>NC_090888.1:23562298-23582298 GCF_036669925.1 Montipora capricornis | reverse complement strand
GATTCCCTGATTTTATAAGCACCAACAGCTGATGAAAAGCATTCTCTACCTCACTCAGAGAAGTTGGCAACTTTTTTCCCTAAATGATGAAATTATATATGAAATGGATCATATATGAACTGCGGATATGAAACCAAGTGAAGCTATGATCCTCGCAGTTATGAACGCAATTTTTGCAATTGCGTAGAGAAGACTGAAAAACTCAGGACTTCAACGGGGTTTGAACCAGTGCCCTCGCAATACCGGTGCGACGCTCTAACCAACTGAGCTATGAAGCCACTGACGTTGGGAGCTGGTCATTTATGAGTTCTAATGTTCCCTTGAGGAATGAAAACTAATATTTGAAAACTAAACCAAATATTTTTGACAATAGGGCTAACCAGCATATGAAAAAAAATAATCTGCGGCTTACATGGATTACATAAAACAGGAACTGGGCCATTTATACGAGTGCGGCTTACATAACACACAAAATGCATGCTCCTTAAAACATCAACTCGGCCATTTATACCACTGCGGTACACATAGGACGCGAAATGCATGCTCATATAATTGGTGCGCGGCTAAGTTTGCAGCCAACTGGTGCAATCTTTTTCTTTGCATGTTTCACTTCTCGCGCTTGCCGTTTTTGCAGGTGAATGGATAGAAGCAAAAAGAAAGTCTGGGCTATAATAACAAAACAAGCGCATGACCTGTTCAAGGCTTGAGCAAGCTGCCGAAAACGCTTGAGTACATTTGTACAAACACTTTCATGTCAGAGGTAAGCCGCAGCCAAGAAAAGCACAACCCAAAGCCCCTATGGCCAGGATAAACTGCGGCTTGAGCTACAACAGGTTGCCAAATTGGTGCAACACTCCCTTTAAAAAACAGCTTTTCTTGCTACCAATACCCACCGTATCTACAATTCCAACCTTTCCCACATCCCCCACCTTCTCCCCCTTTCAATGTTGACTGTTTAAGTTTTCAACATTTTTTGTATTGCTAGCAACATTGATAAAGGGAGGGGGGGGGGGAGGGGGAAAGGGGGGGGCTGCAGTGTGGGAGATACATGTAATAGGTAGATTAATAACACCCCAAGAAGGTGAAGTGTCTCCACTAATTTTGCAACTTGTTGTAGCTGAGGATGGATTAAGCCGTGAACTTAGATTTTGTACCATTTAAGTGGGGTGTTTGAGTCTTATGTAAGCCGCGGCTCATTTTCTCTCGTATAAACGGCCCTAATTAATGACAACAGATGGCGACTCTAGTCAAACATGCCGCCAATTTCCAACGCCATTAAAACCCCTTAGATATTACATCATGTAGATTATGCACTGCACCCACTCAATCTGTTATTTATTAAAAATTGCACATTGGTTCACTCAAAATTTCCACACTTTTCTTGGTTGGTGTCTTGCTTCATGCAATGTCATACTTGCTTAGTTTCCATATCATCAAGGGGATACACATATCACTGTGACGCCGGTTTGGACCGGTTGAGCGAATACGAGGAAAAGCTATTGTAGGCACTTTTCGCACTTTAGAGTCGGCAGTCGTCATAAGCATAAGCATAAGCATAAGCATAATTTATTCACGATGATAAAATAAAATATGAAAATACATCATGAAAAGGAAACGAGGTTGACCCTATAACGTTTCCTGGAATTAAAAACTAAAACAAGCATCATAATTACATATTTACAAATTAAGAAAAGACTTCAGTCTGGTTTTAAAAATGTTAAAAGATTCAGCTTCTACTACGTGCAGTGGTAGGCTGTTCCAATCCTTTACTATACGAACGAAAAATGAGTATTTATAGGGATTTACTTTTGCGCTTTTCACGAATAATTTAAAAGGATGATTAGCACGCGTCCGGGTATCTAAAGCTACTTCGAAAAAGTCACTAACATTTAAACCATTTAGGCCAAATACGGTTTTATAACACTCTACAAGGGAGAATAGATGTAGTGTCTGCGTTTCTCTAAAGTGGGTCATTTTAAAATTTTGAGGCGGTCTTCATACTCCATATCTCCTCTTCTTTGACCTAATGCAAGGCGCGATGCTCTCCTCTGGACTTTTTCGAGTGCTAGGATGTCCTTGACTAGGTATGGACACCAGACTGGAACGGCATATTCGAGAACAGGTCGCACTAAGGACATATACAGGGTAGAGAAAGCTTCTACATTTGAGGGCCCAAGAGTTCTATAAACGACACCCCAAGATTCTATTTGCCTTGTGCACAACGGCGTGAACTTGGGCGCTCCCCGATAAATCAGAGAAGATAAGGACTCCTAGATCTTTCGTACACTTGACAGACGTAATACTTGATCCCATTGTATAGGAGGGGACCGACCTGTCACGGCTGTGAGTTATACGCATCGATTCACATTTCTCTGGATTGAATCTAAGCTGCCAGAGGGTCGCACAGTTCGCCAAACGATCGAAATCCGTTTGAAGGGCTCGGGTGTCGTTTGCAAAATCGGTGATCTCTCTGTACACCTTTGTGTCATCAGCAAACATTTTGATGGAAGACGATATGTTAGATGATATATCGTTAACATAAATGAGAAATAGAATAGGCCCCAGAATTGTTCCCCGGGGTACTCCGGATTTAACATGGGTCCCCGAGGAGAAGGTACCACGTACCACCACGCGTTGTTGGCGGTTTGTCAAAAATTTTCTAAACCATTTCAACAAGTTACCCTCGATTCCATAACCTTTCAGTTTGAGGAGCAAACGTTCGTGGGGAACTGAATCGAAAGCTTTAGTGAAATCGAGGAATACGACATCTGTAGGTGTTGATTTGTTTCTAGATGAGGCCCAGTCATTGTAGCAGGTAAGTAACTGTGTCACGGTTGACTTGCCTTCAAGAAACCCGAACTGAATTGGGTTAAAAATACCCAGATTTTGCCAAAAGTTTACCACACGCTTTTTTTACAATCTTTTCACAGACCTTACATGCTATGGAAGTAAGTGATACTTGGCGATAATTTTCTCTGTTAGTTTTAGGCCCCTTTTTGTGGATCGGAACGATGTCAGCTTGTTTCCAGGCATGTGGAACTGAACCAGTGGTGAACGATGCGTTCATCAACTTGCAAAGCGATGGAGCTATCTCGACAGCACATTCTGTTAAGACGCGTGCTGGTAGATGATCCGGCCCTGGGGCCCGTTTCTCGAAAGTCCCGAAACTTTACGGGCCATTTTCGGGTGTCACAAATCCCTTTGTATCTCAAGAACGGAGAGGATTTAAGTCGTCAAACTTCACGGACATGTTTCTTTTAGTTAGCTTGAAAACATGTTAAAAGATCGGCTTTTCAAAACAAGCGGTTGGCAGTTTCACAAATGGCTTTACGGGCCCGAAACGTTTTCGGGACTTTCGAGAAACGAGCCCCTGGGGCCTGTTTCTCGAAAGACCCGGTAACTTACCGTGCCCGGTAAGTCACCCGGTAATTACCCGATAAGTTTTCGGGTGTTTCTCGAATCTCCCGTTAATTTCGATCCCGTTATTTTTCCCGATAACTTGCCCGGTAACTTACGGGAGCTTTGGAGCTCCCGTTACTCTCCCGTTAAAGTTTACGTAAAGGGTAACATCATTTTGCTGCATCAAAACAAAATGGCTGGCGAAGACGGACTTTTGTTACGCAGTTTGTCGGCCAAGAACATACCAAGGGAGGCCTGTACTGAATCATATGACCGATACAGAAGTAGTTGAGAGGCATAGGTTGTCAACAGGAAGATTAAATTGGCTGATTGAACGGTGTATTGTAAAGAAGATCGATCTAGAGAGGATGCAATTCGCGGAGACTCAGGTAAACCAATACAGGCTAATACCCACCAACTTTCGGTGCCGTAAAACTACAGATGTTAATATATTAAACTTCGGTGGAATCGGCAATAAAGCAAGCCTTTACTTAAACACGGACTGCAGTTTGTTTTGGCGTGAGTCTACTTTTTTCACATCTAAATTCGCAGCACCCAGAGTCTTAATAGGGAACAACTGGCTGCAGCATTTCCAGCAAAAAACAAATGACATGTTGTTAAAAAAAACATACAATAAATAAATGGGATGCAAACTACTGGCAGGGAAAATTTGGAAAGGAGAAGCGATCGACCATTACGTGATATTGAGCAAAAAACAAAACATACCCAGCTAAATGCTGCTCCGTTTGTCTGAAACAGCAAAGAGGAAATTGTCTCCTTGTGTAAGAATAAAACATGCTTGTGTTCGAGAAAAAAAGGAATTTTTATATGGACTCAAACTCGACAAAACCTATCAATTAATGCTCATCAAACAACGAACTTCTTTGCGTACGTTGTTCCCACGGCGGTCCGCTTTATCTCTGTTTTGTTTTGGTGGTGTTCAAGTGTGACAGTAGATTCATGTTTATAAATCTTTCAGGTAAATGTGACCGTGTTTTCCCGGGGGGGGGGGGGGGGTACACCCATATGGAACAGACGGGGATGCTCGTCGGAAATTTTGAATTTAACCCCTAAAGGAGACTATCTGGGCGTGGCTCAAGCTTTTTTTGAACCCAAAAGGAGACCAATCTGGGTGTGGCTTAAGCAAATTTTGACCCCTAGAAACAAGTTAAAAAGAAAATTTGACTTCTGTTTCTCTTCGCGTAATTCTGTGTTTCTTCGCGGAGCCCTAAACAAGACCTTGGCGGCTTAAAATATTGGCGCTTTGCTCGGAACACCCTAGGCGATACCAAAATCCAAAATTTACACCCCTAAGCGAGACGACGAGCTTCCCTGTCTGTTTCATATGGGAGTCCCACCCCCGGGCGTGTTTTACCCTATAGCTGGCTTTCCCAGAGTGACTGGAGCAATTGATGGCTCTCTCATTCCTATCTGGCACCCAGACAGTGATGAACATCTCTCTGTTTGTCACAAGGGTTTTCATGCTATTAATGTGATGACAGTGCAATGCTCACCTGTCATCTACAAATTTTGTTTGCATATGGCATGGCTCTGTACATGATTCAACTATTTTTAATGCCAGCTACTTGCAAGCATGTATGGAGGGTGGAGGAGGCGGGAATGGGTGGCTCCTAGGAGACTGGGTATACAATCAAACCCTACAGGTACCAGAAGACCCATACAAAAATGAAGAACACCACTGAGCGGGCCTTTGGCCTGCAGTGGAAGACAAGATTTCCCTCCTTGATTACTCTGGTGGGCAGTGCAAAGCAGCAAATTTCTGCCTGGCCTCCATTCAATAGCTTCTACATAACTTAAGCCCAACTTGACTCAAAATATTTTCTTTTGTTTAAGATAAATCTCAACACCAGAGAGATACTTGCAAAGCTAATGAGAGGCATGAGTTAATTTCAACTATAACGGAACAAACTGTTTTGGAACTTTTTTGCAATGCAGAGCAGTTTGGTAGGGATCACCTCGGTTAAAGACTTGATTATTGCTTCTTGCTAGCTAGGCCTTGAAAGTGACAAAACATGGAGAGAGTTTTGTTAAATTTACTGTGCATTGAAACCAATTTTCAAGGAGAACATGGAAAAATTTATTTGGCATAGATGGAAAGATTCAACTTTGCAGTGAAAAACACTTGGAGTGAGGTGCACTCTAACAGTAACATTAATTTTATTGGGTCACTTTGTCCAAAAGCCACTTAACAGTCATCAGGTGAGTTCATTTTAAATGACACTGCAAAAAAAACAGTAAGGGGGAAACAGTAAGGGGGCTTTCATTTATTAGGGAGGTGGGGTAATGTTATTTTGGAGAAGAATTAAGGGGGGTTGTCATATATTGAGCAGCCTTTTGAGGGGGGTTGATTGAAATGTTGGCTTTTCCACTTCATTTCGCTGACTTCAAAGCTGAATGTACATATTAGAAAAGATTTATAATATTACACCCATTTTCCTGGCCATTGGAAAACGTTTTCCCAATTATGGCAACTGTTCCTGGGAACAGGGAAATGCCTGTATTGGGAAATACCTTTAATGATTAACTCTCAATGGTCTGGACATGGAAATGCACTGCCCTTCCTATGAAGTTTTAAAAGTGACGGATGCCATATAGTTTACTTTTTGTGATGGTATGCAAGCTGAACAGGGGCGTAGCGATATACGCTCATACCCACATGCGTACCT
This sequence comes from Montipora capricornis, assembly GCF_036669925.1. Classification (NCBI taxonomy): domain Eukaryota; kingdom Metazoa; phylum Cnidaria; class Anthozoa; order Scleractinia; family Acroporidae; genus Montipora; species Montipora capricornis. The sequence goes on along the minus strand of NC_090888.1, from coordinate 23,576,212 downwards.
CCAAAAATCAAAGAAATAAAACATTGTAAAGGGAGAGGTCTCTCCCTTTTCCTGTAGCCACATTTACCATGGATAATGCACTTGTCTACTAAACACTTATATCAGTAGTTCCAAAGGTTGACAAATAAACAACAAAGTTACTGCGAGTGAATAGTTAGCATTTTTTTCATGCTTTGATTTATGAAACAATCCAGTATGCCAGATCATTTCATTTGAGCTATTATGCAACTTAGCTGCCTTATCCTTACTTTGAAAATTCCAAAACCATAAACATTATTAATTTTAAATAAAATGTCCTTGAGTTTCGAGTAAAAAGCCAAATGAATCAATCGCAAGAAAACTAAACCACAACCACTAACAACCACAACCTGTAATGATAATAATTAGTTTGTGGTGTTATGTCACTTCATGTTCACACATTAAGAACTTGTTCTAAATTGTTGTTGCTATTACATCATGTAACTACCAATATTTATTGATAGATCATACGTATAAGGCATAGATATAAGGGCCCTTGAATATTGTAAACTGGCTTCAAAGGAATGTGTGAGAAACTTGATCAATAATTTAGTGGCATTCTGTATCCAAATTGCAAATTAATCATTCATTATTTCCGATCAGTATACTACTAATAATTATTGACCTTTTGCTGAACTGTATCATGAATTGCAGAATTTTAAACACATTGCTGTTGGCTGGTAACCCTAAATACTAAACACTTAATTACTGTCCCGATGGAAATAGTTAATTTTGTTTCCCTCGAATCTCAAATTGAATGTTTCCCCGAGGCATAAGCTGAGGGAACCAGTGAGGTTCAAGGGAAACAAACTTAACTGTTTCTCGCTTTACCGGTCATTAATTAGTTTGTTATGTGCCCCCCCCCCCCCCCCCCAAAAAAAAAATATATATATATATATCAAAGGAGGTCGTTGGTGAACATTCGCAGGTTACAGTGCATTGTTACCCTCTGATTTCATAGATTTTGCATTGTTGCCTGATCAGAGACTTTAGCTGGCAAACATTTTTATTGTTTAGGTGTCATTTCACCTCAACTTAGTCAATGAGAATGCTCGCTGTTGGACATAAAATTCCATCTACCAGTATATAACATTATTAAATATTTTTTAAACTTGTTTTCATGTCACATTAACTGTGACCACGTTACTACACAGAAACAACAGATGTGTAGTTAACTTATTTTCTTTGTCCAAGAGAACTGGTATATTTCACCTACTAATAATAATAAAGTAATCTGTGTTTGTAGAGATTGGTTAATTGAAACAACAGAACAGTGTGGTCCAGTGATTGGGGTTGCTTGCCTTGAGATTCCAAGTTCAAGGCCCGCTCTTTCCATTCGTTCAATTTGTTCCTGGCATTCTCTGGTTCAATTTATCATCTGCACTTGTAAATAACCAACTAGTTTGCCTCTGGCCAGTTGGGATTACAGTTGTTGTGATTGCTTTTTTCTGTCGTTTTGTTAGCTGTGTTTGTTTGGCCCTGAAAAGCCCCTATGGGGAGCTTTCTATTATGCATGTATTCATAATTGTATTGTAGGTGTACTTTTGTTCAATTTTAATAGTTCCAAATTATTGCTGTAGAATCAGAGGAAATTATATCCAGTCATCATTGACAGTCTTGAAGAATTCAGATGAGTATTAATAATTTGACTGTGTTTTTACAAAGTGCACAATTATATCTGTCTAAAGCATATGTTCATATGTGCATATGTTCAAGTTGGTATGGATCCATACAAATACTGAAAATGATATCCCTGCCAGAACATGAGCTATGTACTGGTACTGGTATATTGCCCCGATTTTCAAAGATGACACAAGCACTGACTGAATCATAATAGGAACATTCGAACCCACAAGTGACCAGCACCCAACGCCAATGGCTTAATAGGTCAGTTAGTTAGAACGTTGCACTGGTATCACTGAATTTTTATGGCTTCTCTATGCAATTGCTAAAATTGTGTTCATAACTGAGGATCATAGCTTCACTTGAGTTGGTATATGATAAACTTGTTAAATTTGTGGCATTTAACATTTTAAGATTAATCTGAGAGGTTTCAATTTTAGGATATGTCGTCATAGACTATCATGTTTGAAGTTTGAGGCAAGTGAAGTCGATTGCGTTGACACAATTGATTGCCCTGCTTGTCCCAAGGTAGGTTGTAGAACCTTCTATAAGAGATATTAACATTATAATGAATTTCAAGATAGGCCCAGTACATCACTGGCATGTGCATAAAGGTGAAACAGGAAAGTTTAGTTCATACAAAATTGAGCCAGAGCAAACAAAATGATATTAAAGTTATATTTCTGAGCGTGAGTTATTGTACTCTATTAACCAATGATAACAACATTACTTCCTTCAGAATCATGGAACTCTTCTGTAATCCATGGATGCGGTCGCAAAAAAGCAGCTGGCAAAAGTGTGAGGGAACCCCTGTTTGGAACAGCAGTATTTGATAATGACCTATAGGTTGATGATTTTGTGCAGCAACACCCAACAACCACTGGAGGAAAGGAGGTGTGTAATCGTTGAGCAATATTTCCTAATAATTAGGTGTGGTTGTTCATAAATATTGTCCTAGACTTGACACTTTTAAACGCATATTTTCTAATGGAAATCACTAGATAATATCATTGATTTATTTTCTTTGATTAGAATACCTTCCAAATCCATTGCATTGTATGTCAGACTGATTGTATTAAGGGGAAATTGGGAAAATGTACACAGTACATATTATGGCATTGACTTCTAGATGGTGAAATGGTGTAATATTCTGAGGATACACTATTCAGGCATGTGCCAGGGTTTTAATGTTTTCTTTTTTAAAATATTGTTATATCATAGGAATGTAGTGACTTCATGGCAGGGAATGCAGTCTGTTCAAGATCCCGCTATTCTGCACTCTGTGAAACGGCAATATTTGGGAGAGCTTGCCGCCATGAATTTCCCAAGAGGTTTATCAATGTGAAGCAAGGCGAAAGGTTAACTAACATTATTTGCCTTCATTTTATCGGCATGACTATTTCGGGGGGTAGGAGGTTAGGGGTTAGGGTGTGTGGTAGGGAGTGCATGATTTCAAGGGTACCATACCTGAAACAACCCAAACCTTTACAAAATTGATAACCTAGTTTAAGTTAGGCCTTAACACTATGCTTTGGATAAATACTAGGCCTAAGTTTACGATTTTTGTAGAGGTTTGGGTTATTTCAGCTATGATACCCTTCGCCACCTAACCCTTCATCCCCTACCCCCCATCCCCGGAATTGTCATGCAGTCTTTCTAAGACAGTATAGCTTAATATCATATTTATGATGTGTTTAATCTCTGTGTGTCAATGTGGTCCTGCATATTTTCTTGATGAGTATGTTTAATAATGAACCCATAGAATGCAGTTTTGCAATGAAATGTATCGTATTTTATTTTGGAGAGCATACTCAAGAAAATTCAACCTTTAATAGGAGTTGGTGATAAATGATGATCCATTAAAGCCAATATACAGTGTATTTAAACATTCCTCATGTAAGATTTGTGTAGCTAATAATATTACGAATTTAAATCGAGAGCCTGTCAGGGTGAAACATTCATGCAAATATTCATGAGCCCCAATAACATCAAATCATTTACGCAACACGTACACGAACACTTAAAATCCTGTAAGACGTTTTTATTGTGGGTGTCTTTTGTTGTTCACGTGCCCACAGAGTTGTGTTTAAATTTATTCTAAAATACCAAAATATGGAAAGAAGGCAAAAGAGGACGGAAAATAAACTTTAATGTGTCAAGATAATTATGTCACTTTGGGCTGCTCATGAGTTATGTTTTGAATCATTCACTATATAGGGTTTCATTAAGAATTTACATTCATGTGGAATAATTTCTTTGCCATAGACTTGCTTATCCAGTTTGGATTCTAAACAATCTTTTGGATGAAATAAGCAGTCAGTCACTTAATGTGTGCATCCTTTATGATGTTGCATGCCTTTTCGAAACTCACCTGCAGGTACAGTACCAATTTCCACTCACTCGTACTGTATTCAATTTCATGCTGGTCTGTTTTATCTTTACATTAGTAAAAAGTTGCAAATTAATGGTACATGTATATTATTTTTTTGTACTGATAAGAATGCATTGCTTAGGCTCAAGGGCAGCACCACATTTTGCAGTCTGTTAAGTTGGCAATTCCTATTTTTCATAGTTATGGACACAAAGCGAACTGCCAGGTGTGTGGTTTTTTCATTCCTTGATATATTTTCTTCCTTGAATAATGACCACCATTTAGTGCAAAGGATAAATGAGAATATGCCATGGTGTATTTCTAATGGGATTGCTTTCCTTTGTATTGTTTTATGCTTTGTTTATTTATCCCCAGATTAAGTACAGTCCCCGGAGAGTATCTGATTCTGGTTTTGGTCTCACTGATGGTGAAGTCCTCAAGAGACTTTGGTCCTATCTTTGAAGATTTGGAAAAATGACAAAGGAGATGAGGCCAAACTATAGGGTTGATGTGCTCTCCGATGCACTGTTGTTTTATGCCAAGAAGAAATCTGCTAACCTAGGTGAATAATACATTTTCTGTGAGTGCAGAAATCCAAATCCAAACCTTAACATCACAATAACCCTTTGTAGGCTTAATGTTGGTTCTTACTCTAGGGTTAATGCCAAGTTTGAGGTGAACAAGACTTATTTACGATGACCTGCTTCTTTGTAAACTGTGCCTGTGTAAGCAATCAATAACAATATCATTATACCATCAAATTAGGCAAAACTCGTATTTTTAACCCTATTGCTTCTGACTCACATTGTGACCTTTCAAAACCTTAGCTAGCACCACGGAGAAAGTAACACGTTTTCTTCAAATCAGTACCATGATTTCAGGTCTCTGCTCTACCTGATTTATACACATACACACTCACACTTTATAATTGTGTGTAATCGAACGTTATTGAAGATGACCTCTTCACACCCAACTAGTGATCAGGAGGACGTTGGTTTAAATGCAAATATTTTTTTCAGAGGTTGTGTATTATTGAGTTCCCTTCAATAACTTAGACTCCCTCTCGTTACATATACTGTACCTATTCATTTTTTAGGCAAGCTGTTATCTGATCGCATGAAGAGAGGAGTGGTGGTAATTAAAGATTCAGAGGAAGAATTGATTAACCCATTGGCCAGCCTCCCAGGTGTGAGATTAATGCTCATCCAAACGGAGTCCCTACATCATGTTTCAGTTTCCAAAAGTCTTTATTGAATGATTACATTTGAAAATGAAAAGACCTATAATAAAAGGTCGTGTTGTTATAAAAGTGGATGTCCACTTACATACTATTCTACCGTAGCTACCTTAGTTTGCATATCACATTCTTCTTCAGTCTTTTTTATGCTTTGTTTTATTCTACAAAATCTACTCTTTATCCATCCTCTTTCACAAGAAAGAGACTGCTGTTAACCTATATACCTCTTACTAGCCGCGTTATCGTCCGTACTGTAAGTGACGGACCGACAGGGAAAACGAGGATTCGTAAACTTACAGCACGGACCGAGAAAGCGATGTTAGTAAGGTATTTAGTATATCTCTGAGGTTAATCCGGCGTGCGTGCAAAGAAACTAGTCGAAGTCAAGCGGACAGTTCAACTGCTACAAAGATTAAACTAAATCTTCCTGGCTGTTTGAAATAGTTGCTTGAAAGATTCAAACAGTTTTACGAATTTATGTAGCAGAAACGACATGAAAAACTTGCTAGATAATGTGTTATCGAAATTTTAAATTCAGTGGGCTGTAAAGTGGGCCGTACTGTAGAATACGGCCCGCTTATATGTATTTAGCCAATCACAGCCCACGTACTGTTTAAGAGATATAATAATGGACATCATTAAAAACTGGATCATTGGATAATGGAATTCGAGAGTTTTGATTGGCTAAGCCATCATGGGTTATGAGCCATTATACCATGATCTTCAAACACGGCAAGCATAAGCGTGACTTTTTGGGCCTTTTTATTTTTATTTTAGTCTAGTTTTCTATATTTTGGGGGCGTTTTTAATAAAACAATTATTCCACTTGCGCTTGTTGGATATGAGATGATTATAGCCAACTCGGTGCTAGGTGCCTCGTTGGCTATCTATCATCTCATATCCAACGCGCGCTCATGGAATAATTGTTAAATTATGCCTAAAAACCCCTAAATGCGGGCAACCTGTATTAAGCAATCAGTATACCTTTAACGTTGAACGGTCCTCTTGTATGTAATCCATTACAACTACTTTTTAGCCCCAGTTCGAAGGGAAGAGGTTGCAGCATGGGCAGACCAGGAAGCAGAATGGACAGGAGGCTTAAACAAACCTGTTGAACATCCTTCGTGGATGTTTATGTAATATACTTGAAAATGTACTATGAAATCCGAGCCAAGTGGGAGCAAGAATCCGAACCTGAAAAATTGCAGCAACTGTATGCTCAAATGAACAAGTATGTTTGATATTTCTTAACACTATGAATCCCAAAAACACCACTTACAGATCGTGCCTTTAGTCAACTTTCCTACTAGTTGATGGGTGATCATGTGGGTCCTAACAGGTTGATAACCGCCTCACCACAAAAAACTTTGGCTTCCTGATCCACACTTCACAATTTTGTACTGTATTAAACTTTCATTTCCATAAATGTTTTCACGTGAATACGAACACAAACCTAATTGACCATTTTCAACATTGGTGGCCACGAGCCCATATGAGTAGAAGAGTAGTGAGTAGCACACAGTAACAGATGTGTTCAATTTTCTCTTTTCCCTCCTCTTTTCACCTGATCACGTAGACCTACCCTTTTGATTAACTTTTGATATGAACTCCTGCTCAGCTAGTTAGTATTCATTAACTTTTGATACAGACCTCTACTGATTAAAATAACAATACTTTGTATTCAATTTAATGTATTCATTTCACAAGCAGGATAAAATATTCGCGTCCGATCTGTATGGACGTTTACAATGGCTCACCCATCGGCTCGCCATTGTAAACGCCCATACAGATCTCCCGCTCATATTTTATCTACCACTTGAAAACAGGGTCAAACTATTTAACAATTATTCCATGAGCGCGCGTTGGATATGAGATGATACATGTAGATAGCCAACGAGGCGCGTAGCGCCGAGTTGGCTATAATCATCTCATATCCAACAAACGTGAGTGGAATAATTGCTTTATTAAAAACGCCCCAAAAATATAGAAAACTGGACTACAATAAAAATAAAAAGGCCCAAAAAATCACGCATGTGCTTGCCGTGTTTGTAGAGATATGTCCAGAAATGCACACAACAACAAAAAATGGCAAAAGTGAGAAAATGTTGGCGAATTTGGCAAATATGGCGAAAATGACAATTTTGCCACAATAGCCAACGAGGAAAAACACAAAGCAGTGAAGGGGACCCATAAAAGTTGGCGAGAGCGGCGAATTTGGCAAATATGGCGAAAATGACAATTTTGCCACAATCGCCAACAAGGAAAAACACAAAGCAGTGAAGGGGGCCCATAAAAGTTGCCGAGAGCGGCGAATTTGGCAAATATGGCGAAAATGACAATTTAGCCAACGAGGAAAAACACAAATTAGTGAAGGGGACTCATAAAAGTTGGCCAAAGCAGCGAATTTGGCAAATATGGCGAAAATGACAATTTTGCTACAATCGCCAACGAGGAAAAACACAAAGCAGTGAAGGGGGCTCATAAAAGTTGCCGAGAGCGGCGAATTTGGCAAATATGGCGAAAATGACAATTTTGCCACAATCACCAACAAGGAAAAACACAAAGCAGTGAAGGGGGCCCATAAAAGTTGGCCAAAGCAGCGAAATTTGGCAATATGGCGAAAATGACAATTTTGCCACAATCGCCAACTAGGCAAAGCAATGAAGCAATGAGGGGGCCGATAAAAGTTGGCGAATGTGGCGAACAAAATTAATGAAAGAAGAATTCGATCTCCAGTGTTGTTTCAAATGTTTGACCTCAAATTACAAAAGTTCGTTTCTTGAATTTTAATGATTTTAGAAAATTAACAACCAGCATGAAGAACGAGGGAAAGAGGAATTTGGCAAAATAGGGAGATATGGCAACGGGACGTGGCTCCAAATAACAAAGTCATGGCAAGGTTGTCATTTGTGACTGCGGTGGAACAATTTAATTACTGACATGTATAACTGCCTCGTACTCTGACAATTCATGTAAGAATGACTTCACCAACGGGTACTAAGAGTTTCAAAGCAGTTATTTGAATCTTACCAATGTCCGCTTGCAAGGAATTAGATTCAATAAACCACACACAAAATATGTCCTTGTCGTATGATCCATTACATGTACTTTAAAGTAAGCATTGCGTGAAGATGCATGCATGTCGTGCCTGTGAATTTTATAGTAGCTTTTCACGAATCTTGCCATCAGTCGAAATTGAAATCCTTCTACCACAACTGTAGAAGAATGTCGACACCCAGTAGAACAGAAGTTGCAAAATTAAAATTCTCCACAAGACGATAAACATTTCCTGAATTGTGATCCGCCGGAAAGATCAGACCGAAGCGTTCTTTTAGACGCCATCTTAAGAAATCGACATATACGTCGTGTTAAGTCACTGTAGTGTAACTGCTAACTGAGCCCCAAGTCTCCTCGTTCGTCGTCTGAGTACATACATACATACATACATAAACTACTTTATTCATCCCAAATGGGCTTTTCAGAATAAAGGCAAGAGATAACTAATGCTATATACAAGTAAATTGATTAACTAAGTAACTAGTAAATGACATAATCGAACCGATTAATTATTAATTAATTAATGAAATAAAAGCAAAAGTGGAGCAATTAGGTCACTAAAAAAGTAGAGAGAAGGCTTCTCCTCAGGAAACGTTTGAAGTCCTGTAGTGTTGGTTTCAACTTAAGAATCGAATCTAGTGAGTTCCAGAGTTTGACTGTCCTGAAGTGGAAAGTTCAAAGGCATATTTAACATCTGGGAGTTCCTCGTTGTACGCCTTGTGATCATGGCTCTTTGAATATATTTAGAAAATAAAGAGGCTGGAGCGCACCCTGACATACATTTGAAGGCCATAATTGCGTGGCGATAATACAACTGCTGTCTTACAGGTAGCCACTTAAATTAGATCTTTAAGGATAGGGGAAATGTGGTCGTATTTCCTTGAGCTGCTAACGATACGAGCCGCGAAATTCTGTACAGCCTGGATCCTACTTAAGTTGTACTCAGAGGTGTTGCTCTAAACATTACAACAATAATATAGCTTGCTAAAAGCTAAGGCATTAAGGTGGTTGGGTCAAAAGCATGTTTAACTTGATTAATCTGGCCTAGGCGCACCATGCAAACGGACACTGTTGAAGCTATGTGATCGTTATATGTCAAGCAGGGATCCAGGATAACTCCCAGATCCTTAGCAACGGTAGTTGGTGTAATTTCTTTTCCTAACAAATTTAGACGAAAATCCTCTACTTTGCTGACCATCGCTCTGGTGCCAAAGATAATTAAAATAGTTTTACTAGGGTTTATAAGGAGTTGATTTCTAAAAGTCTAGTTACTAATTCTGCATAAGTCTTCATTTAATTTCGTAATCTCGCTATAATGAACTGCCACCGCGGCCGCAATCCTGCATACAAAAATTTGATTTTATCAACGGAGTTGATAATGTAAATTGGACACCGTATAGAGATTCTCTGTACGGTGGTCAGTTTACATTATCAACTCCGTTGATAAAACCAAATTTTTGTATATTACCTCCCCATCGACGCAGCACCATAGTTTCTTTAGAAACTACCCCCCGCAATCAAGGGCAAGACGATCTCGTGGAAAGTGTAGTTAACTGAACCTGAACGCTAAAATTTTGCGAGAGTGCTTAGGCCTACCGGTAATCACTGAAACGAGCGCTTAGGCTTAAACAGTAAACAAGTGCTTTCTTCTTCACACTACCTAGTGAAAAGTGTTGTACGTTATGCGAACCACAAAATGAAAGCTAGAATTACGTGGTGATATTAAAGACTAAAAAAAGTAACCTCGTCTACGAGAGTGAATTTTTGACTTTGCAGAAACAATGGTCAACCTTTGTGTTGAATTCGCACATTTCTTGTCCACTTTTATGACACTGAAAGAAACAAAAACGCAAACTAATAAACAACAATCCGATGTGTTGCCGCAAGCAGTATAATGAACTGCCAACACGGTCCACATTCCCGTAGTCGATGACTGAAAATTGTTCAAGGGCAAGACGATCTCTTGAAAAGTGTAGTTAACCGAACCGCAAAATGAAAGTTACAATTTTACGAGAGTGCTAAAGCCTAATCACTGAAATGAGCGCTTAGGCATAATCAGTAAACGTGTGCTTTCTTCAAACCGTAAAGTGAAAGCTAAAATTTTACAATAGTGCTTAGGCCTAATCACTGAAACAAGCGCTTACACTTTTGAAATATTGCTATAATGAACTGCCACCGCGGTCCGCAATCCTGTAGTCGATGAATGAAAATTGTCCAAGGGCAAGACGATCTCGTGAAAAGTGTAGTTAACTGAACCGCAAAATGAAAGCTAAAATTTTACGAGAATGCTTAGGCCTAATAATAGTGTTCTTAACCGAACTACAAAATGTAAGCTAGGATTTTACGAGAGTGCTTAGGACTAACCAGGAAAACCAGCGCTTAGGCTTCAGTAAACGAGTGCATTCTTCCTCACACGATCTCGTAAAAAGTGTAGTTAAGTATAATGCAGTGCTTTCTTCTTCACACGATCTTGTGAATAGTGTAGTAAACCGAACCACAAAATGAAAGCTAAAATTTTACGAGAGTGCTTATGCTCCGGTACGGTACCTGCAGAAGCTGCCAGTGCTTAATTAGGCCTAATCACTGAATCGAGCGCTTAGTCTTATTCAGAAATCAAGTGCTATTGCGAATGAAAGTTAACGGAATTGTAAAATGATTCGTTGAATGCGCTATAAGAACGAGAGATACGTATCAACTTAACAAATCGAAAGTGGTTCAGCGTTGTCTGTACTCTTATCGACAACGATATTCGCCATCACAGTGGTCAAAATGTTGTGGATTTAGGAGGTGCAGTGAGCAATTTGCCTCGCGAGGCCAAAAATATCAAACATGTTTGATTTTATCCTCACGTCCTCGCAAGGCGAAGTTCTCACCCAAATTTTCCCGCAAACATGAGGAAACGGATGAGCAAACCGCCTCGCGATGGAGTATGCTCAGCTCTTTCCTCACCGTGTGCGGTGGGCTTAAGTAGGCCAAAAGCATTTGAACAGTAGAAAACTACTTTTTATCTTGGAGCAGCTGCAGTTTACCCCGCCACATCGAGGCCGTTACTGTAAAGGGCTGGCCACCCGGTACGCGGAAAAAATAAAGTCAAGGTTTGCTAAGTATCTTAAGTAGCTGGCTACGCAGTACGCGGTACGCAGAAAGAATTAAATTCAAGATGGCGAGGTATTTTAACTAGCTGACTACGCGGTACACGTACGCAATGTTAAAAGTGTGCTTAGGCCTAATCACTGAAACGAGCGCTTAGGCTTAATCAATGAACGAGTCCTATTTGCTTCACACAATCTCGTGCAAAGTATAGTTAGCCAAACCGTAAATTGTAAGCTAAAATGTTAACGAGGGTTTAGGCCTAATCACTGAAACGAACGCTTAGGTTTAATCAGCAAAGGAGTGCTATTTTCTTCACACAATCTCGAGAAAAGTGTAGTTAACCAAACCGTAAATTGAAAAGGAAAATGTTAAAGAGTACTTAGACCTAATCACTGCAACGGGTGCTATTTTCTTGACACGATCTCGTGAAAAGTGTAGTTAATCTAACCGTAAAATTCACAATTGATCGCCACTTCATTTGCAATGCTTTAAGAACGAGAAATACTGTTTTGAATAAATTTCATACTTCAACTTGAATTTATTAGTTTCGGGTTCAGAAGTTCAATATGATTCAGAAGTTTATTCGAGTGACAGGGTATTCTACAGTTAACTTTGTCATTGCAAAGGGTCAGCAAAAAATGTACATTCCATGACGAAATAGTAAAAAAACGCAACTTAGTTTTCACTCATTTCTAAGTCTTTGAATCCTGGAGTGTAAGTGTACGTTCCACAACACTGCTTCAACAATTTAATTTTGCTGATTATCAATATCTATATTATATCGGCTAGTTTGTGTCTGTTCATTTCACAGATAGCCTCTTTCTTCTCTTGTAAGTTATTCAAGTTTTTTTTTTTTTGTTTTGTTTTTTTTTCACTCCGCTTTTAAAGCGGATGTAAAGTTAAGAAGGGGAGCCGCCAGTGTGTTAGATGAGAGGGAAAACAAAGTGGAAAAGCCTTTTCAAATCTTCATGTCATTTAACAGTCGCACCGGAAAATGACTGAGTGAAACGCGAAAGTAAACAGGTCCGTTGGAAGCATGCTTGAATTTCGACAAATGAGCCCCAAAATCATCAAGAATTTGTACGCTGATGAATGAAATTTTCAAAGGGCAAGCAGCATAATGAAGTGCCACCGCAGTCCGCATTCCCGTAGTCCATGAATGATAATTGTTCAAGGGCAAGAGGATCTTGTGAACGGAACCGTAAAATAAAAGCTAAAATGTTACAATAGTGCACGGCCTAATCACTGAAACGAGCGCGTACACTTTTGAAATATCGGGATAATTACCGATTTTGTCAATGTTCACCCAAATGGTGTAAATACCCATGAATGAACTAACTGGACTGGCAAAATATCGCTAAAAATTGTCGAATTTCTCAAATTCGCCAAAATCACCAAAGTTCACCCATGTGGTGTCAAAACCAATGGATGAACTAATTTGATGAAATTGGCAAAATAACGTCGAAATTGCCGACATTGTCAAATTCGCCAAAACCACCAATATCGCCACAGTTCACCCATGAGGTATCAAAACCAATGGATGAACTAATTTGACGAAATTGGCAAAATATCGCCAAAATTGCCGAATTTGTCAAAATCGCCAATGTTTACCCATGCGGTGTCAATACCAATGGATGAACTAATTTGACGAAATTGGCAGAATATCACCAAAATTGCCGAATTTGTCAAATTCGCCAAAATCGCTAACCCTAACCCAAATTCGCCAAAATCGTCAAGGTTCTCCCATGTGGTGTCAATACCAATGGATGGACTAATTTGACGAAATTGGCAAAATATCGCCAAAATTGCCGAATTTGTCAAATTCGCCAAAATCGCCAATGTTCACCCATGCGGTGTCAATACCAATGGATGAACTAATTTGACAAAATTGGCAGAATATCGCCAAAATTGCCGAATTTGTCAAATTCGCCAAAATTGCTAACCCTAACCCAAATTCACCAAAATCTTCAATGTTCACCCATGTGGTGTCAATACCAATGGATGAACTAATTTGACGAAATTGGCAGAATATCGCCAAAATTGCCGAATTTGTCAAATTCGCCCAAATCGCCAAAATCATCAATGTTCACCCATGTGGTGTCAATACCAATGGATGAAATAATTTGACGAAATTGGCAGAATATCGCCAAAATTGCCGAATTTGTCAAATTCGCCAAAATCGCCAAAATCGCCAATGTTCACCCATGCGGTGTCAATACCAATGGATGAACTAATTTGACGAAATTGGCAGAATATCGCCAAAATCGTTAATGTTCACCCATTTGGTGTCAATACCAATGGATGAACCAATTTGATGAAATTGGCAGAATATCGCCAAAATTGCCGAATTTGTCAAATTCGCCAAAATTGCCAATGTTCACCCATGTGGTATCAATACCAGTGGATGAACTAATTTGACAAAATTTGCAAAATATCGCCAAAATCGCTAATTTTGCCAAGATTTTGCCAAATCTGCCATTTTTGTCATCGTGTGCATTTCTGGACATAAGTGTGT
>NC_090888.1:23532298-23547298 GCF_036669925.1 Montipora capricornis | reverse complement strand
TTTATATCCGTGGCACAAAATGTGTTGTTTTCATGTCGCAGATTTTGTTGCTGATGGCAATTTTTTTATTCTCGATCGACACTACCTAAAAACTTCCTTCTGTTCTTCCTAAAAACTGTTTCAATATTTATTTACTTTTGCATCAATATTTGTTTTCCATAAAGCAGGCTAACAAAATCTGTGCTTTGCATTTTTTGAGAGTTAAAATAGAAGTTTCGGTCCTATGTTTCTGACAGAAAGTCGTATATTTCAAGGTCTCCCATCCAGATACTAAGCCCCGCAGACAGGGTTAACTATAGTGAACGGTTGTCGTGGAAAGCTGTCAGATGTGCAGAGAACACCACCCAAACTTGCTGTGAAAAAGAAATTGAAGGGAACTTCATGTCAGCCCCGAAGCCAATGTTTCTCGATTCCCTTTTATTTTCTTTAATCTTTCTGGGTTTAGTATTTTACTAGTAACCTCATGTCTTCTCAGGGGGCTATTTACCTAAGACAGCTACCATAGCACTATAATAATTTACCATACCAAAACAATAAATTATCGTGTACTGTTTGGGCTACATATTACACAAAGACAACTTGAATCTCCTGGAAAACAAAACGCAGCTCATTTGACAGTTATGGCATAAAGCACTCTGTCAAGTTACTGTGCTACCACACATAGGCAATGTGTGCCTATTTTTTCTGTTTTACATTAATTTTCTAATTAGGTGTTATTTTCATACAACATGATAATGTAAATGGATTTGATGACAAAAATCACGGGCAGAAACATACTTATTAAAGACAACGTTTCGGTGTCCTCATGACACCATCATCAGGCCAAATATAATATTTTACAGATAACTCTAATATTAATGTTCAAGATCAAGTTCAAAGTCCCAAGAGGCTAGGTGAAAAGTTTTGCGAGTCACTTTGGATATTCAGACACGGTTTGTGCTCTGAATAACCAAAGTGACTCGATAAAGGCAAAACTTTTCACCTAGCCTCTAGGGACTTTGAACTTGATCTTGAACATTAATATTCGAGTTATCTGTAAAATATTATATTTGGCCTGATGATGGTGTCATGAGGACACCGAAACGTTGTCTTTAATACATGTAAGTATGTTTCTGCCCGTAATTTTTGTCATCAAAATATTTTCATACAAAACAGATTATTCTTCTCCGCGGTCTGAGGGCAAACAACTTAGCGTATAGCTAAGAATTAGATTATAGATATTGCCTTTTTGTTAAAACTTTATTTATTGCTTTACTAAATTTTTTCTTTAGCACTGTAAGAACATTGTCTGGAAATGTTTCCTACAAGTCATCTTCCTTTTTTTGTAGACCTCGGGTTTTATTTTGTAAATCTGTTTGCCCAGTTGGTTGTGAGTGATGGTTATAGCACATACCGCCTTCCCGCGAAGTGTCACGCTATTTTAGTCAAACTTCAAAACACTAAATGACGTCCTTGCATCAATGAAAACCGAAAAATAATGCTGTAGTTTTGTTGCCAATGACCATTGAAGTGCACTAAAGCTATTTTTTGTTGTTTTCAGGAAGAGAGGATGGAAACGGATTGCAACTTGAAAAACCGGCAACTTTTTTCAAGTTTGAAGACATTGACTGCAGAAAGACACCAAAAATTAAATATGAATATTATCTTGCTCAGTATTGTTAGTCCGTTTTGATCGCATTCAGTTAGTGTGTATGTGTGTGTACCTTATGTTTTTTGTGATGTGTGTTATGTTGTACAAAAGAGCTATAGTTTGAATTATGACTGTTTCAAGGGCCCAAATTAGTCTTTATTTTATTTGCCCTTCTCCATTCAATATTCTTTCTGGAAAAACTAAAAACAAGTACATTTTAACTGTTATAATATATTTACTTTGTAAACTTTATTGAAATTTATTAACTTAATGAATGGAGACAATCTAATTGAAAAAAATTCTTTTTTTCATATCTCGTCAGTGGGTTGTCAGAAATGTTCTACGTGTACAACCCTTCTCCATTCAATATTCTTTTGGGAAAAACTAAAAAACAAATACATCTTAACTGTAATAATATGTTTACTTTGTTAACTTTATTGAAATGTATTTACTTAATGAATGGGGAGAATCCAATTTAAAAAAAATTCTTTTTTTCATATCTCGTCAGTGGGTTGTCAGAAATGTTGTACGTGTACAACCCTTCTCCATTCAATATTCTTTCTGGAAAAACTAAAAAACAAATACATCTTAACTGTAGATTTACTTGCAAACTTTATTGAAATGTATTTACTTAATGAATGGGGAGAATCCAATTTAAAAAAAATTCTTTTTTTCATAACTCGTCAGTGGGTTGTCAGAAATGTTGTACGTGTACAACCCTTCTCCATTCACTATTCTTTCTGGAAAAACTAAAACACAAATACATCTTAACTGTAATAATATATTTACTTTGTAAACTTTATTGAAATGTATTTACTTAATGAATGGGGAGAATCCAATTTAAAAAAAAATACTTTTTTTCATATCTCGTCAGTGGGTTGTCAGAAATGTTGTACGTGTACAACCCTTCTCCATTCAATATTCTTTCTGGAAAAACTAAAAAACAAATATATCTTAACTGTAATAATATATTTACTTTGTAAACTTTATTGAAATGCATTTACTTAATGAATGGGGAGAATCCAATTTTAAAACAAATTCTTTTTTTCATATCTCGTCAGCGTGTTGTCAGAAATGTCGTACGTGTAAGCTAAAGTACTAAATTTTGACCTAAAACAGCAAATTGGGCATGATAGTGCCCCTTTATTTAGCAACGGCAAGGATAACGTCATCTCAATTATATATTCACGTTATTGAAGTCACTTCGCGACTGTTGCAAGATTTTTAATTCGACGAAGGGGTGGCAGTTTCTCAATAATGAAACTGGTACGTAACGGCGCTTCATTTAGGGGGAGAAAATGAAAATTTATTCTTAAGTGCCGACGTTCTCTATAAAACCTCAAAGTTAGTCATTTTACAGGAACCATAAGATCGGCGACGTCGACAAAAACGTCACCTCAAAATGTAACTTTGCTCCTGAGTCTAATTCTTTCGCTATGATTCCATCTCGCTCACGTTGTACAATGTGGGCGAAGTGTCCTTAAAATAAATCAGTACGAGCGGTTTCAGACGAGGTTAACTATCAATAAAGTTATTTCAGTAGAGTTATGACTTACAGTTAGAGTTAACGACTTCCAAAATCTCTAATTCAGGATTTTGGCAGTCCAAAATCTTGAATTCAGGATTTTGGCACTTCAAAATCCTGAATTCAGGATTTTGGAAACTTAACTCTAACCGTACGACATTACTATGAAAATAACTCTAAGAATAGCTGTCCCCGTTTCAGACTGAAAATAGAGAAGGAAAGATTCTCCGTCGCATGCTCACGTTGTCGTCAAAACCTCAAATTTGGTGATTTCACGTCATTATGCAGTGTACGGCAAAATTTTGAGCTAAAATCCGTGCCGCGCGTGCAGCACAATTATTTATGCTCTCTTAACCAATGAAATCATTGTTCTGTGGCGTCCTTGTGGACGTCGTCCTCGTAGATCTTAAGTTCCCAGTTTTCCGACGACGGGAAACAAATGAACAAAAAATTTAAAAAACGCACGTGCAGAGCGTGCAAAGCGATTGTTTTTGTTCACCAAATAATGGATATTTGTGAAGTTCTCTTTGTCTCTAAGGCCGCATGCAGTAGATTCATAACATACAGAAAATGAATGTGAAAATGAAGATGGTTGGAAAAGTAATTCCAATGAGTAACTCCACTTCTATAGCATTGTTTTCCGGCTCCTAAATCTGTGATTTCGACACTTGAAATTAAGTGGAATTAAGTGGTCTGACTGTAGTGTTCCACAGAAATAACTTTATTACACTAACGTAAATTACACAGATTTGAGAATAAAGTAACAACCCTAGAAACGGAGAAACAGAATGATTGCATACAGTTTGCTAGCGCTATATAGTGTCTCACTTAGGGTGCGTTCGATTGACCCTATTCCGGAATAAGAATACTAGGAGTGATGATTTAAAACAGTATGTTTGGCAACAAGCAACAAGGCTAACAAAGAGATGTTCAAAATAGCATTTTAGCAGGTTTGTGACAATTTTAATGTGAATGTCCGTAAAAACGACGGATTTCTAACTTCTATTCCATGAATACGGTCAATGGAACGCACCCTTAAGCTCCCAATGGAGTCAATTAACACCGATCGTTAGTTATTACATGGCAACATAGCACTTGCTTGATAAAGAACATATCACTTCCTTCAAGAATAGACTCGAGTCCTCCAAAAAAAACAAGTTTTTAAACAAAAAACGAACTAAATCGTCAGAAGAGTTACGATGTCAAGTGTCTCATATTTCCTTGATTGAACGTCGAGTCTAGGCCAAACCACTTTGTCTTCAAAATTTGTCTTCGCTCCTCCTTCGTCGTCGTCTTCTTTCTCCAATTCTTCCAAATTATAGATTTCACCAGGATGGAGGGGGTGTCTCCAAGGACGCCGTTGGGTCAGTCTTCATGCCAGTGTGACGTCAAGCCCAGCTTCGGTGGCTATCAATTTTTTCAGGGATAACGTGGTCAATGGTATTGAATTTAGCAATGATAGGATTCGTATGTTGATAAAAAAAAGCAGTAAATGGTACTTATTTGGATTAAACAGTGAGAGGTGTGATGATTTAAAACGAAAACTTTCGGCCTTCGGGGAAATAAGGCGAGAAGTATTGTCAGCCCGTCGGTCTTTCAAGGGGCAGTACGCAGCAAATTGGACGAGTTCCGAATCCAGAATAGGAGGTTCATAGATGTGTGTAATTCCAACTCTTAGATGTTGATGGTTCGCCATATCAATCTCTTCAACATTGATCAGGTGGCAGCGCGGAAAGAGCAGCTGACACCTAAAGCTATTGAATTGCCGGTTTCAACCTATCCCGAGAAAAAAAAGAGTTAAGTTATTTTTACGGATTGGGAGGTAAGTTCAATCTGGTTCTCGTTTATTTTCTCTGTTGAAATTATTATAAATTCCAAGGGCACAGCTGTTGCCCCTGCAAACAGTATTCAGTGAGTATTCCACAGATTCGACTTATTTTACAAAATAACAGAGTTGAGGTTCATGAGAATAATCCATCGTTTTGATCAAACGAAAATTCAAAGAATATTATTCCAGTCCTCTGAATTGAACCTAGAATCTGTTCCTTTGTGTTTACACAATTTGAAACTAGTCTATTTGCCTTTGGCTCCATTGAATCCTGATGACAACATCAACACCACTATTTATCGATAATGTAAACTGATAACACCACAGACGGCCCAGACTCAGAGGGTAAAAGGGATAAGGATTTGTATGGGAATCTCGATAATAACTGAAAAAGATATTTACACGCAGAAGTGCTAAAAAAAGCCGTATTTTATTGTCGTGGTGTCTTTCTCGCTTCTTTTGTGGTTATTTACCTGATTGAATGCGATTTAATTAAGCGACTTCTCAGTTCCCGGGTTGTCTTCTCTTTTCCTTGACGGCAAAGGAGGCAGAGAAGAGAGAGCCTGGGAACGAGTTGTAGCAGCAGCGGCAGCGGGGAAAAAAATATCCCCATTGAATAACTTATTGTTTCATTGCGCTTTACAATTTGCTCGGAAAGGGTTTTGCCAGGCTTGCCAGTTCAATAGGAGGACGATTGTAAGTACAGCACGAGTAAGAGAGTAAAAGTTGAATAAAATTAATTGGACAGGCTTGTGTAGAGAACATTTCTCACTTCAACAGTAACCAAACAACACAAGTAATAGTACCCGTAGAAGCACACACAAATTTGACAAAATCATTTGGATACACCTGCCCAACTTCATTTATGTGATTTTTTAAACATATAAATTTGTTGAGTCCTTGAAGGAATGTTAAAGGTTCTATGAGAGAGTCGTGTAATCTGCAATGACTGCACGTTACTGTACAGAACAGAATTCGAAGCTGCGAAATACATAATGAAATGACAGTGTTCTGTGAAACTTACAGAAAGTGATTTTCTGAAATACTTAATCACACAGCAAGATTGCTGACACCAAATAGGCCATTTCCGAGTTCGTGTCTGCCTCCTCTTTAAAGCGAGTCTAAGTGCCACAATTTTCTTGTGAAAATTAGTTTTCATTCATATGTAAAGTAGAACTAATTACCTTCATAAGCTCTTGTTACCATCACAAAACTTCGCACTTAGACTCGCTTTGAAGAGGAGGAAGACGTGAACTCGGAAATCGATCGCCTATTTAAAATCCATACCGTATTTGTATTCATAATGTGTTTCTTTACACTCTGGTAAATAAACTGTAAGTAAACAATAAATTGATTATGGTCACTTTTCTTTTAACTTTTTTTTTCACTTTAAATGCTAATTATATAAACAAAATTTGAAAATCAAATACATTTACTTTCCAAAATTACGTACGCTATTAAAAAATAATAATATTTTAAGAAGACCGCACAGTCAAGCCCAACTTGCAAAGGAAATTCCCTCGAAGGATGCAACAATCGGATCTGAAGAAAACACCACACTTAAATTTTGGAAAGTCCAGAAACTTAAAAGCACACCCAAAGAGATTATTTTGCACAAGGCCTTTCAGAAAAAAAAGATTGAAGACAGTAAAAGCATAACACAAAGAAGCAAACAAAGTGGACCAACCAACGAGAAATCTGAGGAGAAATCAAGAAAACGGCGACCACCACACACTCAAAAGGATTTATATGAATAACGCCGAGTCAAACGACAGAAAAATATATGTAATTTACACGTCTATGTTCAGTGAATAAAACCTCCTATTCTTGAGGCTATTCGTTTGCTTAGTGCAGATAGAGAACGTGATTGATTTATGATGACTTGCTGGTCCTGGAGAGAAGATGGCGGTCCTGCCACTAAATCCACCACACAAATCCAACAATAACTAAAATTTAAGTCGCAAAGCGCTGTCATAGTTTATTAAAACAGATAAAGGCCACACACTTACAATACAATCAGTGAGCATAGCGTGATTATCGCAAGGTTTTGTCTTTCTTGACTCTTCTTGACCTCTGGTTCGATGGCGTTCCACTCAAGCGACCCGACCTTTCGCCGGCACGGTACAAAACGTGGCCCCCTTCTGAACCTTTGTCTGGACCCATCTGGATCCATTTCCGGACCCCCTCAACTTGTGGGCCCATTAACGTTGAAAACTTCGCTCTTTCCAAGATGCACTCATAATATTTTTATTCAGGGGAGAAGATACTCCACAAATTGTTTCCTGGGCACTAAACCGTTTGTTATTTTTACGGATGCGTTATTTAGAGTGGATGCGTATTTTTAAAAAGTGGTTTAATTATTAAAGCAGCAACCGGAAAAATCAAAACGCGGACAATTCGAAACCTTTATTTTCAACTAATCCTACAGGCAGTAGATTAAATCACCAAGGAGCTCCGCTTTTAGGCTTGGCTAAATCTACATATTAACTTAATAGCTTACCTGCCACCTCTCTTAAGTAATTCAAGAACAACCTGTATGTTCTCTCTTCCTGTTGCCTTCGACTTGTTCCCTGTTCAGGAAACATTGGCTCCAGAAGTTTCACCAGTTTCGCGTATATTAATGGCAGCACGGCTTCTTCCGAAATAGAAACACCAAACAAGGCTTCCCGTGAAACAGCTACGAATGAATTCAAAGTATAGTATTTTCAAATTTGGTATAATGGGGGCTTCAAAATGGGTTTATCTCTGCGTTTAAATTCGATGTGAATATCCTATGTTTCAAAAACAGTACTTTCAGTCTGGTTCACTGTGGGGTTTGACATGAACAATATGTTTGTCGGCGTTTTATTATATTTTTATTTGTGCTGGAACAGATGATGTTTAACTGACGGGCATATTTGTATTAATGTAAAACATCAACAAAGTCAATATGGCAGCCTAGACGATCTGGAGCTTTGTCAGAGTATATACATGGTCTTTCAATGAACCCCCTCCCCCCCCCCCCTTCAAATATTCCTGTATCCGCTACTGAGAAAATTTTCCCTTCCCAACGATCAGTGGTCGCTCTTTTATAACAGTCACTCAAAAGAATTCTTTCACAGCTGGAGATATCTCAACGGACGGACTAACGACTGAATTGCTAACACGTAATCTTGATTCACAGCTTTAAAGCAATCTCATGAATCCCACTCACATTTAGGAAGTCAGCATAATTTCGAATTTGTAGTGGTGTTTTTAACCCCGAGCCCCGCAACGCAATTTGGCTACTGCCCAAAAGTGACATTTGATATGACGACGCTTACCGCGATTAGTCCAAATTTCTCAAGACCAGCCCGAAGTTGGATTTCAGCTCTAGTGAGAATGGACAAATCACCTTTTGCAAAGATGCGCTTAATTTGTTCTTCAACAAGATATGTCGGGAGAGGACCGCCTTGTAAACAAGCTGAACCTGGGATAAAGAGAGAGAGAACAATTCTAATTAACTGTCAAAGCAGGACTCAATTTCCAGCTCAAGTCACGGCCGTATTGTAAATTTACCAAAAAAGAGAACAGCTTCAAAGTGGTGTTGATTTTCCAAGGCTGCCAGGTCTTCCGATAGAAGTAATTCGTCGTTTGCTCCAAGAACAACCTATCGCGAATCTCACGCATAATGGAACCCAAGAATTGTCGTCGTGGACCATCCATAATCGTGCGCGCTCATCAACCAGTGAAAGGTACCTCCAAAGGTAAACCTGTAATCTATCACATCTTTCCTAAGTACCGATTCAGCCTCATTTGCATCATGAGAGCAGGTGTGAAGCACAAGGTGAGATAAACAAAATCTCTGTAGTAATCACCTTCTACAACCAATTCCGAATCGCTCTTTGAGGGTCTAGTTTTTCGTCCTCTATTAGAAGCCTTCGGCGGAACTTCAAACTCGGCCAAGACTGTCCACAGCTAGATGCGTTACAAGTTTGCCCTGAAAATTAAGAAAATACAGTCTGTGTGATAGCTTAACCCTGAGTTTCCCTCGGTACAGCGATGAACTAGATTATCTGGAATCTCCCTAGCAAAAAACCTTCTCCGGATTGTGAAACCAATGCTCAATTTCAAACTAATTCAAACAGAATTAAAGAAAACCTCCAAGATTAAAGCTCTATATAAATCAACTGGCAAACATCTTTCGCTCATTAGACAACAGTGTTAGACAATGTAACATCAAGATCACTTAGGTCGGACGTTGTTCAAATTGCGGATGAACTGCGTTAGGGTGATTTTGACTTTTCCGTTTCTGCTATTGGGATCACAGCCGGTGAGTGCTTTACGGTTAAGAGAGAAAACTAAACCGAATGTAGGAAGAACACCGTTATAAAATACACCCACATGGTCTGTAAGGTTTCCTTTCACTCAGATGCTCTTTGTAGGGGACATTTTCTTCCGGTAAATAAAAAAGAAAAGAATTTCTGTCAATAACGTTTATCCACGAGGAATTTTCTCACAGATGATAAATGTTTCATTTCTCCCCGCTTACGAATGAGCTATTTCTTCCAAAACAATTATATAACAAAATAGGGGTTCACCGACACAAAGCCCTATCTTTGAATAAATCGGTCACTGTAAAGATATGATTTAAAGAGAATGTAGCCCCATCAACTTATGTCACCCCCACAATAAAAATTTTGGGGGTTTTTTTTCAGAATGTGTAATGATAGTCATCCATGGAGCTAGCTTGTAGTATATAGGAAAGACTAACCTGCGAATAAACTTCTACTTTGAATTGATAACCCATTGAAACTCACTCTTCGCTCTTCTGCCGTCTTCGCCTTGGTCTGCCGTTTCAGTGCTGAATCATGATCCTGGAAGGTCACTGCAGGGAGGGAAATCAGGTTGCTGTGTTTAGAGGGAGCTCTTGACACACAACAATTGCAAACCAAACATCCTTTTTGTTTTTCGTCCTACGTATTTGGATCCACCAACTATATTATTATTGAGTCCCAGTCCTTTTCGTACAGCTGCTATAATTCTACATGTTCTCCCCTTAAAAATAATGTTGTCCTCAACATTAAACAAGTAAAATCTGCTCATAGTCTTTTATAACAGTTCCTTGTACTCCGTTTCTCGGTCTGAAGTGAATTGTAGGGTCTCTGGTTGATCAGGCCAGAAAATGACAAGATATGTTCACTTAAACGTTAACGTCACTGCTGCTATTGCTAACCGCAGCATCGGGTCCATTACGATTACATAACAAAAACTTAAGTTCCTTATGACAATGTGAACTGTCTAAAATATGAGCAACAAAAAAACAAAAAATTCGTCCCTAGTAGGGCTGAGGATTACACCTCTTTGCACGGGCTAAATGTGGATAGACTGACAAGTATATACTGACATAAATGTTGTATTACTGATATCTAACTTGAACGTAAGCTTCAACCAGGTTCAGTTCCTTTTCCCAATCTGAGTTTTTCAAGGGTTTGCTTCTTAAACATCAACCTGACATTGAATACATCGGCTGAACTGGTAACAAAGGGGTACAAAATAGCTGGTAGGGCTGCGAGGCAGGGTACATCAACCATGGTACTGGCAAGTGTTGACAAAACTGTTGCGGGTAACGACACTGTGAGGCCTTGAATCGCTGTGTGTGAATCTCAGTTGAAGATCGATGGTTGTCCCATTGCATTCATAGGTCATCCTTAGAGGGTGGTCTACCTTAAACCCTGGCGATTCGTCCTTAAAGGTAAGTTATCAAAAAAAATTGTAGCCTCATCGGTCTGTTCACATATGGACGTTGCTCCTACGTTTCCTACTTTCGACTACGGTGGAGATTTCGCTCATTTACCTTGACAAGGTTTCTCTTCAGTTCCGGGTCCCATGTGTCCATGTTCAACTCAAGTCTCGGAGCAATATTTTCCGCCTGGCAATGTTTAGATGCCATCCAATTCTGTTGGAGTTTGACAAGTCGTCAACTCTGCTAAATGGTCCTCAGCAGGCTGTAGGCTATACTGGTTTCTCTTTCGGAAAGATTCGTAGCTTGCTTAAACATCCTCGTTGGACACAAGCCTGGCTGGTTGTTTCGTAAGGTGTAAAGTGGTTCTCAGCAGGTAAAGTAGGAACATGGTAGTAGGCATAGTGCGATGCAAAACCACGTGATCTTCCAATTCCAGTTTTTTCTGGTTTAACTTCATAGACAGGCAATATCCTCCCTTTTCTGCGTTACAACGTAGATTTACCTTTGCTCCCATTGAAGGTCGCATACTTTCCAAGGCCACCGCGTATCAGTCATATTCCTTACAAAGCACTGGACGATCGCCTTCACACAGCGCGGTAATCATGGCTTTACTTTCTTGTCGTACTGCTGCTTTCCGAGAGGTGCACTCTTTTTTGCATGAGCGGAGGCCAAGTCGTAAGCTTCTTTCATAGCTCGGCGCCAATTTCTGACATACTCAGGGTACGTAGAATATCCTACTGGAGGTTTCAAGCCAAACATGATGTGGATGGGTAGCCTTTGGGCTCTGCCAAACTTTAGATACGACGCGGAGAAGCCTGTGGAGTCCGTGACGAGTACAATTATATGCATGGATAACCTTGTTAAGATTTTCACGCAGCCATCTCAATTTCTGTTTTTCCGGGAGTGCTCTCAGCATTGATAGAATCCTTTCGGTTGAACCTTTCGACTTGTCCGTTCCCCTGTGGGGTGGTAACGGTGTTGTACGGCGAATCGCCTAATTCCACTCAGTTTCTCGAGGTTGTAGAAGAGCTTGTTTTCCCAACACGTCGCCCACCTTGGTCGTGGTGAATGGTCTCTGGGAATCCAAATCTCATGATAAAGTCATTGTACAATTTATCAGCAGCCGTTTTGACGGATTTGTCACTGGGGTAGCATAATGTTCAGCAAATCTAGTGCAATTATCCCTGATTACCATGATATACTGATATCCTCCAGAGCTTGGTTTGAGGTGGTGCACTGACGTGAGTCGCGGGTTTCCGCTTTTTTTAGGCAATGGGCACACTTTTGTGACATAGATGTATAACTGTCCGCTGTCACGAATGGCCAATGAAAGCGTTGGTCTTTGCTAGCCTCCACGACTCTGCAGTTCAACGTACACCCTTTTGTGATATTTTCTTGGGCAAGCACCATATTTATCGAATCCTTGGTCCACTACTTGTGATAGAAAAGACTTCCGTCTTCCAGCAACGAACAGGTTATTCCATTCGTGTAAGAGCTGTCGTACGATGGTTGACTCCTTCACTGTCGTTTATCAACGTCGAAAGGGTAGGACCGTCTTTCAACTTACACGAAAGCGTAGAATACGAGCACGATAGTTGGGTCTTCCACCTTTGCGAGCTGTCACTAGTTTATCATAGGGGCAGTGGTTTGGAATGGTCAGCACTCCCGTCCTCCTACCATTTCAGGTCAGTCCCAGTGAAAGAAGATTACCAGGCAGTGGTTTAACGGCGTTAGTTTCCTGAATCGACGATGAGATAGCACCCAAAACATTCTGATTAACTACCTCTGCACAACTTTGCATGTAGTCTCCCTCGAAAAGCTGAGCGTGGCATATAGACAACCGTGTCGGCTTCTGCGTTGAGTTTGCCAGAGCGATATCTTATCTCAAAGTTGAAGTCGTAGGCCAGAATTCATTTGACCCATCGTAACACTGTAGCATTCAGGTTTTTGCTGATGTTAGAATGTATGTCAACGGGTTATTACCCGTGAAGACAGTAAAAACTCTGGAGAGTAGTAAAGATACATCGCGAAAATGGTCGGTGACCGCCCATTTCAAAGCCAGGAACTCAAGTTTTGCCTGCATGGGGGTGGTAATTCTTCCCTCAGCTGGTGAAAGTGCTCTAGATCCATAAGCAATTAACCTCATTACTCCATCCTGATTTCTGGTACAGAACCGACCCCAGACCATCTTTGTTTGCATCAGTTGTGGGGGGTGAATGACTTTGAAAAATCTGGACACTAAGCCATTATAGGAGGGTTACTGAGGTGTCCTTATTAACTCATCAAGGGGCCGTGTTGCTGTTCTCTGTTCCAAGAGGCGCGGTGTGTCTTTGAAGGCGATTATTTCCATCTTTTCCTGTCAGGTGCTTAGCAGGTTGTATATAGCATCTAGCAATCTTAGGCAAAGTTCTTAATGTATCATTCGGTAGTAACTTAATATTTCCAGCAAGCTGTCTGAGACGTTCACCAACAGTCTTGGGAATTTGTCTTTTTAAGACTTCTCACTGCCCCAACCATCACTATCACATCAACCATCATCGGCAACCATCACCTGATACAAGCAACCCTTCCTAAGCACTGGACTTCACGGTTTGAACAAACTACATTTACGGTGTTTTTCAACTGCACGGACCATGTTTACGGCGATCTCTGAAGCACTGTTCTCTAAATGTTTTTTTTGTTTCAACATGTTTCTTTAAACTTCCTACTGAATACATGATGATCATCTAGGTATTAGGAATGAGCCACTTTGTCACTCACTTCACTCAAACACCGGTCCAATGAAGCGCTGGGAATTGGCAGGTGCATTCTTCAATCTCAAATGGGAGTCTAACCCACGCCATCGTTGAGGCCCCCAACGGTGTTATGAAGTCTTGTGGCTTGCTCTGCTCTCTTCAGTCTTCAGTGGGAAACCCCTGATGAGGGGGTGTAGCGCTTTACGCTGTGTGTTCAAGGACACTGAAGGGGCCAAGTATTCCCAGCAAGGGTGCTATTCGGGCTCGGAGTTTCTTGAACGCTAGTTGAGTGGTTTTGTTTTGGGGAAAAAAACAAAAAAAAAAAAACAAAATGTGTCGGTCAGCGTATTTTTGCGATTCAGTTTCATCGATAATCAATGCCAATCCTTAAAGATCCGTCGTTCTTGCTCGGACACACCGACGACTGGGAAGAGTATGGGGACGTTGATTCTTTAACAAAGTTTTCTGGTTCAGAGAGAATCCTCGATGTACTGGTTTACTTCTGGATACAGTGGTCGATTATGTGATGTGTACATTCTATTGCACGGGTTGGCTATCTTTAAGATTTATAATGCTCCAATTTCCAGATCAGGGATGCCACACGATATTCTTAGCTCACTGTATGAAAATGACTCTCTACCTCTTCCCTCAACATTGATTCAGCTGAAATCCGCTGGTCACGATTTTAAGACCACAAAGGGAAGCTTCTAGGTGGGGGGTTTAATTCATGTTTGTCTTGCCTCCCTAGGAATATCTAACGTCGTTGATTCCCGTGCTTACATGCTGCTCGAGATGTTGGCGTTCTCCCAGAGGTTCTACATCGCACTCAATCGTGAAACATCTGCTTCTGTCACCTCGACTTGACTGCCTGGAGAACTCCTAGTGGCGGTGCTAACAGCTAAACAGCAGTTGTGCTATTCTTAGGGAGCCATAACATTTTTTCCTTCTCCAGTTCTTAACTCTTTTACAAATGGCATAGCCTGAAGTTGTCGATTCTGAATAAAGTTTACCAAGGCATCTAGTTTAGTGCGCTCTCTTTGTGGAAAACTCTTGAAAATTATTGCGGCTTGCAAATTGCTTGGTCCTCAGGTTCACAATGCTCTGTGCAATAACATTGTACTGCAGAATTGAAAAGCTCAAATGTTTCTGATTTCACAAGGACAAAAGTACTCTTAGTTCCCCTTGATTACTATGACGTACTGGGCAGGATCAACTTCTTCATCCTAACTTCCACCCATTTAATGGTAGGGTATCACAGACCCATTTACTAGCTGTTAAATTCAACTTTGCTAGAGGGCCAAACGAGTTCTGAACCAGCTGTCTAATGGATATACATTTTTAGATGTTTGCTGAGGCCATTTAATGGATATTCCTTGATACCATGGGGCACCAGTGCTTCCCATAACATACTCTAGGTTCATAAGTCATTGAGCAAACACTTTACTATGCACTTCTTAGCCAACAGCGCCCCAACTTTAGCATGCTCACTTTGGAGTTAAATGGCTAACACAACAGTATAACCTCTTTTGACTTACTACAATTGCTTGTTTGACGACAGATAACGTATTGCTTGACATA
>NC_090888.1:23508026-23532198 GCF_036669925.1 Montipora capricornis | reverse complement strand
TTCGCACAGGCCAACGCATTTTTCACAGCTCGAACGTTCAACGAGAATAATAACCTATCCCGCAATTCTTAGACCTGTAAAAAGTCTTTTCACTCATGTGGTCATATTGACGACGGGGTGCGTGGGGAGACTGGTCCTATAGGTACCCGTATAAGGGTATACAGGACACAGTGTTCTGAAACAGACAATCGGCGACAAAATTAGTTGAAGACAGTTGCTAACAGAGCACACTGGCAACGACACATTCATATTTTTGCAAGAAAAATTGTCCAGAAAGTACGTTTCGGGGATACCCCTTCCCTCCCCCACCCTAATCAATGTTGTACCGTTGTCGACAAGGCTAGTAGAAAACAAAAACACAACATTGTCCCGGGGGGTCGGAGGGGGGCCATTTGCGCCGCCGAGCTTGCAATCGACTCTAAAGGATAAGAGTGTCTCAACAATTTTGACGCCGATTGTCTGTATGAAAAAACTTTGTATGAAATGTAATGACGACTTCTGATAAGCGTTTTTTTGCATTAATATATGAAATATACACATTTTACTAGCGTTTATGCGTTTGATGTCATATAGGAATCAGAACATATATTAAATCACCTTTTTCTTTATTACGGTGATGTAGCAGTCACTGGTATGATTGCAGACATTTCAGTGTCGAACATAGTTTTCACACAGAACATTTCTAACGAGGTAAGGGCAGTATACGCTTGCCATAAGTGCATGTATACGCGTGCCATCTATTTGCGAGGGGCGGAAAGTGAAATGATATTGTCAGGGAAGTGATATCTCACGGGCTTTGATATACCGCCTTCTAAAAAAAAAGAAATTTTAACGCAAGTAATCACTACCGAGAACGTCAATTACAACGGCCAAAATGTGGATGTCGAACGCGCAGCGAAGTTACGTTCACGCCACAAACGCTTATTATTGAGAGAAAGGACATCGTACTAATAATGACAATTTTCAAGACGATTTGTGCATTGTTTTGGATTTGACATACCTTGAAATAAAGTGATACTTTCGGAACATTGCGTGACGTTTAGCATTCCCTTTTGAAATTTACCATACATAATTCCATTTCAACTTGTTACAAGGGATATGACCATAAAAAGAGGAAATATAAATAGCAAATACAGTTTATAACTCCTGGTACAAAAAAAGAGCAGCAAACAATGCCGTACTCTGATTTTAGTAACTTCGCGGAGGAGTGGCCACGAGTAACCACGAGTAACCATAATTAACAAGTAGAATAATTACATTATCTTTTTGTAATAATCTTGTGGTTACTCGTGGTTACTCGTGGTTACTCGTGGGTAATGAGAAAATATTGTTTCTTTACACCCAAAAACATTCATTTCCCACCAAAACCAGCTCTGCAAAGCATCTGCGACAAGGTGGAAAGTCTTTTTGCACCGACATAGCAATTTGAGCGTGGAAAGTAAATGTGTTCCCCGGCTGTAACAGCCACCATGTCTGTTTCGCGTTCATCTGCGACACCACTTCGACCAACAAAATCGGCTTCTTCCGATGAATTGGAGTTAGAGGCATAACCCTTTAACAATCCATGCTTTAACGCTACTCACAATAGCGTATTAAAGAAGGCAAAAGTGAACAGGTCCTTTGCACTTACGTCGCAATCTTCGCTTCGCACAGGACAACGCATTTTTCACACTCGAAAACGAGAATAATAAACTATCCGCAATTTTTTAGACCTGTAAAAAGTCTTTCACTCATGTGGTCATATTGACGGACAGACTGGACTATAGGTACCCGTATAAAGGGTATAAAGGAAGTTTTCTGAAACAGACAATCGGCGACAAAATTAGTTGAGACAGTTGCTAACAGAGCACACTGGCAACGACACATTCATTGTTTGCAAAGAAAACTTGTCCAGAAAGTACGTTTCGGGGATACCCCTCCTCTCCCACCCTAATCAATGTTGTACCGCTGTCGACAAGGCTCGTAGAAAACAGAAAAACACAACATTGTCCCGGGGGTGCGGGGGAGGGGGCCATTTGCGCCGCCGAGCTTGCAATCGACTCTAAAGGATAAGAGTGTCTCAACAATTTTGACGCCGATTGTCTGTATGAAAAAACTTTGTATGAAGTGTAATGACGACTTCTGATAAGCGTTTTTTTGCATTAATATATGAAATATACACATTTAATAGCGTTTATGGTTTTGATGTCATATAGGAATCAGAACATATATTAAATCACCTTTTTCTTTATTACGGTGATGTAGCAGTCACTGGTATGAATGCAGACATTTCAGTGTCGAACATAGTTTTCACACAGAACATTTCTAACGAGGTAAGGGCATGTATACGCTTGCCATAAGGGCATGTATACGCTTGCCATCTATTTGCGAGGGGCGGAAAGTGAATGATATTGTCAGGGGAAGTGATATCTCACGGGCTTTGATATACCGCCTTCTAAAAAAAAAGAAATTTTAACGCAAGTAATCACTACCGAGAAACGTCAATTACAACGGCCAAAATGTGGATGTCGAACGCGCAGCGAAGTTACGTTCACGCCACAAACGCTTATTATTGAGAGAAAGGACATCGTACTAAATAATGACAATTCAAGACGATTTGTGCATTGTTTTGGATTTGACATACCTTGAAATAAAGTGATACTTTCGGAACATTGCGTGACGTTTAGCATTCCCTTTTGAAATTTACCATACATAATTCCATTTCAACTTGTTACAAGGGATATGAGCCATAAAAAAGAGGGAAATATAAATAGCAAAGACAGTTTATAACTCCTGGGACAAAAAAAGAGCAGCAAACAATGCCGTACTCTGATTTTAGGAACTCCGCGGAGGAGTGGCCACGAGTAACCACGAGTAACCATAATTAACAAGTAGAATAATTACATTATCTTTTTGTAATAATCTTGTGGTTACTCGTGGTTACTCGTGGTTACTCGTGGTAAATGAGAAAATATTGTTTCTTTACACCCAAAAACATTCATTTCCCACCAAAACCA
This sequence comes from Montipora capricornis, assembly GCF_036669925.1. Lineage (NCBI taxonomy): Eukaryota > Metazoa > Cnidaria > Anthozoa > Scleractinia > Acroporidae > Montipora > Montipora capricornis. The sequence goes on along the minus strand of NC_090888.1, from coordinate 23,529,202 downwards.
GCTCTGCAAAGCATCTGCGACAAGGTGGAAAGTCTTTTTGCACCGACATAGCAATTTGAGCGTGGAAAGTAAATGTGTTCCCCGGCTGTAACAGCCACCATGTCTGTTTCGCGTTCATCTGCGACACCACTTCGACCAACAAAATCGGCTTCTTCCGATGAATTGGAGTTAGAGGCATAACCCTTTAACAAATCCATGCTTTAACGCTACTCACAAATAGCGTATTAAAGAAGGCAAAAGTGAACAGGTCCTTTGCACTTACGTCGCAATCTTCGCTTCGCACAGGACAACGCATTTTTCACACTCGAAAACGAGAATAATAAACTATCCGCAATTTTTTAGACCTGTAAAAAGTCTTTCACTCATGTGGTCATATTGACGGACAGACTGGACTATAGGTACCCGTATAAAGGGTATAAAGGAAGTTTTCTGAAACAGACAATCGGCGACAAAATTAGTTGAGACAGTTGCTAACAGAGCACACTGGCAACGACACATTCATTGTTTGCAAAGAAAACTTGTCCAGAAAGTACGTTTCGGGGATACCCCTCCCTCCCCCACCCTAATCAATGTTGTACCGCTGTCGACAAGGCTCGTAGAAAACAGAAAAACACAACATTGTCCCGGGGGTGCGGGGGAGGGGGCCATTTGCGCCGCCGAGCTTGCAATCGACTCTAAAGGATAAGAGTGTCTCAACAATTTTGACGCCGATTGTCTGTATGAAAAAACTTTGTATGAAGTGTAATGACGACTTCTGATAAGCGTTTTTTTTGCATTAATATATGAAATATACACATTTTAATAGCGTTTATGCGTTTTGATGTCATATAGGAATCAGAACATATATTAAATCACCTTTTTCTTTATTACGGTGATGTAGCAGTCACTGGTATGATTGCAGACATTTCAGTGTCGAACATAGTTTTCACACAGAACATTTCTAACGAGGTAAGGGCATGTATACGCTTGCCATAAGGGCATGTATACGCTTGCCATCTATTTGCGAGGGGCGGAAAGTGAATGATATTGTCAGGGGAAGTGATATCTCACGGGCTTTGATATACCGCCTTCTAAAAAAAAAGAAATTTTAACGCAAGTAATCACTACCGAGAACGTCAATTACAACGGCCAAAATGTGGATGTCGAACGCGCAGCGAAGTTACGTTCACGCCACAAACGCTTATTATTGAGAGAAAGGACATCGTACTAAATAATGACAATTTCAAGACGATTTGTGCATTGTTTTGGATTTGACATACCTTGAAATAAAGTGATACTTTCGGAACATTGCGTGACGTTTAGCATTCCCTTTTGAAATTTACCATACATAATTCCATTTCAACTTGTTACAAGGGATATGAGCCATAAAAAAGAGGGAAATATAAATAGCAAAGACAGTTTATAACTCCTGGGACAAAAAAAGAGCAGCAAACAATGCCGTACTCTGATTTTAGGAACTCCGCGGAGGAGTGGCCACGAGTAACCACGAGTAACCATAATTAACAAGTAGAATAATTACATTATCTTTTTGTAATAATCTTGTGGTTACTCGTGGTTACTCGTGGTTACTCGTGGTAAATGAGAAAATATTGTTTCTTTACACCAAAAACATTCATTTCCCACCAAAACCAGCTCTGCAAAGCATCTGCGACAAGGTGGAAAGTCTTTTTGCACCGACATAGCAATTTGAGCGTGGAAAGTAAATGTGTTCCCCGGCTGTAACAGCCACCATGTCTGTTTCGCGTTCATCTGCGACACCACTTCGACCAACAAAATCGGCTTCTTCCGATGAATTGGAGTTAGAGGCATAACCCTTTAACAAATCCATGCTTTAACGCTACTCACAAATAGCGTATTAAAGAAGGCAAAAGTGAACAGGTCCTTTGCACTTACGTCGCAATCTTCGCTTCGCACAGGACAACGCATTTTTCACACTCGAAAACGAGAATAATAAACTATCCGCAATTTTTTAGACCTGTAAAAAGTCTTTCACTCATGTGGTCATATTGACGGACAGACTGGACTATAGGTACCCGTATAAAGGGTATAAAGGAAGTTTTCTGAAACAGACAATCGGCGACAAAATTAGTTGAGACAGTTGCTAACAGAGCACACTGGCAACGACACATTCATTGTTTGCAAAGAAAACTTGTCCAGAAAGTACGTTTCGGGGATACCCCTCCCTCCCCCACCCTAATCAATGTTGTACCGCTGTCGACAAGGCTCGTAGAAAACAGAAAAACACAACATTGTCCCGGGGGTGCGGGGGAGGGGGCCATTTGCGCCGCCGAGCTTGCAATCGACTCTAAAGGATAAGAGTGTCTCAACAATTTTGACGCCGATTGTCTGTATGAAAAAACTTTGTATGAAGTGTAATGACGACTTCTGATAAGCGTTTTTTTGCATTAATATATGAAATATACACATTTTAATAGCGTTTATGCGTTTTGATGTCATATAGGAATCAGAACATATATTAAATCACCTTTTTCTTTATTACGGTGATGTAGCAGTCACTGGTATGATTGCAGACATTTCAGTGTCGAACATAGTTTTCACACAGAACATTTCTAACGAGGTAAGGGCATGTATACGCTTGCCATAAGGGCATGTATACGCTTGCCATCTATTTGCGAGGGGCGGAAAGTGAATGATATTGTCAGGGGAAGTGATATCTCACGGGCTTTGATATACCGCCTTCTAAAAAAAAAGAAATTTTAACGCAAGTAATCACTACCGAGAACGTCAATTACAACGGCCAAAATGTGGATGTCGAACGCGCAGCGAAGTTACGTTCACGCCACAAACGCTTATTATTGAGAGAAAGGACATCGTACTAAATAATGACAATTTCAAGACGATTTGTGCATTGTTTTGGATTTGACATACCTTGAAATAAAGTGATACTTTCGGAACATTGCGTGACGTTTAGCATTCCCTTTTGAAATTTACCATACATAATTCCATTTCAACTTGTTACAAGGGATATGAGCCATAAAAAAGAGGGAAATATAAATAGCAAAGACAGTTTATAACTCCTGGGACAAAAAAAGAGCAGCAAACAATGCCGTACTCTGATTTTAGGAACTCCGCGGAGGAGTGGCCACGAGTAACCACGAGTAACCATAATTAACAAGTAGAATAATTACATTATCTTTTTGTAATAATCTTGTGGTTACTCGTGGTTACTCGTGGTTACTCGTGGTAAATGAGAAAATATTGTTTCTTTACACCCAAAAACATTCATTTCCCACCAAAACCAGCTCTGCAAAGCATCTGCGACAAGGTGGAAAGTCTTTTTGCACCGACATAGCAATTTGAGCGTGGAAAGTAAATGTGTTCCCCGGCTGTAACAGCCACCATGTCTGTTTCGCGTTCATCTGCGACACCACTTCGACCAACAAAATCGGCTTCTTCCGATGAATTGGAGTTAGAGGCATAACCCTTTAACAAATCCATGCTTTAACGCTACTCACAAATAGCGTATTAAAGAAGGCAAAAGTGAACAGGTCCTTTGCACTTACGTCGCAATCTTCGCTTCGCACAGGACAACGCATTTTTCACACTCGAAAACGAGAATAATAAACTATCCGCAATTTTTTAGACCTGTAAAAAGTCTTTCACTCATGTGGTCATATTGACGGACAGACTGGACTATAGGTACCCGTATAAAGGGTATAAAGGAAGTTTTCTGAAACAGACAATCGGCGACAAAATTAGTTGAGACAGTTGCTAACAGAGCACACTGGCAACGACACATTCATTGTTTGCAAAGAAAACTTGTCCAGAAAGTACGTTTCGGGGATACCCCTCCCTCCCCCACCCTAATCAATGTTGTACCGCTGTCGACAAGGCTAGTAGAAAAACACAACATTGTCCCGGGGGTGCGGGGGAGGGGGCCATTTGCGCCGCCGAGCTTGCAATCGACTCTAAAGGATAAGAGTGTCTCAACAATTTTGACGCCGATTGTCTGTATGAAAAAACTTTGTATGAAGTGTAATGACGACTTCTGATAAGCGTTTTTTTGCATTAATATATGAAATATACACATTTTAATAGCGTTTATGGGTTTTGATGTCATATAGGAATCAGAACATATATTAAATCACCTTTTTCTTTATTACGGTGATGTAGCAGTCACTGGTATGAATGCAGACATTTCAGTGTCGAACATAGTTTTCACACAGAACATTTCTAACGAGGTAAGGGCATGTATACGCTTGCCATAAGGGCATGTATACGCTTGCCATCTATTTGCGAGGGGCGGAAAGTGAATGATATTGTCAGGGGAAGTGATATCTCACGGGCTTTGATATACCGCCTTCTAAAAAAAAAGAAATTTTAACGCAAGTAATCACTACCGAGAACGTCAATTACAACGGCCAAAATGTGGATGTCGAACGCGCAGCGAAGTTACGTTCACGCCACAAACGCTTATTATTGAGAGAAAGGACATCGTACTAAATAATGACAATTTCAAGACGATTTGTGCATTGTTTTGGATTTGACATACCTTGAAATAAAGTGATACTTTCGGAACATTGCGTGACGTTTAGCATTCCCTTTTGAAATTTACCATACATAATTCCATTTCAACTTGTTACAAGGGATATGGCCATAAAAAAGAGGGAAATATAAATAGCAAAGACAGTTTATAACTCCTGGGACAAAAAAAGAGCAGCAAACAATGCCGTACTCTGATTTTAGGAACTCCGCGGAGGAGTGGCCACGAGTAACCACGAGTAACCATAATTAACAAGTAGAATAATTACATTATCTTTTTGTAATAATCTTGTGGTTACTCGTGGTTACTCGTGGTTACTCGTGGTAAATGAGAAAATATTGTTTCTTTACACCCAAAAACATTCATTTCCCACCAAAACCAGCTCTGCAAAGCATCTGCGACAAGGTGGAAAGTCTTTTTGCACCGACATAGCAATTTGAGCGTGGAAAGTAAATGTGTTCCCCGGCTGTAACAGCCACCATGTCTGTTTCGCGTTCATCTGCGACACCACTTCGACCAACAAAATCGGCTTCTTCCGATGAATTGGAGTTAGAGGCATAACCCTTTAACAAATCCATGCTTTAACGCTACTCACAAATAGCGTATTAAAGAAGGCAAAAGTGAACAGGTCCTTTGCACTTACGTCGCAATCTTCGCTTCGCACAGGACAACGCATTTTTCACACTCGAAAACGAGAATAATAAACTATCCGCAATTTTTTAGACCTGTAAAAAGTCTTTCACTCATGTGGTCATATTGACGGACAGACTGGACTATAGGTACCCGTATAAAGGGTATAAAGGAAGTTTTCTGAAACAGACAATCGGCGACAAAATTAGTTGAGACAGTTGCTAACAGAGCACACTGGCAACGACACATTCATTGTTTGCAAAGAAAACTTGTCCAGAAAGTACGTTTCGGGGATACCCCTCCCTCCCCCACCCTAATCAATGTTGTACCGCTGTCGACAAGGCTCGTAGAAAACAGAAAAACACAACATTGTCCCGGGGGTGCGGGGGAGGGGGCCATTTGCGCCGCCGAGCTTGCAATCGACTCTAAAGGATAAGAGTGTCTCAACAATTTTGACGCCGATTGTCTGTATGAAAAAACTTTGTATGAAGTGTAATGACGAATTCTGATAAGCGTTTTTTTGCATTAATATATGAAATATACACATTTTAATAGCGTTTATGCGTTTTGATGTCATATAGGAATCAGAACATATATTAAATCACCTTTTTCTTTATTACGGTGATGTAGCAGTCACTGGTATGATTGCAGACATTTCAGTGTCGAACATAGTTTTCACACAGAACATTTCTAACGAGGTAAGGGCATGTATACGCTTGCCATAAGGGCATGTATACGCTTGCCATCTATTTGCGAGGGGCGGAAAGTGAATGATATTGTCAGGGGAAGTGATATCTCACGGGCTTTGATATACCGCCTTCTAAAAAAAAAAGTTTTAACGCAAGTAATCACTACCGAGAACGTCAATTACAACGGCCAAAATGTGGATGTCGAACGCGCAGCGAAGTTACGTTCACGCCACAAACGCTTATTATTGAGAGAAAGGACATCGTACTAAATAATGACAATTTCAAGACGATTTGTGCATTGTTTTGGATTTGACATACCTTGAAATAAAGTGATACTTTCGGAACATTGCGTGACGTTTAGCATTCCCTTTTGAAATTTACCATACATAATTCCATTTCAACTTGTTACAAGGGATATGAGCCATAAAAAAGAGGGAAATATAAATAGCAAAGACAGTTTATAACTCCTGGGACCAAAAAAGAGCAGCAAACAATGCCGTACTCTGATTTTAGGAACTCCGCGGAGGAGTGGCCACGAGTAACCACGAGTAACCATAATTAACAAGTAGAATAATTACATTATCTTTTTGTAATAATCTTGTGGTTACTCGTGGTTACTCGTGGTTACTCGTGGTAAATGAGAAAATATTGTTTCTTTACACCCAAAAACATTCATTTCCCACCAAAACCAGCTCTGCAAAGCATCTGCGACAAGGTGGAAAGTCTTTTTGCACCGACATAGCAATTTGAGCGTGGAAAGTAAATGTGTTCCCCGGCTGTAACAGCCACCATGTCTGTTTCGCGTTCATCTGCGACACCACTTCGACCAACAAAATCGGCTTCTTCCGATGAATTGGAGTTAGAGGCATAACCCTTTAACAAATCCATGCTTTAACGCTACTCACAAATAGCGTATTAAAGAAGGCAAAAGTGAACAGGTCCTTTGCACTTACGTCGCAATCTTCGCTTCGCACAGGACAACGCATTTTTCACACTCGAAAACGAGAATAATAAACTATCCGCAATTTTTAGACCTGTAAAAAGTCTTTCACTCATGTGGTCATATTGACGGACAGACTGGACTATAGGTACCCGTATAAAGGGTATAAAGGAAGTTTTCTGAAACAGACAGTCTGTATGAAAAAACTTTGTATGAAGTGTAATGACGACTTCTGATAAGCGTTTTTTTGCATTAATATATGAAATATACACATTTTAATAGCGTTTATGCGTTTTGATGTCATATAGGAATCAGAACATATATTAAATCACCTTTTTCTTTATTACGGTGATGTAGCAGTCACTGGTATGATTGCAGACATTTCAGTGTCGAACATAGTTTTCACACAGAACATTTCTAACGAGGTAAGGGCATGTATACGCTTGCCATAAGGGCATGTATACGCTTGCCATCTATTTGCGAGGGGCGGAAAGTGAATGATATTGTCAGGGGAAGTGATATCTCACGGGCTTTGATATACCGCCTTCTAAAAAAAAAGAAATTTTAACGCAAGTAATCACTACCGAGAACGTCAATTACAACGGCCAAAATGTGGATGTCGAACGCGCAGCGAAGTTACGTTCACGCCACAAACGCTTATTATTGAGAGAAAGGACATCGTACTAAATAATGACAATTTCAAGACGATTTGTGCATTGTTTTGGATTTGACATACCTTGAAATAAAGTGATACTTTCGGAACATTGCGTGACGTTTAGCATTCCCTTTTGAAATTTACCATACATAATTCCATTTCAACTTGTTACAAGGGATATGAGCCATAAAAAAGAGGGAAATATAAATAGCAAAGACAGTTTATAACTCCTGGGACAAAAAAAGAGCAGCAAACAATGCCGTACTCTGATTTTAGGAACTCCGCGGAGGAGTGGCCACGAGTAACCACGAGTAACCATAATTAACAAGTAGAATAATTACATTATCTTTTTGTAATAATCTTGTGGTTACTCGTGGTTACTCGTGGTTACTCGTGGTAAATGAGAAATATTGTTTCTTTACACCCAAAAACATTCATTTCCCACCAAAACCAGCTCTGCAAAGCATCTGCGACAAGGTGGAAAGTCTTTTTGCACCGACATAGCAATTTGAGCGTGGAAAGTAAATGTGTTCCCCGGCTGTAACAGCCACCATGTCTGTTTCGCGTTCATCTGCGACACCACTTCGACCAACAAAATCGGCTTCTTCCGATGAATTGGAGTTAGAGGCATAACCCTTTAACAAATCCATGCTTTAACGCTACTCACAAATAGCGTATTAAAGAAGGCAAAAGTGAACAGGTCCTTTGCACTTACGTCGCAATCTTCGCTTCGCACAGGACAACGCATTTTTCACACTCGAAAACGAGAATAATAAACTATCCGCAATTTTTTAGACCTGTAAAAAGTCTTTCACTCATGTGGTCATATTGACGGACAGACTGGACTATAGGTACCCGTATAAAGGGTATAAAGGAAGTTTTCTGAAACAGACAATCGGCGACAAAATTAGTTGAGACAGTTGCTAACAGAGCACACTGGCAACGACACATTCATTGTTTGCAAAGAAAACTTGTCCAGAAAGTACGTTTCGGGATCCCCCTCCCTCCCCCACCCTCATCAATGTGGTACCGCTGACAACAAGGCTCGTAGAAAACAGAAAAACACAACATTGTCCGGGGGGTGGGGGGGTGGGGGCCATTTGCGCCGCCGAGCTTGCAATCGACTCTAAAGGATAAGAGTGTCTCAACAATTTTGACGCCGATTGTCTGTATGAAAAAACTTTGTATGAAGTGTAATGACGACTTCTGATAAGCGTTTTTTTGCATTAATATATGAAATATACACATTTTAATAGCGTTTATGCGTTTTGATGTCATATAGGAATCAGAACATATATTAAATCACCTTTTTCTTTATTACGGTGATGTAGCAGTCACTGGTATGATTGCAGACATTTCAGTGTCGAACATAGTTTTCACACAGAACATTTCTAACGAGGTAAGGGCATGTATACGCTTGCCATCTATTTGCGAGGGGCGGAAAGTGAACGATATTGTCAGGGGAAGTGATATCTCACGGGCTTTGATATACCGCCTTCTAAAAAAAAAGAAATTTTAACGCAAGTAATCACTACCGAGAACGTCAATTACAACGGCCAAAATGTGGATGTCGAACGCGCAGCGAAGTTACGTTCACGCCACAAACGCTTATTATTGAGAGAAAGGACATCGTACTAAATAATGACAATTTCAAGACGATTTGTGCATTGTTTTGGATTTGACATACCTTGAAATAAAGTGATACTTTCGGAACATTGCGTGACGTTTAGCATTCCCTTTTGAAATTTACCATACATAATTCCATTTCAACTTGTTACAAGGGATATGAGCCATAAAAAAGAGGGAAATATAAATAGCAAAGACAGTTTATAACTCCTGGGACAAAAAAAGAGCAGCAAACAATGCCGTACTCTGATTTTAGGAACTCCGCGGAGGAGTGGCCACGAGTAACCACGAGTAACCATAATTAACAAGTAGAATAATTACATTATCTTTTTGTAATAATCTTGTGGTTACTCGTAGTTACTCGTGGTTACTCGTGGTAAATGAGAAAATATTGTTTCTTTACACCCAAAAACATTCATTTCCCACCAAAACCAGCTCTGCAAAGCATCTGCGACAAGGTGGAAAGTCTTTTTGCACCGACATAGCAATTTGAGCGTGGAAAGTAAATGTGTTCCCCGGCTGTAACAGCCACCATGTCTGTTTCGCGTTCATCTGCGACACCACTTCGACCAACAAAATCGGCTTCTTCCGATGAATTGGAGTTAGAGGCATAACCCTTTAACAAATCCATGCTTTAACGCTACTCACAAATAGCGTATTAAAGAAGGCAAAAGTGAACAGGTCCTTTGCACTTACGTCGCAATCTTCGCTTCGCACAGGACAACGCATTTTTCACACTCGAAAACGAGAATAATAAACTATCCGCAATTTTTTAGACCTGTAAAAAGTCTTTCACTCATGTGGTCATATTGACGGACAGACTGGACTATAGGTACCCGTATAAAGGGTATAAAGGAAGTTTTCTGAAACAGACAGTCTGTATGAAAAAACTTTGTATGAAGTGTAATGACGACTTCTGATAAGCGTTTTTTTGCATTAATATATGAAATATACACATTTTAATAGCGTTTATGCGTTTTGATGTCATATAGGAATCAGAACATATATTAAATCACCTTTTTCTTTATTACGGTGATGTAGCAGTCACTGGTATGATTGCAGACATTTCAGTGTCGAACATAGTTTTCACACAGAACATTTCTAACGAGGTAAGGGCATGTATACGCTTGCCATAAGGGCATGTATACGCTTGCCATCTATTTGCGAGGGGCGGAAAGTGAATGATATTGTCAGGGGAAGTGATATCTCACGGGCTTTGATATACCGCCTTCTAAAAAAAAAGAAATTTTAACGCAAGTAATCACTACCGAGAACGTCAATTACAACGGCCAAAATGTGGATGTCGAACGCGCAGCGAAGTTACGTTCACGCCACAAACGCTTATTATTGAGAGAAAGGACATCGTACTAAATAATGACAATTTCAAGACGATTTGTGCATTGTTTTGGATTTGACATACCTTGAAATAAAGTGATACTTTCGGAACATTGCGTGACGTTTAGCATTCCCTTTTGAAATTTACCATACATAATTCCATTTCAACTTGTTACAAGGGATATGAGCCATAAAAAAGAGGGAAATATAAATAGCAAAGACAGTTTATAACTCCTGGGACAAAAAAAGAGCAGCAAACAATGCCGTACTCTGATTTTAGGAACTCCGCGGAGGAGTGGCCACGAGTAACCACGAGTAACCATAATTAACAAGTAGAATAATTACATTATCTTTTTGTAATAATCTTGTGGTTACTCGTGGTTACTCGTGGTTACTCGTGGTAAATGAGAAAATATTGTTTCTTTACACCCAAAAACATTCATTTCCCACCAAAACCAGCTCTGCAAAGCATCTGCGACAAGGTGGAAAGTCTTTTTGCACCGACATAGCAATTTGAGCGTGGAAAGTAAATGTGTTCCCCGGCTGTAACAGCCACCATGTCTGTTTCGCGTTCATCTGCGACACCACTTCGACCAACAAAATCGGCTTCTTCCGATGAATTGGAGTTAGAGGCATAACCCTTTAACAAATCCATGCTTTAACGCTACTCACAAATAGCGTATTAAAGAAGGCAAAAGTGAACAGGTCCTTTGCACTTACGTCGCAATCTTCGCTTCGCACAGGACAACGCATTTTTCACACTCGAAAACGAGAATAATAAACTATCCGCAATTTTTTAGACCTGTAAAAAGTCTTTCACTCATGTGGTCATATTGACGGACAGACTGGACTATAGGTACCCGTATAAAGGGTATAAAGGAAGTTTTCTGAAACAGACAATCGGCGACAAAATTAGTTGAGACAGTTGCTAACAGAGCACACTGGCAACGACACATTCATTGTTTGCAAAGAAAACTTGTCCAGAAAGTACGTTTCGGGGATACCCCTCCCTCCCCCACCCTAATCAATGTTGTACCGCTGTCGACAAGGCTCGTAGAAAACAGAAAAACACAACATTGTCCCGGGGGTGCGGGGGAGGGGGCCATTTGCGCCGCCGAGCTTGCAATCGACTCTAAAGGATAAGAGTGTCTCAACAATTTTGACGCCGATTGTCTGTATGAAAAAACTTTGTATGAAGTGTAATGACGACTTCTGATAAGCGTTTTTTTGCATTAATATATGAAATATACACATTTTAATAGCGTTTATGCGTTTTGATGTCATATAGGAATCAGAACATATATTAAATCACCTTTTTCTTTATTACGGTGATGTAGCAGTCACTGGTATGATTGCAGACATTTCAGTGTCGAACATAGTTTTCACACAGAACATTTCTAACGAGGTAAGGGCATGTATACGCTTGCCATCTATTTGCGAGGGGCGGAAAGTGAACGATATTGTCAGGGGAAGTGATATCTCACGGGCTTTGATATACCGCCTTCTAAAAAAAAAGAAATTTTAACGCAAGTAATCACTACCGAGAACGTCAATTACAACGGCCAAAATGTGGATGTCGAACGCGCAGCGAAGTTACGTTCACGCCACAAACGCTTATTATTGAGAGAAAGGACATCGTACTAAATAATGACAATTTCAAGACGATTTGTGCATTGTTTTGGATTTGACATACCTTGAAATAAAGTGATACTTTCGGAACATTGCGTGACGTTTAGCATTCCCTTTTGAAATTTACCATACATAATTCCATTTCAACTTGTTACAAGGGATATGAGCCATAAAAAAGAGGGAAATATAAATAGCAAAGACAGTTTATAACTCCTGGGACAAAAAAAGAGCAGCAAACAATGCCGTACTCTGATTTTAGGAACTCCGCGGAGGAGTGGCCACGAGTAACCACGAGTAACCATAATTAACAAGTAGAATAATTACATTATCTTTTTGTAATAATCTTGTGGTTACTCGTAGTTACTCGTGGTTACTCGTGGTAAATGAGAAAATATTGTTTCTTTACACCCAAAAACATTCATTTCCCACCAAAACCAGCTCTGCAAAGCATCTGCGACAAGGTGGAAAGTCTTTTTGCACCGACATAGCAATTTGAGCGTGGAAAGTAAATGTGTTCCCCGGCTGTAACAGCCACCATGTCTGTTTCGCGTTCATCTGCGACACCACTTCGACCAACAAAATCGGCTTCTTCCGATGAATTGGAGTTAGAGGCATAACCCTTTAACAAATCCATGCTTTAACGCTACTCACAAATAGCGTATTAAAGAAGGCAAAAGTGAACAGGTCCTTTGCACTTACGTCGCAATCCTCGCTTCGCAGAGGACAACGCATTTTTTACACTCGAAAACGAGAATAATAAACTATCCGCAATTTTTTAGACCTGTAAAAAGTCTTTCACTCATGTGGTCATATTGACGGACAGACTGGACTATAGGTACCCGTATAAAGGGTACGTATAAAGGAAGTTTTCTGAAACAGACAATCGGCGACAAAATTAGTTGAGACAGTTGCTAACAGAGCACACTGGCAACGACACATTCATTGTTTGCAAAGAAAACTTGTCCAGAAAGTACGTTTCGGGGATACCCCTCCCTCCCCCACCCTAATCAATGTTGTACCGCTGTCGACAAGGCTCGTAGAAAACAGAAAAACACAACATTGTCCCGGGGGTGCGGGGGAGGGGGCCATTTGCGCCGCCGAGCTTGCAATCGACTCTAAAGGATAAGAGTGTCTCAACAATTTTGACGCCGATTGTCTGTATGAAAAAACTTTGTATGAAGTGTAATGACGACTTCTGATAAGCGTTTTTTTGCATTAATATATGAAATATACACATTTTAATAGCGTTTATGCGTTTTGATGTCATATAGGAATCAGAACATATATTAAATCACCTTTTTCTTTATTACGGTGATGTAGCAGTCACTGGTATGATTGCAGACATTTCAGTGTCGAACATAGTTTTCACACAGAACATTTCTAACGAGGTAAGGGCATGTATACGCTTGCCATAAGGGCATGTATACGCTTGCCATCTATTTGCGAGGGGCGGAAAGTGAATGATATTGTCAGGGGAAGTGATATCTCACGGGCTTTGATATACCGCCTTCTAAAAAAAAAGAAATTTTAACGCAAGTAATCACTACCGAGAACGTCAATTACAACGGCCAAAATGTGGATGTCGAACGCGCAGCGAAGTTACGTTCACGCCACAAACGCTTATTATTGAGAGAAAGGACATCGTACTAAATAATGACAATTTCAAGACGATTTGTGCATTGTTTTGGATTTGACATACCTTGAAATAAAGTGATACTTTCGGAACATTGCGTGACGTTTAGCATTCCCTTTTGAAATTTACCATACATAATTCCATTTCAACTTGTTACAAGGGATATGGCCCATAAAAAAGAGGGAAATATAAATAGCAAAGACAGTTTATAACTCCTGGGACAAAAAAAGAGCAGCAAACAATGCCGTACTCTGATTTTAGGAACTCCGCGGAGGAGTGGCCACGAGTAACCACGAGTAACCATAATTAACAAGTAGAATAATTACATTATCTTTTTGTAATAATCTTGTGGTTACTCGTGGTTACTCGTGGTTACTCGTGGTTACTCGTGGTAAATGAGAAAATATTGTTTCTTTACTCCCAAAAACATTCATTTCCCACCAAAACCAGCTCTGCAAAGCATCTGCGACAAGGTGGAAAGTCTTTTTGCACCGACATAGCAATTTGAGCGTGGAAAGTAAATGTGTTCCCCGGCTGTAACAGCCACCATGTCTGTTTCGCGTTCATCTGCGACACCACTTCGACCAACAAAATCGGCTTCTTCCGATGAATTGGAGTTAGAGGCATAACCCTTTAACAAATCCATGCTTTAACGCTACTCACAAATAGCGTATTAAAGAAGGCAAAAGTGAACAGGTCCTTTGCACTTACGTCGCAATCTTCGCTTCGCACAGGACAACGCATTTTTCACACTCGAAAACGAGAATAATAAACTATCCGCAATTTTTTAGACCTGTAAAAAGTCTTTCACTCATGTGGTCATATTGACGGACAGACTGGACTATAGGTACCCGTATAAAGGGTACGTATAAAGGAAGTTTTCTGAAACAGACAATCGGCGACAAAATTAGTTGAGACAGTTGCTAACAGAGCACACTGGCAACGACACATTCATTGTTTGCAAAGAAAACTTGTCCAGAAAGTACGTTTCGGGGATACCCCTCCCTCCCCCACCCTAATCAATGTTGTACCGCTGTCGACAAGGCTCGTAGAAAACAGAAAAACACAACATTGTCCCGGGGGTGCGGGGGAGGGGGCCATTTGCGCCGCCGAGCTTGCAATCGACTCTAAAGGATAAGAGTGTCTCAACAATTTTGACGCCGATTGTAGCTTTCAATGGAGGCTAATGCGGGGAAATCTTTTGAAATGCAAATACTTTTTAATATATTCCCCCGCATTAGCCTTCATTGCAAGCTAGCTCCAGTCCAATGCTGGGAATACGAATATGGTCTATTGACGTGCAAGTCACGAGGGTGTCCAATTACAGGTATCCAATTACAAAAAGTTCAAATTGAATGAATGTTATTGGACGCCCACGTGATCACGCACCGATTAATAATCCTAATAGGACTGAGTGGAGTCCAATTCGGTTCGGCTGTAATCATACGAGTGATTAATAAAATCAGACGACCGCGTAGCGGGAGTCCGATTTGTTAATCACAACTGAATTGGACGACACGATGTCCTGTTACCAATTTTTTTTAAAAATCATAATAATTCTCAAGGTAGGGTTAGAGCCACTTTAAATTTTCGAAAATTTAATGTGGCTCTGATTGGAGGAGAATGTAGCCATTTCATTTTGTTGTTTTGTAAAGAACGGGAAAGAAATAGACGAAGAATTATAACGCACGCCTACTGCCCGTGGCTGATTTCCGTTTCGTAAAGGGTCGACACCATTTTTAACGGTCGACGGCATTATTGGTAACTGAGACTTTGAGAATGAACGATGCTATATCTGCTTTAGTTTAGGCCTGGACAAGGTAGAAATGGGTTACTTAATTGTACATATTCACACTGGTTTGCTTGCGGTTAGCTATTATTTGTTGTTTGGAGCAACTCTGTCATTAACATTTAAGAAAGTCAAGTTTTATAAGTAATTTTTGGGGAAATTTGGCGGATCAATCTTGTTGCCAACGAGCAAGCCGAGCGAAGACGCAAGGCTTGCGAGGCGGCCAGCTTAATGCCGCGCGAAGTATTGCAGCAGGCAGAAAAATTCTCGAACGTTGGCTGAAAAGTGTAATGTAAGCCTACGTAGTGTAATGTAAGATCCCCTGGAGATTTTAGTAGGGACAATGAAAGCCCGTGTTTTAATGTGTGATATCATTAGACAAATGTGCATGATGCGAGCCGCTATTGATGATCTCGTGCTAGGAGGTGAGTGAAAACACATTTTTCCCGTTTCCCTGACCATTGTGTTGTGGGTGCAGGGATTGTGGGGTGCAGGGATGGCGCAGTGGTGAGAGCACTCGCCTCCCACCAATGTGGCCCGGGTTCGATTCCCGGACTCAGCATCATATGTGGGTTGAGTTTGTTGGTTCTCTACTCTGCACCGAGAGGTTTTCTCTGAGTACTCCGGTTACCCTCTCCTCAAAAACCAACATTTGACTTGATTTACTTTCATTGTTCATTTCAGTTTACAGTGTCCCCAATTAGCGCTCCAGCGCTGGAACGACTAGACACTTAAATAAAGTTCCTTTCCTTTCCTTTTGACTGTTAATGTTTATTTTCGAACCATCGTGGTCTATATTGAGTGAACGAGCTCAAAACTAAACCGGCGTACGTGTTCTTATCGGCTGCTGTTGTCAATTTCGGATTTCAAGTCGGCCCGCAGTTACAGCAGTTTGTTTTTCGTTTTGTAACCATTGAGTCGTCAACAATTTAATTTAAACATAGGGAGCCCACACAAACAGTGTGTCTGTTTGTATGTTCGAAATATAAAGAAATGTATGGGAAATATTGAAGAGTCCTAATACAGTAAACTTACATCGAGAAATGACTATGTTAAAGCTCAAAATAACCTCAGTTGTTGTATATTGTCATTGCTGCGGCTGAAAATGGTGAATTTGAGCGATTTGGTGGATTTTCCGTTGACTGTTACTACACGTCCTTAGAAAGAGACAAGGGTGGAAAGCTCATTTTCGACCGCTCCAGCGTCAAGCCGATTTTCACCCAGAAATTAGAATCGCCCGTCTTTCAAATCGAACACCAGATAAACTGAAAGGTTGACGCTTCTTCTCGTGCCATTCAATCGAAGATCCATTCAAAATCCAAGCGCTAACCGCCAAATAATTTTCGAGAAATGCAGCTTTCGAAGCGACCAGCATCCGCGGCCGGGATTTCGTGTGCCAAGGAGCAACCGTCACGCTGTTTGCTCCACACTGATTGGATGTTGCTAAACAATTCATCCAATCTTGTAATGGCTCCATCTTGTAAAATAAAAATTCTACATGTGAAACAACTTTCATGTGCGAGAGACTTTGACTGGCCCGTTACATGGTCCACGCTGGAAAGTCTCAAAACGCCTTGGCGATTTTTTACATGGCACTGATTTTATTCGACTTAATTATTGCATACACCCTTTTTTTAATAAGAATGTTGTTTTTCCGGCCCAGGCTGAATATTCTTATTTTTCTGCCGATTTTAGGCTGAAAATATTCTTGTATTATTCTTAAATTATAGCTTATGGTATTTTTGTTTTAAAAATTTTGGGGGTATCAACTGCATGTGTTTGGTATCTAGACGTTTTCGCTAGGTTTTGTTTTTTAAAAGAGAAAGAATTTGTCATAATACTTTTTTGCGGTTTAGTTTGTCTTTTGTGCTGAATACTGTACATATGTATTACATGTTAAGTACATCGTGTCATTAGCGTTGAACATTTTGCTACAGCTTGTGCAAGTTTTTTCGTTTTGTTGGCTAGCTTCGCCGTTCAGAGAAACTAAGGAATAATTTTATACGGTTAAGTTAAAAACGTAAAATTGTATTGCATTTACAGATGTTTCAACACACAAAATTATATCTATCCTTTTCAAAATCTTAGCCTCGGCTTTATTCTGAAAATCATTCTTAAAATTTCGCAAATTTCAGCCTTGATATTCCTATAAAATGTATTCTGTTCAAATTACGGCCTTTCAAAAATTACAGCAGTACTTTCCATATTATTGCAAAACACGTTGACATCTGCAATGTTGTTGGAGATACAAAATGTGCAATTTCTATTATTGTATTATTGTTTTTAACTAGATAAGTTGAGTTGCAATTACAACTACTGTTGGGTGTTTTTGAACTCTGATGCAAATCTGTAAACTATGTATTATATTGACTGTTTCGTTGGCACTTAGCGATAGCTACTACTAGTAGTGTAGTGGTATAAGAGGGAAATTAGGAAACAGAGGTTCGGGCTTCCATTCCGGGTGGTTATTTACACAATTTACTTTTTCTTCAATTCAGTAGAGAAAAATTTGCTAATAGCTGAAAAAGTTTCTAAGTGTCGCGAAAATGGCATAGACCGTTTACGAATTGGACAACGCCTACACAGCCACTGTACTCGTTGTCATTTGTAATGAAACGTCTCTTGAAAATCAAAGAATATAAAATGACTTTTTGCCACTTTCCCGCCAATTCGTCTTAGCTAGTTGCGAAAAAGTCGCTTGACTGTCCACGCAACGCACTAGTAACATCCTAGAAGAACTTTGAAGAATGTCTAGATTTTTTTATAACTTAAGAGGGATTATTTTTGGTATGAGGCCTATGTTGGAAATTCACTCTCTTACCACTGCGCTAACAACCGCGCTACCGAGGCAACCACAGTTGAGTGGGTCGAATATTAGCTACAAAGAAAAGATCGATTACCAGGCATTTGCTCCCAGCCCTCTCGGACACAGAATTACTTTTGCAGATCGTCGGGACACGTTTAACGGACCTCATGTATATTGTCTGGCTTGTAACCCGTATTCAGCGTGTTGCAATTTCCCGAGAATAAACTCGATTATAGTTGGCGCCTGCCCCATCTATTCGTTGTAATATATAGATTTAGCCAAGCCTAAAAGCGGAGCTCCCGGCTTGTTTGGGTGGATTAGTGAAAATAAAAGGCTTTGGAACTGCCCGCCTTTTGGTTTTCCCGGATATTGCTTAATTATTTTCTTCGCTGCCTAACTAGTGAATTCCACGGTTAATTTTACCTGAAAAACCGACTGATCACATGAATCACGAAGGGATGAGTGTGATATCGGTTTTTCCAGCGAAATCTACTGTCGAATTCACCAGTTAGGCAATTAATTTTTCTTGAATCGCAAGAGTTTAAAAAAAAAAAACAAGCAAATCCTCAGCAAGCGAACGGAAAAGGAAAGAAGCCATTTCAAAGTCGACTGTCAAACGCCAGCGAATAGGAATCACGCTAAAATTAGAAATCACAGACGTACTATAGCTCGTGATGTGAGAGATCGTACTTTATTTATTCCACTTTATCTCTGAAAATGAGATCATTTACATTTTGATGTACTTCATTGAAACACGCCAGCTTGGCTTAGAACCAGAATCGGCTAGAAAGGACAAACTTCAAACAAGATCTCCAACAAATTACCTGTACGTGCTCTAAACAAACTTCTGAAAACACAAGCTGGTGGCATTTATCCTTATACTTTTACGAGAACTCATTGCGATTACACGTTTAGAAGATAAGTTAAGGCCAAGGAAACCAGCAACAGATCGATTATTTCTGTCCAAAAAGAGTACAGATGATTGTTATTTAATTGCAGTTAACAATAAAAATTCGAGTTTTATTCCTGAACAAAGGAAAAAACGACTAAACCACGTTTTAGAAATATGCATCCACTTGAAATAACTAATCCGTAGAAATAACAAACGGTTTAGTGTCCAAGAAAACAATTTGTGGAGTAACTTCTTCCACCAACTTTAAGCTATTACTGGTCTACCGTTTTGTCGTTCTCGTTCTCTTTCTCTCTTCTTTCGCTTCTGTTCTTCTGACATAGGCCGTCCAGGCATCTTGCAACCTTAGTAGAATCGAAATTAAGACATACCAAAAACTGCAATTCAGAGCAAAAAGCAGCCCCAAACAAATTAAAAATAAACACTCAGCTTTAAGTTTATATCCCTCCAATGCTTGACTTGAATAACTACAGCTATATTATGTTAAATCTGGATTGAAACCAGCGAAAAATGCAAAAAAAATATATTTTCCAAACCGTACCTGAACACGAAAAGCATCGACTGTCAAGAGCTTTGCTGACGTAGCATGGCTGTGTAGCCGCGTCGAGCCACAGAAAGAGCGCGAAAAATTAAGCCTCGATCAGGTGTGAGTGTGAGTGTCTGACCTGGCCTGAGCCTGCGATCCAATCAACAACCAGTCCCGGGTCAGCGGTCAACTTCAACAAAACAGCTGACCTCAATAAGGTCTAACTTGAGCACGCGATATGGTCACGTGATACTGGTCAGCGAATACCTTGTTTTGACAGGTGTCAATTGACCATAAGATTGATATCCAATGTCAAAGATGTATGCTGTAAACTAGCTATAGTGGAGCTATAGTGTAAACTGGAGTATTAGGGACCTTAAGATCTACGACGATGACGTCGACGAAAACGTCACCTCAAAATAGAACTTCGCTCTAGTAAAAGTCTTTCGCGATTATTCCATCACGTTCACTTCGTACAATGTGGGCGAAGTATCCTAAAAAGAAATTGGTACGAGCGGTTTCAGACTGAAAATAGAGAATGAAAGATTCTCTGTTGCATGCTCATGTTGTCGTCAAAACCTCAAATTTAGTGATTTCACGTCGTCGTCACGCAGAGAACCGCAAAAATATGAGCTAAAATCCGTGCTGCACGTGCAGCACGATTATTTATGCTCTTTTAACCAATGATATCATTGTTTTGTGGCGTTTTCGTTGACGTCGTCGTCGTAGATCTTAATCTCCCTATTGCCTCCTCGATGAGCTCTGAAATTGAGCCCGTGATATGGTTACGTGAAACTGGTCACCTTGGCATACATGGAGGGTCGGACGTACGTACGGACGTTCATGACGTCATGGCTGTAAAACCAAATTTTCTCACATCGATGGGTTACCATATTTTCTTAGCTGTGGTGTTCCGCGCGCTCGCGCCTTCGCCACGCGCGGAGCTCCGCTATTATAGGACAATTTTTTTCTAATCGGCTGATAGAAGCGAAGCTGAATAGAATGGAATGATCATTTACAAATTGTCTACAATTTTTCTAATGACCATCTTGATTAGCGTTTTCATGTCGTGGAATATTTGAGAATAATTCGTCCAAAGAATGAAGAAATTTCCAGTTTGTGTCAACACAAATACTGGCAGTCTTTAATTTCTAGTTTTTTAGAACAAATTGTCCGCTCATTCGGGGCGCTGCTTTTGATACTTCTGTGTGCAGCCCAGCAAATTGTAGTTATTATATATGAGACTGAGTTCTCCCAGAAGTGCCAAGCTTACTCAACAACTGATACAAAACACAATGAAATAAGTCAGAAATACTATTTAATGCCAGCACCACGTTTTCTTTGTTTAACAGCACTCCTTTTCTCAGAAAATCTACACACAAAAACTGCTGGACTAATCGGCAGTTAACTAAACGGCAGACCATGTTTTGCTTTAAGGGCGAAGAGGCCATTCTTCTCACTGCACTAAGGGTGCGTTCGATTGACCGTATTCCGGAATAGGAAT
>NC_090888.1:23488026-23503026 GCF_036669925.1 Montipora capricornis | reverse complement strand
CTTGTAAGATTGCTCAATAGCAATGCACTTCGTTACAGCAATGTCAAATGTCAGTTCCTCGAGTCTGAGTTTCAAAAGCTCTGACATCATTCTCTTATCTCGAATACCCGAAATCAATCCATCTCTGAGCCTTTCCAAACGCATGGCATCATTAAAGTTGCAATCCGTAGCTAGATGCTTTACTTAAGAGAGCAACACACTGACTCACCGTTTCACCTGCGTTACGTGCTCGGTTGTCAAACTCATACCTGGCGACTGAAGCCGATTTCTGGGGCTTCAATTGCTTTTGGAGACGCTCTACGATCGTGTCGTTCGTGAGAGACTCTTTTCTTAACAATATCGGGGCCATCAAATCTTTCGCCAGTTGGTACGTTTCAGTGGGCAAATTAGTTAACAGGACGGCCTTTTTCTGTTTCGAGTCGGTCACTCCATCTAGCTGTTCTGCATAAGCCTCGAAGTCAGCTCCCACTATAAACTTCTGAACTTTCCCAAGGTTACGAACTGGATTCGATGCCGCATCAGACTCGTTTGGCATCTTGAAACGTCATGTGGAACTAGTTTAGGAATGTCTTCACTTTTTCACAGTAAAATATTCCTTAAGATCCCATCCTCGTCGCCAAATTTGTTATGTACTGACAGGATATCGGAGAACACACCAAGACAGCTTGGCGGATCACTACAAACACGTTTTATTCCATCTATGCGTGCGCATGTGATTACTATATATGGTAAACGCACAAGAAAACCATAACAACCAGTGTCCATCCTCCACCACCGCATTCGGCAACGTCGCTTTTCATGTGACAATACACAGGAATTTTTCCAATGTCAGTCGGCAGCATGTAGGCTTTATTTTCTCGCAAACTGAAGAATGAAAAAAGATATTTCAGGTTTTATCATACAACGCTACTGTGTATCATTGCTTATCAACTCGAAATCAGTGAACTGAGCTTTCCTTGGAGAGGTTAATTATAAAGAATGCAAATCGTTGTTTTTGAACCATTCATGATCTGTTCCCAACTTTAAGCGACATTTACATGTTTTCAACGAGGAAGTAGAGATTTTCCAACTTCTCTTCCAAATTCATTCCCAAAGTCTTAATGGCTGACAGACATCTGTCCCATCACAGTAGTCAGATTGGGCATCTGCTCATAAAAATCACATTACGTTGTTTGCTGCTCACCATTTAGTTATTTACAATGACCGAAAACAACAGATTTAAACCATTAATTCGATACACAAGTAGAAAACATTTCTGGACGTACCTTGACATAAGCTTTCCATCTTATCCAACTTTTTAAGGCCAGTCTTGCAAGTTGGCTTTCTACCAGCGTTCACGAAAATGGTGAAATACACGAGGCAAATGAATGCAGCGAATTTCAACGTTACCATTGTTAAGTCTTGGAAGCAAGCGGTATGTAAGGCTTTCAACAACTACTGATAATTTAACATTTCAAGAGCCCATTCGCTTATAACCCCTTCCATCGATGCTTTACGTTCAATCTATTTTCTCCTTACACAAGCCCAGAGCTTTTCTTTTGTCTTGCGTTGAGAATTGGTAAGCCAATCATTTCCTAGCTAATAATTGGTTCTTGCGTTTGTTACGACCAAAAAACCAATAGCAAGCTCAGGATGTTGAAGTGTTTGAAGGTCGGTAAAGTAACCATAGATACTCGTTAGAGAATATTGATCGTTGAAGTTTTTATTACCTCCCATCAAGTTCAAAAGCCTACGGTATCGGTTTGTTTTGAGTAGCTAAATAGTGCAGGCAAATAGCTAGGAAAGAAAAGGAAAGGAAAGGAACTTTATTTAAGTGTCTAGTCGTTGGTGAAATCACCATAGCTACAAAATTCCTTTTTAAAAAAATCTATTGATTGTTAATAATTATTTTTACCAGCTGTCAAGGTCCATAAACTCGCAAAAAAGGAACGAGGTCAATATCCAGCCATCTTGACGGAAAAAACTTGGTCAATAACCTATATGTATTTGGACATCAGAACCTATGCATCACATTTTACCAAAATATGTTTATTTTGATTCCTGTGCACGATTACTCCCTGAATTGTACGACACGAGGTCCAATTCCGAATTAATCGTACTTATAAAAATTAAAAATGTCTTTTGAGACTTCGTTTGAGCGGAAACGTATGTAACGCTTTTCATAAAGTTTGAAAACTTTAGAAAACAGTGTAAAGGAAACCATTAAGGTGATTCCTCAGTATTGTGCCTACTGCGCACGATTTTCGCGTCATTAGCGCGCGCAAATTAGCGCGAGCACGTACACAACGAAAGAAATTTCCCTCAAGCTAAGCTCGATATCAAAATAAATGTTCGTTTTCTTTTAAACGAGCATGGTGACCTATATTTTTTATGGCTTAATAATAGTGTACACATTAGCCTCCTTAATTAAAAAAGAAAACTAAAAAAATTTATCGGAAGGAAAAAAAGGTATAGGTGAAAGAGTGTACAAAACCGTGATGCAAATTATGACCCGCGAAGATAACGACTCTACAAACGCTTTCACGCTTTCCACGTCGTTTTAAATAGAGTGATGTTTCCACAAATGTTATATGATAATGTTCTATATGCTCGACACTTTCTACTTGTCAAGTTTTTTCCCGAGTATTACTTTTATAAACTATGTTTCGAGCTACCGCAAAATGTAACGTGGACCGATGAATAACGCGCGTGTTTAGCACGAGTACAGGCATAAATGGGATAAGATTGGCCCAACACATCTCTTAAACGAGAATGGTGACCTATCATTTTTATTGTATTTTTCGAAACATTGCTTGGTAGAGAACATTCAGGGAAAGTTTGAAAAATATTCATCGGTAACTTTTATTTCTGAGGAATCACCTTAAAGAGCGCGTAATTGACGTGCAAGTCACGTAGGTGTGCAATTACAGGTATCCAATTACGAAAAGTTCAAATTGAATGAAGGTTATTGGACGCCCACGTGATCAGGCACCGATTAATAATCGTAATAGGACTGAGTGGAGTCCAATTCGGTTCGGCTGTAATCATACGAGTGATTAATAAAATCAGGCGACCGCGTAGCGGAAGTCCGATTTGTTAATCACCACTGAATTGGACGACACGATGTCCTGTTAGCAATTTTTAAAAAAAATCATAACAATTGTGAAGGTAAAGTTCAGAGCCAACATTTTGTTGTTTTGTAAAGAACGGCAAAGAAAAAGACAAAGACTTATAAAGGATAAAGGGTTGATTTCCGTTTCGTAAAGGGTCGATGCCGTTGTTAACTGTCGACGCCATTATTGGCAACCTAGTCTTTGGGAATAGACGATGCTGTATCTGTTCTAGTTTAGGCCTGGACAAGGTAGAAATGGGTTCTAATTTGTTGATGGAGTTTTAATGCAGTCAGCAAATGCTTAATTGTTCATATTCACACTGGTTTTCTTGCGGTTAGCTTTTATTTGTTGTTTGGGGCAACTCTATCATTAACATTTAAGAAAGTCAAGTTTTATAATTAAATTTTGGGGAAATTTGGCAGATCAATCTTGTAGTGTAGTGGTATAAGAGGGAAATTAGAAAACAGAGGTTCGGGGTTCAATTCTGGGTGGTTATTTACACAATTTCCTTTTTCTTCAATTCAGTAGAGAAGAATTTGCTAATAGCTGAAAAAGTTTCTAAGTGTCGCGAAAATGGCACCGACCGTTTACAAAACGGACAACGCCTACACAGCCACTGTACTCGTTGTCGTTGCAGTTGTGATTTGTAATGAAACTTCCCTTGAAAATCAAAGAATATAAAATGACTTTTTGCTACTGTCCCGCCAATTTGTCTCAGCTTGTTGCGAAAACGTCGCTTGACTCTCCACGCATCGCGCTAGTAACATCGATCCTAGAAGAACATTGAACAATGTCTAAAGTTAATTATAACTTAAGAGGGATTATTTTTGGTATGAGGCCTATGTGGGGAATTCACTCTCTTACCACTGCTCTATCCACTGCGCTACCGAGGCAACCACAGTTGAGTGGGTCGAATATTAGCTACAAAGAAAAGATCGATTACCAGGCATTTGCTCCCAGCCCTCTCGGACACGGAATTACTTTTGCAGATCGGACAATTTTTTTTCTAATCGGCTGATCGAAGCGAAGCTGAATAGAATGGAATAATCATTTATAAATTGTCTTCAATTTACTTTCAAACTGGTTGTTGTCATTTTCTAATGACCATCTTGATCAGCGTTTTCTTGTCGTGGAATATTTCAGAATAATTCGTCCAAAGAATGAAGAAATTTTCAGTTTCTGTGTCAACACAAATACTGGCAGTTTTTTCCAGTTTTTTAAAACAAATAGGCTGCTCATTCGGGGTGTTGCTTTTGATACTTCTGTGTGCACCCCAGAAAATTGTAGGTATTATATATGAGATTGCGTTCTCCCAGAAGTGCCAAGTTTACTCAACAACTGATACAAAACACTATAAAATACCGTAAGTCAGAAATACTATTTAATGCCACCACCATGTTTTCTTTGTTTTACAGCACTCTCTTTCCCAGAAAATCTACCCACAAAAACTGCTGGACTAATCGGCAGTTAACTAAACAGCAGATTATGTTTCGCTTTAAAGGCGAAGAGGCCATCCTTCTCACTGCACTAAGATGTATCCAAAGGCTTTGATGTGTTTGTCTCCATTATCTGGTGAGTGGGTTGCCTCGTTTCCACATGTGTTAGAGTCATCATGGGCTCCTCCTGTACCAAACCCAATTCGGGAGTCACAGGTGTTGCAATTATTTTCCTGATTAGCAACGATACCGATTCTAGCTTTAGCGAGGCCAGAATTAGTGCCCACAGCATTGAAGCCTTGCGTCTCACAGTGTGGCTGTAAGGAGCCCTCTGGACCAAGCAGCGACTTCCATTTTTCACGGCTCAGTGAGGTGGCGCGGTGTTGGCGGTCAGCGATCAGTGAGTACAGAGAGTCGGCCTGTTTGTTGATGACGATGTACTTGATCTGTTGGCCGTACTTCATACCGAGACAGATCTTGAAGAAGGGTGTCTCCCAGTAGGTCGGTAACTTAGTCTCTTGTGAGTCAAACCCAGTCTCTCCTCCAGGAAGGTTGAACTCTTTGGTGTTTTCCCAGAAGTCGGCGTCGTAGTGAAAGGTTCGCTGCAAAGACAAAAGACAAGATTTCAAAACTTTGACAAGCAACTGAACAACGACAACTATTTGACATCCGCCTTTTATCCTTAACAAACTAAACGTCCTTTAATTACGTCAAATGTCAATGGGTGTAATATGAGACTAAATAAACCTGGATCTTTGCTTTCGTCTTTGTTATACCTTGCTACCATTAATTTTCATCACCAGCGTCCATCCTCCACCACCGCATTCGCCAACGTCGCTTGTCATGTGACAATACACAGGGATTTTTCCAATGTCAGTCGGCAGCATGTAGGCTTTATTTTCTCGCAAACTGAAGAAGGAAAAAAGATATTTCAGGTTTTATCTCACGATGCTACTGTGTATCATTGCTTATCAATTCGAAGTCAGTGAAAGCTTCCCTTGGAGAGGTAGCCTGAGAGCAGGCTCTCTCTCTTCGGTGGGAGAGAATATTTTGAATGCCGCCTCCTGATGTCAGGCTGAGAGAGAGCTGTCAAAAATTAGCCAATCAGCGCGCACCCGAAGTAAACATTGAAAGAAACACCGAAAACAGAAAGCCACGCTTTGTGTATTTAAATTTTCTCGGGGCAGAAACTCAAAAATAAAAATAAAAAAACTGTAAAGGAAGGAAGCCTTCGCCAGAAAAACCTAGCAACTATTCCTGATGCTGTAAAACGTAGCTGAATATTCAGTACGGTAATTCGTCGAACTCCCTTCCGCGGAAAATGTCTTTCGATCGTCAGGGAAAAATTTAGCACACAAACTTCAAACGACGGGAATCGTAATAGAGAAATTCGTTTTCCCTGACTGCATCTCCACTGTGTGAGACTCGTCGACCACAACTGCTGCCAAATTTCGGTAAAGCGAAGCGGAGTTATCTTTTTTTAATTTATTTTAACGAAATACAGACATTACAACTGCTACATCACACTGTAATACTAGACAGATATTCTGATACCTACACTATTTTATTTCAAAGGTTTATCGAGTATTTGTGGTTATAGATATAAATTTTACTAATTCAATAATTTGAAAATTGGAATATTTTGTTTTCAAGTGTATCGGAGTATTGCGGAGTTACGAGGAGATCGAGGAATCATTTGTGGAGCCGCCTTTTCGGCTTAAGCAAATACTTGCTAAAATCGTGTAGAGTTCCTCTATCGTTCTCTATCGTTAAATCAGCAGCAGAGGCAGCCGAAAGGCCCATGTTTGTCCAAATGTGATCAGCGATAATGCTTTGCCGAGGACAGGAAACTACCGCGGTGACATGAAGTCGCCCTCGTTGTATTTTGGCCGCTACGAAAAACAGTTGGGAAATAAGACTTTTCCCAAATCCCGTGGATAAAAGATATAGAACTTCCTTCCTTCCAGTAGAGAAGCCATTGCATCGCGTTGCCCGACCTTTAATTATGTAAAGTTATGGTAAATTGCAACATTCTACAATTTTCTCCGACGCATTTCTGACCACCTCATCTCTCTGCGAAGCGAAGAGGCTTTCTTGTTGTCGGAGCTTGTCAATAGTGACGTCACGAGGTAATTTAGGGTGCGTTCGATTGACCGTATTCCGGAATAGGAATACAGTGTATATGGAATATAAGTTAGAAATCCTTCGTTTTTACGGAGATTCAAATGAAAATTGTCAAACATCCTCTAAAATGCTATTTTAAACATATTTTTGTCATCCTTGCTGCTTCGAAACGCGCCAAACATACCGTTTTAATCATCACTCCTCGTATTCTTATTACGGAATAGCGTCAATCGAACGCGCCCTTAATTTCAGCCAATCAGTATTTTGCGTCCAAAATTTGGACGTGACATTCAAAATACAAAGCCATGCGGGCAGGCCCTCATTCTACCGCAACCCCAGTCCCTCGGAGGGCCTGCTCGCAGGCTATTGGAGAGGTTAATTTTAAAGCATGCAAATCGTTGTTTTTGAACTATTCATGATCTGATCCCAACTTTAATTCCATTCATTGGAAAAAGGACAAAACACTGCTCCCATGACAAAAATCGATCAGTGGTTTCTAGCGAGGACATCTACATTTTCGATACCAACATAGAGAAGCTTCTCAGTGCCTCCCCACTACTTATAAGTGTCATAGGCCTTATCAGAACTGATGGTGAAAATAAAATGTCAAAAAGATTTAAACTGTTAACTTACCCGCTGTCATACAGTTCCTTGCAAGAAGAGGCTGTAACTGAACAAAATACAACTCAAATAAAGCACTCGTTACAAAAAAGGAACAAAGAAACGATAAACTGAAGAGCCAATGAGATGTATTACTCCAAGTTTACCTGGCGGGGGCTGCAACGACATTGAGATGTTTTCTACCAGGGAGTAGAGATTTTCCAACTTCTCTTCCAACTTCATTCCCAAAGTCTTAATGGCTGTACAGACATCTGTCCCATCACAGTTGTCAGATAGAGCATCTGCTCATAAAAATCACATTACGTTGTTTGCTGTTCATTATTTAGATCTTTACAATGACCGAAAACGACAGATTTAAACCATGCGATACACAAGTAGAAACATTTGTGAACGTACCTTGACACAGGCTGTTCATGTTTTCAAGAAGAGTCTTGCAAGTTGGCTTTCTACCAGCGTTCACGAAAATGGTGAAATACAGGAGAGAAATAACTGCAGCGAATTTCAACGATACCATTGTTAAGTCTTGGAAGCAAACGCCAAGTAAGGCTTTCAACAACTACTGATAATTTAACATTTCACGAGGCGATTCGTTTATAACCCCTTCCATCGATGCTTTACGTTCAATCTATTTTCTCCTTACACAAGCCCAGAGGTTTTCTTTTCTCTTGTGTTGAGAATTGGTAAGCCAATCATTTCCGAGCTAATGATTGGTTCTTGCGTAAACCAATAGCAAGCTCAGGATGTTGAAGTGTTTGAAGGTCGTAACCATAGATACTGCAAAACAATCCTTAGTTTGAGTTTTCTGAGCATTTTGTGCCTTGAGTTTTAATCTATTTGACAAAAAAAGAGGCTTTTAAGTTTTATATTGCTGCCTTGGTTTCTTTTGGTTGAATATTTTTAGGACTTTAGTTAATTTGTTAAAAAATAACATTTTGACATGCTTTGCCTTGTCAAAGGAAATCATGCAAATTATTTTGGCAAGCATGCTTGCTCTCGCAATGCTTTTAGTTAAAAAAACAATTATTTTCATGATTATTTGAAATAGATTGACAGTTGTTCCAGGTTTCTAACATGGAGTCAGTTGTTTGTCATTGCAGGGGGGAAGTTCAAATGTTGAGCTAATTAAAGTTCCCAAAAACTACATGTTATTTCTTTAATTTCTTTGCCGTTTACAGGCTAAGATATACAGGGATTGGGCTAAATGATCATCGATTATCGACTATCTGTTTGTTAACCGTCTGTTAAGTCAAATGACTATGGAAGTTTTGATATGAAATTGTGGAATAGCGAAGGCATGAAGAAAGTTATAAAACCATAGATTCATTTATATTGAATTTTGAGGCGATGAAGCGATGAAGGGTGCGTTCCGTATTCCGGGATAAGAATACATGGAATATAAGTTTAAAATCCTTCCTTTTTACGGAGATTCACATTACAATTGTAACACATCCGCTAAAATGTTATTTTAAACATATTTTTATTATCCTTGCTGCTTCGAAACGCACCAAACATACCATTTTAATCATCAATCCACATATTCTTATTCCGGAATAGGGTCAATCGAACGCGCCCTAACATTGGTCTCTTTCTTGTGCCGATTCGAATTCGGAGACAGAAATTGTTTTGTTAAATAACATATTAGCCATTGTTTTCCCCCAAAGCACCTAGGCTTATCAGTGGGGCTCACGATAATACAACCATCAGGCTTACAACAGAGACAAACAACACAAAGTTACAACAAAGAAATTTACATAACTAGAGATGTATTAATTTAACAAACAGATAGTAGGCAGCGAGAAGCAATTTGTACTAATTAGAAGTTACAACGGGCTAGAAATGTGTTAATTTAACAGTCAAACAGTGGCCATCGAAAAGTGATTAGTACTAATTATGAAACTCTGGACTTCACGAAATAAAATTAATTTGTATTAAAATCACTTCTATGAAAGGAGTTAAATTTAATTAAGACATGAAATTGTCGTTAAAAAAAGGTATTGAAAATACGTGGGTTTAACAAGTGAAAATTTGCCACCCAGTAAGTCAAATAACCAACGGGATGTTTGTTACGAAATAGAAGAGTGGCTAGGACCCGGGGGTACTCATGTAAAGATCCGCTAAGTGAAGGGTGTACCTTGAAGGGTCTTAAACCCTAATTGATAGCGTACTTAAGACACAAACCCGACAATAAAACAAAAACAAAAACTAAGAATGGCGTGAACTGGTCAACTTTATTTCGTTTATAACATTGCAAATTGAGCATCTAATTAGCTAATTAGAAGTTACAACGGGCTAGAAATGTGTTAATTTAACAGTCAAACAGTGGCCATCGAAAAGTGATTAGTACTAATTATGAAACTCTGGACTTCACGAAATAAAATTAATTTCTATTAAAATTACTTCTATGAAAGGAGTTAAATTTAATTAAGACATGAAATTGTTGTTAAAAAAAGGTATTGAAAATACGCGGGTTTCATAAGTGAAAATTTACCACCCAGCAAGTCAAATAACCAACGGGATGTTTGTTACGAAATAGCAGAGTGGCTAGGACCCGGGGGTACTGATATAAATTTCCGCTACGTAAAGTGTGTACCTCGAAGGGTTTTAAAACCTAATTGATGGCCTACTTAAGGTGGCTGGAACCAGTTTCACCACTTTTAGAGACCTTCTTATTAGATGGGTTATAACTACTATACTGTATCACGTAACAGCAACGTTATGGTACCACATCAAACACCAATTATTGCTTAACAAAATGAGCTCATTATTTTGACGTAAAAAAGCTCTCCAGATACACCCTATATTTCGTCTTTACTTGCTTATATCTCAAAAATGAACTCGGTGACCCCCACTTTTTATTGTAGAATAGTAATTAGCAATTTGAGATAGAAGTATCAGCAAAAATAAAAAAAAAATCTTGGGAGCCAATTCAGAGCTACCTTAATTTTTCGAAAAATTAAGGTAGCCCTGAATTGGCTCCCAAGAATTTTTTTTAACTTTGCAGATAGTCCTATCTCAAATTGCTAATTACTAATTTACAATAAAAAATGGGGGTCACCGAGTTCGTTTTTACGATATAAGCAAGTAAAGACGAAATATAGGGTGTTTTTGGTGTTAGTAGTTAAGATGGTCAAACAAGATCAAAACAGTTTTGAAAAGGCCCTCCCAGGCGGGACGCTCAAAACATATTTTCAGTAAGTGTCAGCACGAGAGCAATTAAATTAAAAACGTATTAAAATACAATAAAAACGTTCTCTGGCTAAAAGTTTTAAAAAGGAACATAAGCTTTGGGCTGTAGATCTACAGCCTTCCACGGATAAAACATGGACTGTAAATTAGTGAAATATATGCAAAAAAGGAGATAAAAGTAATAAGAAGAACAAGTAAAAGTAAGAAAAAAGGTGGCTATTATTTAAAGAGAATGTTATACTGATTAGGAATCGGCTTAGAATTATTGTCAGCATGCTTGGTAGCACAGGTGTGACAAGCCTCCCGCAAAGTTTTTCTAATGCGAAAAGAGCCTGTGTCGATAACTGGAGAATGATTAAAATCAATGCGATGACCGAATGACCACGCATGTTTCGCAATGTTTGACCCATTAGCACATGTTTTTACAGTCCTAATATGTTCTTTCTTGCGCATTTCAAAGCAACGGCCGGTTTCATCTACATACTCACCAATCACAATCGGCACAGGATTTTTATAAATCACGTTGGGTTGGTGTTTAATAGGTGGTCTGAATTTAGGAGAAAGAATTCTTGTTGCAATGTCAGGAGGGGGTTATTTACAACTTGAATGTCGTGCCTTCGAAGAATTTTTGTTACCCGTTGCGCAACACCATTGATGAAAGGAAGAACAGCAAAACCGTTAGGGTTCTCTTGAGGCGCAGCCCATTAAAAAAAACATGCAAACCAATTCTTCAGGCGAAGGGGTGGCATGTGTGGGTGGTTTGGAAAATTTCCGCTTTAAGATATTGGAAGTAACATGGGAGGGATAGTTATTGGCTCGTAGAGCATCAATGACGTGGTTGATTTTGGTATTTTTCCCTTTCGTGTACTTGGGAGTTTTAAAACTTTTAGCCAGAGAACGTTTTTATTGTATTTTAATATGTCTGATCCTGTCTGCGCTTCAATTTTTATATTAAGAACTGTTTATAAGAACTAGCGGTTGGATAGGTGGTGACAAAAGTCTTATTATTTTATTCTGAGTGCGTTCTAGGTACCTGCTGCTATAGAGCGAAAAAGAGCGGATGAGTGAAATCAACTAGACCCTCCCGTGAGGGTACACTGGGTTGCCTGTGGTACGTGCAGCGTTCCACGCAATTTCTTTCAAGTTGGGGGGGGGGGGGGGGGGTCACCCAGAAGTCATACCAGAAGTCATACCAGCAGAGGCCCTTTGGCTCGCAGGTCGTCACACGTTCGTACGACGAAACAGATCCTTTTTTGAGGTTAAAAACCTGGCGACCGGCCTATTAATTAATCATTTGTCAGAAAGAAGAAATTCCTGTCCTCTTTAAAAAAAACTGACACGCATTGCTTACGTGTGGTAGTGAAGTAACACAGCGATTTATTCCATAATGTCAACTGAGCTGTGTGTTGTCTTCCAGGAGATTCAAGTTGTCCTTGCGTAATATGTAGCTCTAACAGTGCACGATATTGTTTTGGTATTGTCTGTCATTGTAGTGAAATGGTAGAAGTCTTGGGTAAATAGCCTGAGAAGACATGTGGTTACTAGCAAAGTACTGAGCCGAGAAAGATTGAAGAAAATAAATGGGAAGTGAAAAACATTGTCTTCTGGGATGACATGTTGACAGTTGTCTTTGCGTAATATGTAGGTCTAACAGTACACGATATTGTTTTGGAATTGTCTATCATTGTAGCGCCATGGTAGAAGTCTTAGATAAATAGCCCCTTGAGAAGACATGTGGTTGCTAGCAAAGTACTGAAACCAGAGAGACTGAAGAAAATAAAAGGGAATCGAGAAACATTGGCTTCTGGGCTGACATGTTGATCATGCAACTTCTTTCCACCACAAGTGTAAGCGTGCACTGACAGCATCTGACAGCTTTGTAAACAAAAGTTGAAAGCTGAAGTTATTGCTCGGCGGGGTTGGTATCTGGATGGGCGACCTAAGAAATATGCCACTCAGTAACAGAAGCATAGGACCGAAAATTCTATGTTAATGCTATCAAATGCGAACCAAGCAAGATACAGATTTTGTTAGCTTGCTTTATGCAAAACAAATATTCATGTAAAAGTAAATAAATATGGATACACAATTCTTAAGAAGAGCAGAAGGAAGTTTCAGGATGGTCGATCGAGCATAAAATATTTTGCCATCGGTAACAAAATCTACGACATGAAAACAACATTAATTTTGAACCACAAATATAAAAAGTTACCATCAGCGAAAAACAGTTTGGGAGATTTTAGTTGTTTTGTTGTAATTGTACAAGTTTGGCTGCACCGAGTAAATCGCACATCGAATTCAGCGGGCGCAGTTATTTTACCGCTCCATGTTTACTCGCGAAACAGTGAAGCATCTGTGTCAAATGATGCCAAGCTACCGGGTTTTTGTTTTTGTTAGTTTTCTTTTTCTTTCGATTTTTATAAATTTTGACAAGAAATGTGCGAATTCAACACAAAGATCACAATCGCCCAACTCTCAGAGGTTGACCATTGTTTCTGGAAAATCAAAAATTTACTCTCCAAGACAAGGTTATTTATCACCAGGTAATTCCATCGTTTCGGTAATAGCAGCTACTTTAATATTCATCAGCGTCACAATCTTTTGCCGATTTTGGGGGTCATTTTGTCGAAACTCAAGCACGCTTCCAACAGACCTGTTTATTTTCGTGACGTATGCAAATTTGCTAAGCTCGAAAATTACACAACATGATAAATTTACAAAAGCTAGAAATTTCACAGAAATATTTTCCAGCGAAACATTTATTGAAACAAGCAACATATTTGCTATAAGAGGCAAGAAACCCTTCCTATTTCAGTTGCGTGCGTGCAAGCGAAACACACAATCACAAAGCATATGCAGTTAAATAAATTTCTGATAGTTCACATTCAACCCTTTTCGAAAGAACCTTGACCGTAAATAATAAAGCACAAAAGAGACAACAAGCTTTCATTCAAGTAATTTTTCACTGTCACATTTCCAAATATTTTACACCTTTGCAGAGTTGAGTACAAAATACCGGTAAATGTAAATTGTCAGACAACTAAGATGCGACTTGAGTAAACACTGTGATGCATTCTTGTAGGCGTTCGATTCCTTCAACGTTAATTTGTTAAATCATAGTTAGTAACTATGGTTAAATCCATAAAAAAATTGCTATTTGATTTCCGTGTTTTATATAATACCAAGTTAGTAAAATATTAGAAACAAAGCTCACTTGATATCCAAAGGCGAAAAATGAAATTGTTGTCGAAGTCCATTACTCGTCTCTTAAAATCCAGATATTTATTTTCCAGCGCTGTCTTGCTCATCCAATTGACGATCTATTCTTGAGCTCCATGAGGGTATATTTTGTTTAAAGATCCACTAAAACGCCATTCACGTCAATGACTTATTAGTGAAATTTCCAATCGTTATACCGGAAGACTGTGCAGAGTTGAGAACAGATAAATACAAATCTGACAAATAGCGAGACAACTGAGATAACAGATCCACTATATGGATTCCTTCTCTGTCTTTGTTGAACCCATACTGAGTTACCAGAGAATTTTCCATTTGGTTTCAGTGTTCTACATAACAGCACACTTAGTAAAATATTATTTTAGAAATACAGCTCACTTTGATTACGGCTCGACGGGCGACAGATTGTTGTCGAAGTCCATTACTCGTCGCTTCTAACATTCGACGGCCTGTCTTGTTCAGTATCCAATTTGCTTGCCATTATTGAGCTTCAGAAGGGTACATTTTGTTCAAAGATCCACTAAAATGCCATTCGCGTTACATGACTTTCGACGTCATTGCCGGTTAAGTTAATCGTTCTACTGTGTCCACCAGAGAAATCTACGCATTTCCCACTACCCTCTCTATCGTAAGAAAATACTCGTAGAAGGCTCTATGCACAAAGACACCACTTAGCAGGGGAGTGACAGGCAGGACTTTTACCGACACGGAAAAAAATTAAAAAAAAAAGAAAACGAAAAATTAAAAAAAAGACGAAATTAAAGACAGATTCCGACTGGGTTGGCAACCCAGTAAAAAAAAGAAAATGTACAAATATCATGAACTGTATGAGCCATGTTTAAGTCACGACCGTCATCCTGAAAACCATCAGTCTCGATCAATAAGTGGGCGGAAGGACCTTTCGTTAACAATGCTTACAGACGTTCTCTCGCCTTTCCGCACCGGGCTCTTTTCATATTTTTTCCTGTGGCATTTTTCACACTGGGAAGTTAATACATAGCTGGCAAACATGCCCGCCGGCGTGCTGTGAAATGGCGCCAATGCCTGTTTACAGTTTCCAAACCGTTCTAGTTAGATATGAAACACTAAATTTTGTCCTAAAATAGGGCAAGAGCTCAGGGGCTTTCACAGAGTTGAGCGTATTCAATAATTAAGGTAATTTCTTAGTATTGCATTGCGCATCCCTACTGCACACGATTTTTGCGTCATTAGCGCGCGCACATGAGGACGTGCGCATACAAAAAGGAAGAGATTTCGCTCAAACTAAACCCGATAGCGAAATAAATTCTCTTTTTCTTTCAAAC
>NC_090888.1:23468026-23470526 GCF_036669925.1 Montipora capricornis | reverse complement strand
TATATTTTCCGTGTACCTACGAGTAAATAAAACCATTTAAACTGTGGGGTCACCGTGTTCGTTTCTTCTCAACACGACGATAAATAGATGGCAAAAGGGCAATGATCATTTTCCGAGAAAGGAGTGGGGCGAGTATTATGATCTTGAACGGCAAAAGGGACCTTTGTTGCCTTTCTTCAGATGGCCGGCGTGAAACCCCGCCATCTCTGAAGTCGCAAAACAAGGGAATCACCTTAAGTTAAATTACGGCTCAAGATTCCTGTTACGGTCGTTTCAGTTTAATGAAGGATTCATTTTCTTCAATGTAAGTGTATTTACGACTCACAATCAAGTAGTTTAGCCGAATTTGCGTTTCACGGAGTTCACTTAAGGACGGTGCCTACTAATGTTATTGCGCATACGTTCCTCTCATCTCCTGATACTGGGAAATTCCTATCGGTGATGCTTACTAATGCAGGGGTATTTTTGCGCGGTTTAAAACTACGCAGAGAAAGTAGATCTTAGTAAGTACTCTCGGTATCCAGAAAAAAAAATTGGGAGTATCGTTAACCATGCATTTTTTAGAGATACTTATCTTCAATTTGAGAGAGAACGCCATACATTGCTTTGTCTTTTAGAGCTTTATACAAATATTGTTCATGAATTAAAAAAATTCCTTTTGTCTTTCAGCCAATCGTAATTCAGAATTTGCACTTGTGTTACACTTGAACTGCTCTGCTCTCAGGCAGTAAATCGCTCGATTGGGTTTGATTGGGTTAGTTATTTATTGGCTTCTATTTGAAACACGAGTACAAGAGGCGAGATGCCGGACAGGGCAGAGGTGAAACTTGCTATTCTGGAAGCGGTGGTAAAGGGCTACCACGAGTGCTCTTTCGCCGTCCGTGTCGAGGATAAATTTGTTGCCAAGCAGAAAAGAGAAGATAGGGTTCCGGCTCTGAGGGTAACTGACGATGACCGCGGCCAGCTTTAGTTCATCGGAAAGTGTTAATATTTCTCACACTTGCTCCTCTAGTTAAAACTCAGTTAAAGAGTGAATTCCTTCCAATTCTACTAAGAGTTAATGCTTATCAAATTTGTATACCATTTTGTTTTTCTACCGAACAAAATAGAACCAATCACATCGATTGAGTTCGATTCGATTCATGTTTCATTTTCCAATTCACTAGAGTTAAGTCTAGCTTATATCAAAGTTAAAAAAAAATTCTTGAGGGTTTGGTCTTTGCGAAGAATTGAAAAAAAAAAAAAAATTAAACTAGTCCCAGTTGAGCCTCAGAGATTGTAAACAATGTCTTCAGGAGTACTTACTTGTAGTATATGTAAAAAACCTACAAGGAAGGAAGAATCTCGTCCCATGAATGATGTTAAAGGAAAAGTGATGGGACGAACATGTCAAGCCTGTAGGAATACCATTATCCGCCTCTGATGTTCAGCATCCAAATGCACTACTCCCCTGTACAAGCTAAAACATTTAAAGTCACTACCAAAGTCAGTAGATGGTTTGTCCCCTGAAGCAAAGAAAACTTTTTTTGGAAAATAAGTTTGGCTGTGTGGCCCTCATAAGCAGTTTAAGGTGTTGTGGTGCATGTTATGTAAGGTTGCACAGGCAGTCGCCCAGTGTAAACAAAAGTGTTCCACAGCCTCCGTCCGCAAACAATTCTATTCAAAATCAAGTTGGTCATCCCCCAGTGTCATATGAACTGGCGTCAAAGCAAACTCTTCAGAGGATTCGAAACAAACTTAAAAACTGCGCAAGGCAAAAAGTGGCTGAACTTAAAACAGAAGTTGAAAACATGGGTGCCTCAAATGAAGAGATCTGCCAGGAAATTCTTGAAGGCCAATTCGATGGGATACAGTTAACATTCATATTTTCAAACAAAACTTTACTCCCATAGTAAAATTCCACCATACATATACTACCTTATTAGTTGGTTTTTCAGTTTATTTGGATTGATAATGAAAAGATGAACACAGTTTAAAGATCTCCCAAGCCCGAGAAACTGAAAACATTATATACGGTCGTGCTTGCATAACACGGTAACAGTTACTAACCCTACAAAATACAGTAAAAACCCACATATAAAAACATAGAATTTTCGAGGTCAGGTTGAGCAGGTTCTAATATTTTAGGCTAACTTTTCATAATTCAGGCTGATTACATGTAGTTTCTTAATAGGTTCTTATTTCTCAGAGGAACAACAATAAATTTCTATATTTTATTTCAATACTGCACTGTAGCTTTATGGAAACATATTTCTAGAAAAAAATCCAATAAAATGCTAATCAAAGAAAACATATACACAATAACAGAAGTTTTCTCGAGGGTGATTTTTTTGTAAAAGAACCTCTTTTTCTTGGCCAGGCTGAAAAGGTTCTTATATTTTTGGGTATTTTTAAAATGCCAAATTTCGGCCCATACTGGGTTCTTATGTGTGAGTTTGTACTGTATGCATGCTTCCCTAAAATAGAAAACTAATCCAGGCTATCAAGAGCACTTTTTTTG
>NC_090888.1:23435526-23453026 GCF_036669925.1 Montipora capricornis | reverse complement strand
TGGCGTTTCTAGTCTTAGCTTGTTCAGACCTAAAACACCGAGGACAATAACGGAGTTATTCTGTAAGCTTGCCCAGTTGCAGATGTGGCTAAGTTCATTTTCCAAAGAAAGTTGGTATTCACCACATAACTTTTTTGGCGAACGATAGCATCTTCATTAATCCCATAGTGACTTCGACCGCAATTGGTTCTATTAAGGTCTTATAATTCTTCTTAATAGCAATTCTTTTGCTTGTGAGTGAGTTTGATATTAAAGCCATTACTCCTCCTCCACCTTTCTTTCGATCATTGCGATATAGAGAATAGCCCGGGATGGTAAATTGATTGTTTGGGTACGATGAGTCGATATTAGTTTCGCTTACAAACATGACGTGAATGTTGAGTCTTTGGATAATTTCAGAGAGCTCTTCAAATTTATTTTGAAGGCTTTTGATGTTAAAATGTCAGAGAAGATCGTCTTTTATTGAAGACTTTCGTAATGTCTCGAGATATGTGTTGTCGCACACATGGTAATAGTCGGAGTCAAACGCGTCTCGGATATCACTTGATAGATCAGGGTTTGAAATCCTCTCCAAGCTTGACAAATCAGATGATTGACAGTAATCGTGGAACGGTAATTGCAACCATGAACCTGTATCACAAAGCCATGTGTTGGTTGTTTGTGCCTTAATTCGGTCAAACTCGAGGGGTTTCTTTCTTGCCACATTTTATGTGTAGTCTTCGATGGCACGTGTTACATTCTACTGCGCGATGATTTCTAGCGATCGTCTAGTCACAGGCTACACATTTAAGAGGAGATCCGAGATTCATGGAAATATCGCCACTAAGTAAGATCTTTGTTATTTGGAAAGTAGATATAGAGTTCGAAGAGTCACTTACTCGAGACGCGAAGAAACCTTGCCTTGATACATGAGTGAATCCAACATGGCGTCGAAGCAATGGGGCCGTGGTGACTAAGCGAAGCTGAAGCAGTTTGTCAACTAATTTTCTCGTTGATGTCTCAAGGCTACTTGCAAGGAGCTGTTGGTCTGTCAACTTTTTCAAGTTAGAGACAAAGCCCGGTCGGAGAAGCAAGTGAAGCAATAGAAATAAAACGATGGAGGAGAGTGTAATAACACTACCGACTCGCCATGGTAGACACTAGATAGACTCAACATTGTGAGAAAAACTACCCGCGGAAAGGGCTATTAGTTGATAAGTGGCTTTGATGTCGTTAATTCCCAATTTGCTCTGAATTGACGATTAGCGTTAATTAATAACATGGTGTCCTATGGGTCGGTCACCCCTAGTATTTCATCAGTATCTATATAATAAATATAAAATTAACATGTACAAAGTAAGACAATGGATATATAAATTAGTATTCTCTAAGAATTGCAAAAGTTTCAGCAATTAGTGCTATTGTTTAAAAATGACGCTAGGTCTATTTTCGTAATGTTCCTTTTAAACGATTCAATGTTGAAGGAGTACTTCATTTTGACCATATGTGAGGTCCTTGGTATCGCAGAGAATGCTTTCCATAGTTTTAGTATTAAAAATAGGGATATCGAAGCCACTGTTTCGTAGTGTATTTCTAGGGTTTTTCTGCTTAAATAGTTTATTAATGACATTCGGCGCAACGCCATTCTTTACTTTATACCGGCGATATCTTGAAATCTTCGATTTAGCAGTGAAGGTAGCTATAGCCGTGCACAAGAAGGTTTTCATATGTTTCTGAATGGAGTTGAATACTGCTTTATTAAGCGCTCGTTCTTGAATCCGCTCTATTTTTCTGCTGTCAGAAGATCTGCAGTTATGCCATCCATACCAAGTGACAATTAAATTTCGCAGTCAAAAGTAATATGATTAGGGAAATTAAGCTTGTCATCTATTTGAATTCCAAGTAGTTTGATTTGCGGAGTATTGAACTTGACAGATCACCGCAGGGGATTTCAAGGGCCCTTGAATTCCGCAAACGTATCTCTCACAAATTCACAGGGCCGGCAGTCGAGAGATATCTAGCTGATATCTAGTACAATAGAGGCAGAGTTAAGAGCGAAAACTGACTTCGGGATTGCAAGTCCCGCGCCCTAATCATACAACCACGCCGCGATGCTGACGATTCTCATCAAGGGCAATATTTTCCGGGGCAATTTCGAAAACTGAAACACTCATTTCTCGGCTACACTGCGCACTTTGCTTTCTTTGATCAAATGTGAATAATTTAAAGGCATTTCTTGACTAGCATGTTAAATGATATCCAAAAAACTCGACATCTTTGCAGTTTTAGTCTTTTTCCTCTTAAAAAAGCAAAACAAAATTTGCCAATGAGCGCGCGAGAAGTTGGATAGTTATTGTTCAGCCTTTGCTTTCGGTTTTAAAGAGATTGGATTTGCTTCCCGCCTTGCCACTCTTCATGATCAGAGGAGAGGACCAACAAGTTAAGTAACGTTCTGTCCCGGGTTGCTCGAAGCTTGGTTAGCGCTAACCAGCGTTAAATACCATGGAAACCTATAGGTTTTGATACCTAAACCGGCCCCTGGTGGAAACAGCGTATTCTCTTTTAAGATATTCCAGCTCTTTTACAAGTTGCCAGTACTATACGTGATCGTAGCTAAGCTTTTCACTCAAAAACAGGTCATTTCTTTGACCTTTTCACTGATCGCGTTATCTTGAAAACCTCATTTGAGCGTCTCAAATCAAAACAAATCAGAAATCAACAGGCCGTTAACAGTGATCTACTGATTCCTAGAAAAATAACGACAGACGCTCAGATCTCGAAGGCGTGACAAAATGATGGAAACCTAAAAAGTGCTTCATACTCTTAGTCTCATGTCATGAACAAACGCTCCGTACGCTTAACTCTCTTCTTTGGTTTCTTCTGATTATGACGCGCATTCCTAGGAATCAGACACCGAAACAAAATATCACCAAGCTCTAATTTACGGCA
Organism: Montipora capricornis; assembly: GCF_036669925.1. NCBI lineage: Eukaryota > Metazoa > Cnidaria > Anthozoa > Scleractinia > Acroporidae > Montipora > Montipora capricornis. The sequence continues at coordinate 23,450,098 of NC_090888.1, read as the reverse complement.
CCGTGATTGGTTAGCACATCAATAATTCCTAGAAAAGCTAAATATGGAATGAATATCACGAAATTCTTTTAATCGTAAGGCAGGCAACAAAATACGCTTAATTCTCGAAGACGTACCGACACAGAACATGGACATGGAAAAATTGCTCCATAATCTTCAAGAACACGTCTCCTGTCCGGTGTGTCAGGATGTTTTTAAAGATCCAAGACACCTTCCATGTTTGCACAGTTTTTGTCTGAACTGTTTGACAAACTGGCATCGGGCGAAGGGCGGTCAAAATACGCTGAGATGCCCAAAGTGCCAAGGAGTTAGCTCAGTTCCTACAAGCGGTGATCTAAAGGATCTTCCCATCAGTTTCTTCGTGAACGGGTTGATCGATGCTCTTAAAATTAAAGAGTATAGCAAAGCGCAAGTAACATGCAGAAACTGTCACAAGAAAAGCTCAGAAGCTCTGTACTGTTTTCAATGTGGGATATTTTACTGTGAACAATGCTTAATAGCCCACAACGTGATGCAACTTTACAGCAAAGATCACCGTGTTGTGGCGGTAAAAGAATTTAAAGACAAGGACTATGAGGAGTTATTAAAGCGACCCGTGTTTTGTCCGAGAGAAGAACACGAGAAAGAAGAGTTAAAGTTTTTTTGTCAGAATTGTGATGACACGGTTTGTCAGACGTGTTTCATCTTGCATCACTCAGGTCATAAAGTCAGATTGACCAAAGAAGAAGCCGAAGCCCAAATAATCGATATCAGACCGCTCGTGCAAAAGCAAAACGGTAACTTACAAGAAAAAATGAACATAGTCACTCAACTTGACGAGGACTACGCTCGAATCGTTCAACAACGCGAAAACGTGGAACAAGATGTGGAAAGGTTTTCTGAGAACTTGATCGAAACATTCCGAGAAACAATTCAAGCAAAAAAGGAAATTATTCTGTTCGAACTGAAAAAAGAAACGAAAAAGTTGCTGGAAACTGTAATAACAAAGAGGACCGCGGTTCAGGCGGAAATAAAAGCTATTGAATCAGCGCTGGAAAAAGCTGACAAACTTTTAACGCGAAGCACAAGCGTAGAAGTGGTTCAACTTGGAAAAGCATTGAAGAAAACTCTGGAAGAACTCGATCAGTCTGAGCCAGTTGCCCGTGACCCAGGAGTCGGCCTGTTTGATTTAGTTTTCGTGGAAAATCACAGGATACTGGACGCTGTCAACAACGAGAAAATTGGATTCTTGAAATCACGCCAAACAAAAGCAAGCGAATCTGTCGCTGAATGCAAAGGACTAAATGAAGGAACTGTTGGGCGTGAAGCTCAATTTTGCATAACCACAAGAAACTCTTTTGGGGAACGGTGTTACAATAAGCAGGATAATGTAGCAGTAGAAATGACCGTGGATGAGCGCGGCGAAACATGCGTCGCAAATTTTAACGTAAATGATAACAAAGATGGGACCTACAAAATTAGCTATTCGCCCAAAGTTGAAGGTAAATTTAATTTGTCAGTTAAGGTTAACAGGGAACATGTTTGCGGAAGCCCTTTTATGATTGTAGTCAAATCATTTAATGTCAAACCTATTTTATCTTTTGGAAAACGAGGCTCGGGTGATGGGATGTTTGATTTTCCTCTGGGGGTTGCTGTGAATAGCAAGGATGAAATTGCGGTAACATCCAAACACAAAATTCAAATCTTTAATAGTGAAGGCAATTTTGTGAGATCCTTTGGCAGAAATGGCAGCAATCCAGGAGAATTTAATGATCCTTATGGGATAGCTTTCGATAAAGATGGAAATGTATCGGTGGCAGACAGGCGTAACCATCGCATCCAAATTTTTACCGGGGAGGGGAGGTACATCAGCATGTTTGGTGGGGCTGGACACCTCGATAACCAGCTCCAGTATCCTTGGGGTTTATCATTGGATTCCAATGGTAACATTATCATTGCTGATTCGAGTAACAAATTCATTAAAATCTTCTCCCATGATGGCAAGTTTCTAAAGAAGATAGGTGGGCCTGAATTTCTAAATTTCCCTGTTCACTGTGTTGAGTGGCACGATGATCTCATTGTGTCAGACAAAAATGATCATTGTATTAAAGTATTTACTAAGGAGGGGGACTATAAGTACCAGTTTGGCAAGAGAGGGAGTGGGCATGGGGAGTTCAATGGACCCGGTTTTTTATCAGTAACTAAATCAGGTCATGTTATCGTCTGTGAGCGAGACAATCATAGAGCGCAAGTGTTTGAACTACCGAATGGTAAGTTTGTTGGTAAATTTGGCACAAAGGGCAACAACGTAGGACAGCTCAATTCTCCATTTTCAGTAGCAATTCTGAGAGGTGGTCAGATTGTTGTGGCGGACCGTAAGAATAATCGCATTCAAATATTTGACTAGTGGGTCTCTGCTCAGATCGAAATAATACATAGTCAATCAGCCTTTGATTTCCATGTGGCTTAGATGAGAAACCTCATCATATTGGGAAGACCCACAGCATATTTCAATGTAACATATTTTACAAGTTTATTGCTGTTTGAGTGTTGCATATCTTGTTCTACTCTTACCCTGAAGTTGACTATTTTAAATGGGACTTTGGCAATAAAAGTAAGTTTTAACATTGGAAATAAAATCTTTAATCAAAGAATACGAAAATGCTCAATTTCAATGTTTTGAATTTTCATGACAAATTCGTTCTGTTTTGAAGTCTTGTTAACTAGGGGTGAATTGGTTGCTATATTCCACTAATGTTTGAACACCTTTTTAGACCATAGAATTTTTAAGAACGTATTATCTGATTGTAATCATCCTATATATAATCTATTACCTGAAATCAAAGACACTAATTATAACCTGAGAAGAAACACAGTAGTGAAACCACTAGTACGGACTACCCGCTTCGTGAATGTATTTTCGAATAGACTTATTTTTAGATATTAATTTATATTGTAACATAAGATATGTGTTTTTATCTTTTGATCGAATAAAGACTCATCATTATTATTATTATTATTAGTATCAAACTTAGATAATTCTCTGAAGATAAATAAATGTTTTATAGCAATTTATATCTCAATCGGTATTTTTTTGTGTGGGGGTGGGGGGGGGGGGGAGGGGGGTTGGGATGGGAGTATAATGTTAATGAAAGTTTCTGAGATATGTGGTTGGGAGCACAAAACATGTATCATTGAGGCAGATCCATGGAAATTAGCTCCTGCCTCAAAGCCTAAAATGGTAAAAGGACCCTTTAATTCGACAACACCATCGATAATCGACATGGAGAAATAACCCAATACTCACGAATCAGATCAACTAGGCAGGTTTCCTCCAGCAACACATCCAGATTCACTACACTGCCATTCATAATTTTATTTTATTAGTGTCTGGTTTTAACATGTGGTAGTAATGGTCAAAATGCCACTTAGTTAATGTTGATTGTAATAATTATTATGCATCACTAATGAAGCCTTCCATTTAATAAGAAAATCTTTGCTGATGTCATTGTTTACATAAATAATGGTTTCATTAACAGGTCAGTATAAAATGCAGACTTGGTATAAAATGCAGACTGCAGACTGGGTTTAAAAGCAGACTGAGGCCTAAATTATCGCATCGTTTGTTACGCCATATATTTTCAACAATAGGGTCACGCAACAATGTCGGTCTCGTTTTCTCTGCCGCGAAAATTTCCAAATAGGTCTATTTATTATTGTTACCAATGAAAATTTGTATTTGTTTCTTAATCTGAAGCATAAACATTTGGTGACATGCTTCACGGATCAGGAAATTCGAATTAAGGCCTTCTGACTATTGCCGATTGTCACATGATATAATTAAAGATACGTCACCAGTTGCTTTGCTCGCAAGTGCTACATATTCGGCATGGCGGTGAATTCTGCTAATACATCTAAGGTAAGAACCGCTTTATTGTATTTAACGTATCTTTATGCATGTGAATTTAATGTTTTCCTATGATAGTTTCTATAAGCTTGAATGTAAGGGTATGTTTGGTCGATGGTGATAAAAGCTCTCTGTTCGGTGCATGAAAGCGATCAGATCTATACGTTACATCAAAACACCTTGCGAATTTGACGACGTCACTGTGAAAGTTAGTGTGTCATCATAACATCTGCGCGACCGCCTTTTTGTGGGGAAGGCGATTGCGGTCACTACGGTATTAAAGTGGAACGCATATTTTCTGAACGATTTTTAAACAACTCGGCAATTTTAAACCCAGTCTGCAGTCGACAGTCTGCATTTTATGCTGACCGTTTCATTAACATTAACAGGCATCATGCTATTTACTAATTGACTTCAAAAAGTAAAAGAACTTGCTGAGTTAGTTAAGGACGGTGTCTACTAATTCAAAGGTATTTTTGCCCCGATTTATGATTATGCAGGAAAGGTAGATCTTCCCAAGTGTTATTGAAATCCAAAAAGAAAATTGGGGGTAACAACGCATTTTTCAAAGATAATTCATGAACAATATTTGTATAAAGCTCTAAACTACAAAGCAATGTCCCCCTAGCGTTTCGCAATTGTTCAATCTGTGTCATAGTATCCTGCAGGGCGAGGTTGAGTAGGCATAGACACCGAGCGGGGCGCACTCTTCCATTCTTGTTGAGATTCCCTTTTGTACACCGTTCATATAAGCCGCCCCATCGAAGGCTTTACCAACAATATTCTTGAGGTCAAGATTGAGTTCAGTGAGAGGAGATTTCACCAGTTCATACAGTACTTCGCCTTTGGTTGATTTCGTGGAGTAGAAATCAATGAATGCTTCTTTAATTTCTTCGTTCCATTCAGCGCGAAACTAAGGCAAAGTGAAACTTATTCTGTTCTGCTTATGTCTGATGTTTCGGCCAAGATGATACCATACTATTCTCTTGCTCGCACATCGTTTGTAATATGCTCGTGAATGAGATCGGGAATAATTCGTAGCAGTTCGTTTCGTATCACGGGAGATGTCCACTGCACGTACTTCTGAAGCTGGTTATCGAGTTTATCCTTCAGCCAAGCTATGTCCTTGCACCGCAAGTGAATTAGTTCCAGAAAATTACCTCCATTTTTCATCAGTGCTATTACTCAAACCATCGCGTCCTTCATCGTGACCCCGTTGGGCGATGTTCTGTTGGGCAGTGAACATGAGACATTCAATGATAACTTTCTAGTAGCCGCGATTTTCCTTCACATGTTGTTTGTGTGATTCCTGGAGTTTTCTCAGTATTGAGGTATTTCTCTTCTTATTTGCTCTGCTATCAATCCATTTCGCCATGGCCGTTAGGTGGTGCTCACTCTTGTGGTGTTTAGTAAGACGCTATAGCTTCTTCCAATTGTCAAACGTCAAATCGTGGGCATTCAAGTATTTCTGGCATAGGTAGCAGCACGCTTTCTTTGTTTCACAGTTACAGCTGAGCCATGGGTATCGTTTGAAACAGGCGGGGTTGACATCTCTAGAAAAAGATTCACTGCCAATTTTTTTAGGGTCGTAGCACTTTAAGACCGGTCGCTGAGGACGCTCGTCTTTATCACTGGACTTTTGGCAAGTACCTTTATACAGATTTGTATCCAAGGAAGAATTGTGCTCACCATCTGCGATATCTGACTCAGCTGGAGCACCACTATCTATGATAACTGACTTTTAAGTGATCTTTCCGGAACACCATTATCTATGACAATTGAAATGGACCTATCCCGATTAGCAGTACGCACGATTAGCACCATTATCTATGATTTCTGTCGTATCCGGAGCAGTAGCACCATTGTTAGTACCATCATCTATGCTTTCGATATCCATGATCTTTGACTTAACCAAATTACCTTTATCCGTGATTTCTGATTCATCTGTCGAACCAACATCGATAAATTCTCACGTAGCCGGAGCAATCCGAGCACCGTTATTCACTTGAATCGCTTCGATTTCTGACTCATCCAGAGCAGTATCTGATGAATTCACTGTATCTGTACTTCTGTCGTTCTGAACGTCTGAGCCAACGTTTTCGGCATCGATTTTACTGCATAGCATATTGATTGTTTCATCGCCCACGGTCATTGTAACCTAGTTGCGATTGATTTGGCGCACGAGAAACAGTAAATTTAAGTTTCTTGCCTATATGGTTGGTTCTTGCATGAGCATCTTGGTACTCAGCAACGATGTCTTTTTTACATTCGGAGCAGGTAACCCGATGTCGATAGGCCCGCTTACGTTTTTGTACCACTGGATTCGACATGTCTAACATCGCACAAAGCGAGTTCTAAACAATAAAAAAACACACGTAAGATGAGTATTTGTTTCCACTGTCGCGTAGATTTTACGAAATTCACTGTAGGTCACTGTACGCTCTTAACGCCCGTGGTAAAGCCAGTTAAATTCACACCAGACAGTGGTTGCCTTTCACGTGACTCAGATCTTCTGAGAGTCTCCAGTCAATAATCTACGATATGATTCTAGAAAGTTATGCCGAAATTGATTAATTCACGACTGCAAATACTTCACACCAGCTAATGCAGTGCAGCAGAGTGCCCAAAAATGATAATAAAAATAAAAATCCAAACATGTATATCAACATATGAGCCCCCTTCAACCAGAAACTAATCACGTACTAGGCAACCACTGTTTCGTGTGAATTTAAATGGACATACCACGCCGACCTCAGGTTAATTAAAATAGAAAATATCTATATCGAAAAAAAGAACATTGAAACGTCTGTAAAAACTGGCTTTGCTCAAATTTCTCTTGTTGCCCCCAATTTTTTTTTTTTTTTGGGGGGGGGGGGGGGGGCAAGGTCAGAGGAATGTCAGCTGAAATTAGGGAGCTTTAACTCATGCCGTTTTTGAGCCACAGACGAAAACCAGAAGTGAACATTTTGCATGCCAGGAGAGTAGTCTGCTCCAGATTTTATATCGTCTATGATAGTGAAAATATACTCAGCAATATAAATACGGTTGTGCCAGAATAGTCCGGCGGATATGTGCATATTTGAGGGAAATCGTGCACTTCGTGAAGAAATCACCAAATTTTGCACAAAGGTAGCTAAGGATACACTGAAAACCCTCTGATATGGAGCCACCGCTAAAAATCATGTGAAGGCCATTTTAGGGGTTGTTTCGCATGGAAACGAGGCTAAAATCATAAAATATCTATTTCGCCTGCGATGTGAATATTAATACCATTGGATACACTAGTATTCCTTGCTTTTTGGTATTATAACTTCACTTGCTAACCCATCTCCATGTTCCTTTTACCTGTGATCACCTATGACCTTATAAATTCTGAATTACCTTGACCTTGACCTTCAGTCTCCGTCAGAGTTTTACATGTGCTTTTACAGTACATACAAAAAAAGTACTTTCCCATTACTTTTGGTGAAGTACTTCACGTGACTTAAAAATGGACATTAATGGAGAAGTTGAAACTCATAAAGAGATGCTGAATTAATTATAGGCAATTTGGAGAACTGTAGTCTTAGTATATATAGACCTATGTGCAACTTCTCAATGGTGAATTTGCAGTACAGAAGACTGCTAAAGTGTTTTCTTCCATCGCCATTGACCAAGCACATGAACAGAATAATGCTATGGTGAAGGGTGACGAGGGAGCTGTTTGGCTGACAGAAAATCCTGCCGCTCTACGGCGCTGGATGATTTCTGGTCCAGACGTTGCAGGGTTGATAGCAGAATTTGAAGCTTCCTCAGATACAGACGAGGGAATGAAACCTGGGTCTACAAAGCATCACGAAGAGGAAAAAAGCACCCAGATATCTTTCGCTAAGGATATGAAGTCTTTAATCTCGGTCATTGATGTCATGGGAAACCCGTTCACTGATGAAAGTGGAGATCTTCTCGTTCTTGACACAAAAGATCTAGCCGACGCTTTTGTAGTTAAAAGGGTAGAAGAGGTCGAAACACTTCGACGGGAACAGTTCGAAACATTTGTCGAGGAGAGATTAAGTGAAAAAAAAGCAAAGAACATGCATGATTCTACTAAGAAGAATAAGCTTCCATTGTTCAGAAGTCCTCGCCAGAAAGAACCATCCAAACACAAGCAGCAAATCTCATCTTTAAAGAGTGACTGTGCACTTTTCTCACGGCTGTTTATCTCGTGTCAAACTAGAGAAGAAGACTTGGACGATATTTTTGAACATAAAAACCAAAGTTGTCCACCATCAATATCACAAAGTGGAAAGCTTCGTCTTCCAGGAAAGAAATCCGACCTGACAGACTGCATTCAATCACTGTCGCAGCCTCGATCCAGTGCCCCGACACCAATAGATGTAGCTATAATTGATAGTGCAGCAGCTATTAACATGCTGAAACCAACAAATACAGTAAAAACATTTCAAAAGTGCAGACATATGGGACAGGAAGTTTCAACCCATGACCAGGAGCCTTCAACTCCCATACTGGGCCTACGGCACGGCATTTTTACAGACCGATCTATTTTTAGACTACCTTCGCCGAAAAAAACAAAGGCAGTTCCGATTCGATGACCCTATGACGTCAGGTTAGTTTCTTGTAATTGGTCATCAGGCTCTTGCGGGAGTCTCATTTGCGGGAAATTCAATCTAAAAATATATCGGTCTGTGAAAACGCCGTGTCACGAACGCAATGGAGTTGTAGGCTCCGGGTCATCGGTTCCTGTATGGGACGAGTATGTATCAAACAGTTTAAAAGCAATGACCAGAAGAAAGGGGACGTGGTATTCGTGGGCGTGTTCAGTCTTTGACAACTGTGCCAAAAAATTGGAAGGAATTCCTGCGTGTAGATGCAAGGAAGAGGAAACTATTAGGTTTTTTAGTGGAGCAGATTCCCCCTGTAGATTTCGGCGATGGCAAGCACGTCATTACTACGAAAGGAGAACAGGTTCTTTGTAGTCCACTGCGGTTTGACACTTCTAGCCTTACTCCATGTAACCACGAGGAAGCAGACACAAGAATTATGGTTCATGCAGCAGATGCGTCGAAAGCAGGACATAAGAGCATCCTCATCCGTACTGTTGACAATGATGTCGTTATCATCTGCATATTGGCATAACCCAGAATCTTAACATCAATGAGTTGTGGATTGCCTTTGGCACTGGTACTAGTTTGAAATATAATAATAATAATAATAATAATAATAATAATAATAATAATAATAATAATAATAATAATAATAATAATAATATTTCTTATATAGCGCCTATCCAGACGTGATCTAAGCGCTTTACAAGTCATGAAAAATTAAAAATTAAAAACTAATTCACAAACGAAAAAGTTATACAAAAATTTCCTTGAATAAATAAGTTTTAAGTCGTGTTTTGAAAGTCTGGAGATTATCAGAGTTTTTTATTTGTTCTGGGAGATCGTTCCAAAGTTGTGGCGAGGCGACAGCGAAAGCTCTAGATCCATAAGACTTCAAATTATAGCTGTATGACCGCACTAGTGCCAGAATGACGAGGCACACAAGCAGCTGTGTGCACAGAAGGGAAAGTCTATTAAATCTATACCCCCAACTCAAGCTGCTCTTATCCAGCATACCAGGGTGGACATTGCTGGGGTCAAGCAATTGTTCCAGTGATGAACTTGCCATGTCCAAGTCAATGGAGATGGATGACGACTGATGCTGGCTGGAAGCCCCTCTGGACGACATTACCAGCCGGATCATCATCTTGTGATGCACTTATTAAATGTCGCTGCAAGAAAGGTTGCAGGTCTAACTGCTCATGCATCAGAGTGGCTCTTAGGTGCACTGCACTTTGCGGCTGTGGTGAAGACTGTGTAATAGATTGATTACGCTACTCAAGGTAGGCAGAATAACTGATTAACCAAAACTTGACATAATGCTCCCAAAAGTCGTACCACAGCTTCATTGTACTGAAAAATTCAAGATGACCGCTATTGTTGCAGCCTGCAGTTACTATCACAAGTCATTCATACACCCCTCCCCTCAATCCCTGTGCCAAATGTAAAAATTTATTTGGAAACAATGTTGCTGAGGTGTGGGGTATTTAATATAGTAGTGAGAGAAGACGCTGGTTAACTGCAGATGGCCCCCTCTTTTCGAGGTCACGTGATCTGCTTTTAAATACTGAGACTTTCTTACAAAAACTCGTATTTTTTCTGTAAGTGTTTTAATTGCTCACACTAAAGAAAACACTTTCTAATTAGTTTCGTTGTCTTATAATCATTGACAGGTGTTACATGTAAAGCAAACCTAGTCAGAAGAAAAGCAGTATAGTTGTGATGGTCAAGGTCATAACGAAAATTGCCTTGTCGTGCGTAAAAAATAAAAGCTAATAGTTTCCTGTGTTGAATTGATATCATGACGACAAATATAAGTAATACCAATGTAATTTGGAACATTTTGAATAAATATAATAGGCCAGAATGGCTATCTTGTAAGTCTAGCCTCGCTTTCATGCATAATGGCCCCTTAAATGGCCTAGACCTAATTTCTAATTTCTAACCTCTGAGCAAAATTGGAGGCCGTTCAGACGGTTCCAACATTGCGCCAACAAAAGAACCAACACTTTCGCAAAATTTGATTGCGGGGAACTAAGAACTAGAAACCAGTCTCTCTCTCGCCCAGATAAAGTACGCCATATTGACTTTTGCGTCCTGATGTGAGCATGCGTGTGTTCTACAATAATTGAACAGAGTGTTCAAACGGCGTCAACACCATTCAACATTTTCGAGAACAAAGGAAAAGTTGCATCGATGTTGAATGAAAGCTTAAAACCATTTAAACTTGATTCAACACGCTTTCAAAAGGTTTCAACAATGCTGGACGACCTCTTCAAACACACCGAATATTTCGTTCAACAAAGTGTTGAATGCATGTTGAAGCAATGTTGAAACCATTTAAACAGGCCTTTAAAGGAATATTGCTTATTTCCGGTTGCCGTTCATGGGTGTAAGACGTCTCGTGCTTATGGCTCCCTACGATATTCGTCAGAAGCACGTGACCTTGGAGCGTGCAACTTCCAACTCTTTTCCTTGGAACAAAGCTGGGGATTTTAGGACACCAATTTTATGCCCAAATATGGACAAAAATAAGATCGCTGCTGCACGCGATGGAAAATGCGCGAGCTACGTTACATCCAAATAAGGACATTTTAAAACTCAAAAACCCCATTTCTGAACCAGAGTTAAACGCTTCAAGGTCATGAGCTTCTTTATTCGTTTAATAATTACCCTATCTCACGCGAGTTTCCTATAGCCCAGTGGCATAACATGCAAAATCGGAAGGAGATAGGTTCATCGATTCCTAGGTTAGGAAAAACTCGCGATTTTTCCGAGTACGCCCGAGTCACTATCGATAAATAAATGTCCTCCTTTTCAACTTCCCTCCTGAAAGCGAAACAGCTGTGGGATAGGACCGTATTGAAAAGAAAGGGAAATTTCTCTGACCTCGAAAAAGCGTGAGGGTAAAATTATCTCTCATTGCCGCGGTAATATCAGGCTGAAACTGAATTAGAACACATCCTTCTCTAGTTTGAATCATGATACCACGCCCTTTGAAGAAAATTGGCCGTTTTGCAGCAAATCAAAACCACTATCTTATTCACAAGGCATAACGTAAAAAAGTTTAAATGGAAGCGCATTAGAGTTCCCGCTCTTTTATTGATTCATAAAAAAATTTGCTATTACACTGTAAATTAATCAAAATGACTTAAATTGGGTAATGAAGTACCGTGAAGATTGGAATGAAACTATAACTTTGCCTTCTGACTTATTAGCAACAATCTTTTTTTGTTTAATTTGGCGAAACAAAAGGGCATGTTATTCCTGCAGACTTTGACTTTAGAACTGGTCTCAAAAGGAAACGATTTAAATATCCCGTGTGTTGTAGTTTCGGAATAGTTTAAGGAAAATTAGCCTGCAAACGCAGACCTATTTCCGGCGCCGGAAATACGTCTGCGTTCGTAGGCTAAAAGAGAACGCGCCCAAATTGCTTAACGCCAAGGAAAAATATAGTTGGACAGTAAATTTTAAGCTGAAAGGGGGAGACGGGGAACTCTTGCTTGCTGCCTCAGAATACCATGCCATTTGTCTTCTTGTGGTGGTATGCTTCATAGAGCGATGCATACAACAACGCGCACTATTTACGTGCATATAAGTGGCAGAGTGTTCCGGAATCCAGTCCAGAAAATAATTATACATAAATTGTCCACATTGTATAAATAAAATGTAGCAGCGTCAGGAATTCGCAAAATTTCATAAAAGAAATGGTCTAAACTTTCCTCTCGTATTTCGAGTATACGCTTGGTATTGTTTCACCTCTTTGCACTAAAATCCTTAATTAAAAAGTATATTTTTTCAATATGGGTAATGGGATTGCGCATGGGTGTAAAGTCATTTTCAAAACTTTTTATATAATTTGAAGCCATCGCTTAAAGTGACCACACTTGAATGACGCGTCAATTTTCCTTTTGTTTCCGGAAACTTTCGTTTTTTGGAGTTTCCTGACGTTTAGTCCAGGAGATCACTCAATTTGTTTCCCGGCTCGGCTAACACTGGCCAAAAGACTCGGATGCTCTCGCAAGCTAATACTGAACGATTCTGTGAAAACGCACCACAACCTATGTGATTCGAAACGAAAAGTAATCAAAGCAGGATGTCATGACTGGAAGGGAACAACTTCATTGTAGTTGTGGAACGGCGAATCATGAATTAAAGACCGAGTTATTTTTAGATTGATTTTCCCGCGAAACCAGACCTTTCCAGCTAATCACAAGTCTTGCATGAGAAATTAGTACCCAAAGGATTGGGTACAAACCAAATCTTATCAGTTAAGAACACGTTAAAAAAAACTTTGATCTGTGAAAATGCTGTTAGATCTAGTATTGGAGTTGTAGGCTCTTGGGATCCTGTCAAAGTAAATGAGGCCTTAGTTCCTTGGAAGCGGAATCTCATTACCAGTCCTATTACTTAATTGATTTGTACTGCTAACTTTTAGTAGAAACCCCGTAATAAGTTTCTGCTTCCACAGCAACTGCCATGTACGTGTGCCAAGGAAGATCTCCCACACAAGCTTTACAACTCCATCGCCAATCCAACTGGATGTATGTAAAAGGGCAGCACTCCATCGTTTCCGAGAACCTTTCCAAGGATACTTCTAACCTGTGGACATGCAAAAAAGACATTTGATTTATTTTGTTACTAAACATGATGAACAAAAACTCTTAAATTTTGATTTCTGCGCTCGACAAAGGAAAAAATACTACCTAAAATTGTGGAAGGCAAAGTTGCACCCGAAGGCGTTGACACTTACTCACTCGCGCTTGAGTAGGAATTTTTTTTTTCTATGACGAAAGTTAATATATGAAAGCCATATGTATTTGAATTGCGGAGAGAATCAAGTTAGGATGCTGATCATCACAGCTGTTAATTAACGTTACTTGAGCAGCAACGAAAGGAAAGCCTTTCGTTACTCCTCAAATAACGTTGCCGTGCCTTTCAATAACATGCGGACTCCAAAATTCAAAGCTCAATCGACAAATGCGTTTTTCGCTACCGTCAATCAAATGTTCGGCGGCTCCTCCCAGCTTCCGACTATGTTGACTGAACTGGGCTCAACGATGTGATTGAATTACTGCGCGCTCGACAGTAGTCGGAAGCTTGGAGGAGCCGCCGAACATTTGATTGACGGTAGCGAAAAACGCATTTGTCGGTTGACCTTTGAATTTAAGAGTCCGCATGTTATTGAAAGGCGCAGTAATATATATCTGCGATGATCAGCATCCTAACTTGACTTTTTCCTCGTTCAAAAAAGCTGCTGGCACTTATTCCTTGATGATCGAATTTCCGATTTGCTGGAGTAACACATCAATTTCATACATCATATCATATCTTTATTTACCCAGACTAGCTTGGTGCAGCTAATATTTATCCTCCCAAACTAGGCCATTACGTTTACCTGCAAAAGTTTAAAAAGCCATGATCGACACCCGAAATGTCTACTTTTTCCCAAAAATTTGAGCAAAAAATACAATTTCCACGTAAAATCACAGCGTAAAGGCTGGTTTCCATATGATCGCAGACGATCGCGGATCGGAGATCGCAGAAAGTTCTTCGATCATATGGAAACACACTTCTGCGATCATTTGTGATTGTCTGCGATCGCTTGCGATCCTGCGATCATATGGAAACCAAAGTTCTGCGATCTGCGATCGAAACGTATCCCATAATATTTTAAATTCTGACCCATGATTCAACGCGTCTTAGCAACAAAGTCCGAATGTTCGTTACTCTCTGTCAGAAACACGAAGTTCTCTCACCAGAGTGTGGAAAGCCTCAAGTTCTTGTCTCTTCATGAATATTTTTCGAACCCAAAACCGATGTTTCCTTCGGTTTTGAAGCTGACGATGTCGTCGCTTCAGGACTAAAAGAAGAAATAAATTTGCTTGCAGCAAAGTTTCGAAGTAACCAACTTGACTTCATTTTCAAGTCATCTAAATAACGGCCGTTTGAAAGCGCTGAAAGTGTTTGAAGAGTTGTACGTAAGCCAACGAATCGGTGTGCGCGCAGTAAAGTGTCTTAATGTGAACACTTTCTGGGAACAAATCAAAGTTCAAGAGTTTAAGCATCCCGTATAGTTAGCCGT
>NC_090888.1:23420526-23425526 GCF_036669925.1 Montipora capricornis | reverse complement strand
TTGGCAAAAATGTTCACAGCCACAATTATTTTTATATTTAAAGTTGAAACTTGAACTGAGCCTCGTTAACTGAATCACTTTCTTGGGAAGACGATTTTAGTAGGCAAAAACGATATGATTCTGACTTAATTGCTCTCCATCACGCCCTACTATGTAAATTAATTCATGTGTGTTTTACCTTTTAAACTCATCCAAATATTGAATATTCATTTCCTTTACAAATTACTATCACTTGTCTGATAAAACAAAAGATCATGACATTACACTCATACATGACAATACTTAGTGAAAAAAAAGGTTGAGAAGTCATGTCAAAAACTTGTGCTTCGTGTTTCACCAGGGGTTCCAAACACCTCAAAACAATAAAAGCACTCTGCTTACGGCACCATGCTTTCATCTGTTTTTTGGTGCTTGGAACCCCAGATGAAACACTCACACTCATTTTTTACATACTGTATTACGTCATTGATTAGTATTTCCTGAATAAGTTATTTTGCTAATAGTTTAATAACCTGCAGACGACCCATCCTACATGTACATGTATAATCTGACAACAACTAAAATGTGGCTAAAACAATGAAGCTCCTTTTCTCCATTTTTCTCTATTAAGAAACCATTATGGAAATATTTGCTATAATAAGGTCAGACATTGCAGATGTCTGGCCCAGGTAGTCAAGCACCAGTAAGCAAACAAACAAGCACTTCACTTACTGATTTCACTGTCAAATTGAAGTCATGTTCCTCTGCTCGAGTTGTCTCTTCCTTATCATCAGGAACAGCGACAGATTTAGCGTGATTAACACTGCATGTTTTTGGAATGTTATCAGCATTACATAAATCTTGAGGCTTTGGATAATTGCACTTTCCTGGTTTAGGTCTCAAAGATGACTTTCCAGAATAAACTGGCATAAACTCCTTGAAATGACAACTCTTAGGGATCAGAGTTTGACTGTTGCTATCAGATGACTGGCATGAGTCCAAGGACAACTTCGGAGGTTCAAACTTGAAGACAAGTGGGACTAATGATTTGCTATCTATGAAACATAATATTTTAAAGGGATTCAAATTCAAATTTTGCTTATAATAAATTGTTCAATGACAACAATAGCACTTATCAATATTCTTCTTTCGCTAAGCACTTCGCTTATTACTTTTTCTCTTTGCTCTAGGTCTTTTGTAAACACCATAATTTTGGGCTAAAATATTAATTTTAGAATACAGGACCAAGGCCAATTAAGTAGAGAGGGTGTACTATATATTATTATAGGTGGGTTGTGAGTACTCTTTTAGTCCAAGGGAGCCACTGGTCTACCATGCCACCAATACATGTACAATGTATTTCCAATGACAAGCCTTCCAGCAGTTGAGACACTACATTTAAATACAGTACAGGCAGGTACTTAATGGTATTGTGTGTTGGTGGCTTGAAATTAGGAAAGTTGAATCTTTGTCAATTGATTCTGATGTGGAATTTTAACTGTGGGAACATTTTATCAAGGAATATTTTACTCAATTTGGTGGGCTCCTCAGATTGGAGTGTGCAGCCTCGGGATTGAATAAAATAGTTGGCAACTGAGAAATTAGCCTGCGAGCAGGCTCACTTGTAAACACGAGCCGGTGAAGCAAGTGAGCCTGCTCGCAGGCTACTGAGAAATTGACAATTGGCTCAAATCACGTTGAGTTTTTCATATACTGTAATAATTTTTCACAGAGCCTGTTATAGGCATTGCCATACAAATCCTTTTGTTTTTGTCAGCAATTTTGGCTTTCCCTCACACTGAGCTTGGGGTGCCTGTGGTTCACGTTATGGAAAATCAGTTTGCGAGAGACTTAAAAAAATCAGCAAAAAGGGCAAATAGGGTGGGTAGAAAATGTCGGCATATTGGCAGATCCAAAATGTTGGCGATCATTCTGATCAACTTGAGTCTACATGCTGTTGCCAACCTGAGTCGACCTGATGTGAGGTTGCTTTCATGTAGCATAAATATAGTTTACGTCATAGAAAGTGCGGCGTACGGGGTTTTATGCACGAGTTGTTTGTGTCAAAAACCCGAACGAGCGAGGAACGAGCGAGTGAGGGTTTTTGACACAAACAACGAGTGAATAAAACCCCGTACAAAGCACTTTCTATGTCGTGAACTGTTTATTACACATAACATGAGAATTTTCATTAAAATAGTTTTCTGAACGCGAATTAGAAACAAAAACTCACTAACAATAGAACCAAAGCCAAATTTAATTTAATTCAATAACAAAGTACGATTTGCACGATTTGCACGAGATGCACGAGTGATTGGCATGGAAACGCCTTTACGCTTTCGTTGATTGGTTATACTTCCACATGTGAAAGAGCTGTACGCCATTCTGATTGGCTGTATAGGCCTTTTTCACATGTGAAAATAAAGCGTATAGATTTGTACAAATGAGCTTTATGGAATAAAATTCTCATGTTATGTGTAATAAATGTAGATACTACATGTATATAAATATTGGTTCCCTCATTTATTCCAGTTCTCTGGTTTGCAGATTAGAAGAAACATTATTGAAAGCATTATAATGTTACCTAGTTATTTCTAAGTGGAAAGATCAGTGACTACAGCTGTATATCATGGAATGATCACACTTTTTTGTGGATCGAACTTACTATACTTTGCAATGATCAGAACTGAACGATCTCACCATGAAATGATCTGACCGGATACCCTGCTTCTAATGCATCCCTGTAATTTACTGCTCCCTGCTTTGTTCAGCCTTACTTGTTTTAAGTTAGCTGAGTGATACATGTACAGTGTATATATACATGCATAATTATATAATATTATATTAAAGGGGCAGTGTCATGGTTTGTTAGTAAAAGTTTGGAGAGTAAAGGAGACCTGTTTACCTAAGGCAAATGAAGATTAATGACCAAAGTTTCTTCAAAACGGCTATTTTAACTCACAGAAACCATTCTTAAGTGTTTTTAGTTACGCGTAGCCTATGGCTACACGTAGATCAAAACGAATGCGAACTTGAAAACGTCGGCCCGACGTTTTCAAAATCTCCTCTTGCATCTTAGATAAACTCTGTAATAACTGTGTGGTTCATTTTTCTTTTAAAATTTAATCAATTTTTATCTCCGGTGAACCAGAAGCAATTTAAGAATGAAACGGTCACTGAAAATTGATTTAGTAATCTTGCGGTCGAAATAAGAGGGATAATTCCCGTCAGTGTAAAACACAGACTGTAGACTGCAGACTGCAAACCGGGGATAATAATTATGCAGACTGAGGTTATAATTTAACTGTTGAAAAAGCCCTAACCCATTAGAAATGCAAACAGTTATGCCTAAATATTGTTTTAGGCCTAATTAGGCCTAAGGTTAGCATTTCTAAGGGGTTTGGGCTTTTTCAACAGTTACTTATACTTACGTTATAACCTCAGTCTGCATTTTACCCCTGGTCTGCAGTGTGCGTTTTACACTGACAGGGATACATGTAATTCCCATGATACTACCGCTTTAATAAGAGAGAAACTACAGAATACAGGGCCACACAGGGTCACCACAAGCAAAGCAGTGGAGAGTTTTTGAAGAACAAAATGACATGCAAACAGCCGGCCATGGATTCTGTAGTTACAGTATGCTTTAACCGGCGCTGACTGACAATTCTGAGCCACGAACTCACCGTGCAATGGTTTAAAAGCATTGGAAGACACAACTGTAAAGTTGTGAGCTCTTTCACCTTCTAGTAGTAAATTGGTTGTCACTTCAAGAGGATCAAGAAGTGCTCGACACTCAGCACAAGGACTGCTCCGATCTACTTGGTACACGACAACATCCTCTTTGACATCCATAAAGATGAGAACAAAGATCTCTGAAAAAATGTTAACAGTTGCTCCTCGTATACAAAATAGCAGGAGTTTCATCCATTGTGATGAAAAAGCAAATAAATGAATTTTTGTTCCTTGAGAACAGAGAAAGTGTGACATGGGAATGGATTCATCACAGCCGCCATTTTGAATAGTGCAGTTCGTAGTACAGAGAGGAGTCTGAGGAGAGTGTTTTTTTATTTCAATATGGACGATTATGAGAGCGTCCTGTGTGTAAAAAATGAATGTTTTATTTACAAAATTCCTCCTCGAACAAGTAATCGGGGCTACAGGTAACTTCGTCTGTGTATTGAGCATATTATTTTCCTTCAGTTGCGTAAATGACGGGTCTGAATTTGTGGAAACGATTAAGTAATTTTCTCTTGAGTGGTAAGAATTCGATTGGGAAGATTTTTAGTTCCGCTTTGCAATTTACCCCAAGAAACTTATGACGGACACAAAGAAGTGAGATATCGAATATAGCTGTGACATTTTCCTTTCAACTTAATATGAATTTTCCACTGTACAAAAGCATTTTGTTGAAATACACGGCGAGTACGATTATAAATTTAGCTCTCGTATTTACACAATCGAAAAAATATAAATATATTAAGTCAAACATTCGAACTTTAGGAATCGGGGTTTGAAGTGTCAGACATATTTTTCTTGTTATTCACTGTAAAACCTTGGTAATTTTAGACAAAAATGGTTATGTTATTCAATGCGAGATTTTAAGTAAAATGGAGGAGTCTTAAATCTGATAAAAAGTGCTTCCGATCAAGCACAGTAAATCTGCCTAATTTGTTACAGAACCTAGCAAATGTACTACATTTAAGCAATAGAGGACTTCTTCCGTGTTCACATAGCCTAATCTAAACACGAGGGGTAGTTGGGAGAATTTGAGACAGTTATGCAAAACCAAGACGCAGTCCAGGGTTTGCATAGTAACTGTCAGGAATTCTGCCAACTCCCAGAGTGTTTAGATGAGGCTATTCAAACACGGAAAAAAGTCCTGTATTGCTTTTAAAATATTTCTCAAAAATAATTCAACACATGGAGGAAAATGCTGGTTTTTTTAATTTCTTGATTGAACAGATTTTCTTGATACACCCTCATATTTCCTACCAGCCAAACAAAATGTGCATCTGACG
>NC_090888.1:23395526-23415526 GCF_036669925.1 Montipora capricornis | reverse complement strand
AAGATCACAGGTTTTTTCTTGTGCAATGCGATCAGAATGAATAAGCACTTGTAATTTTTTTCAAAGACTTGTGCATCTTTGAAAAATTTTACCTGCGCTTATAATTTATTCCAAATTGCACTCAAAATCATGCAAGTACATGTACCTATACAAATAACCAATTAACAACAAAAAACAGAAGAGGTGTGAAAGCAAAAGCTGCCTTAGGAAACGTTTCATCATTATCATGTACCACTCCAGCTCAGATTTTCATCATCAGAGGCAGTTTTTAAGGCTAATCTTCAAGACTTATCTTTTTAAGCGTGCTTTTGATTTGTAGTTTTTATTTGTAGTTTTATTTTTTACTTTTTCGTTGAACCTTATTGTATTATATTTTCAAATTTAACTCGATCTAAGGATTTTAATTTTTAGGGTTTTAAAGTGCTGTAAAGCACCATGGACAATTAATGGAAGATGGCACTATATAAATGTATATTTATTTTATGAACAAATAGAAACCGTGCTATGAAAACTAAAAAAGTACCAGATACAAAGTGTTTGATTAGCCATGCCTTAATTGCACCTGGAGGTAACTTCCTACTTTTGTGTTAAAGGCAAGAACACAACAGCAGGTTTATATACTTTATTCTTCAAAAACACTAACTCAATAACAAAAGGTGTCAGTCAGGGTAAACAAGAGGCCAATTCCCTGCTCTAATAATGTAATGTCATGTAAGGATGTCGTGCCAGATTGCTAGGGGTACCACACTATCAAAAAACCTCAAGTGAAATCAAGCATTGTTTTTTTAGATGGATAAAACAGAATGAAAAGCTTGAAGCTGAAGCTGTCCAGCCAGATCTTACTCCAAAACTAGACCTTAGCTTCAAAGAAGGACAAACAATACATATTAATTTAGGGGTGAGTATCGTGTTTTTGTGTTCATTCCAGACTTGCAGCTGTGATGTTGTACATGTATTCTCTTTATTTATGGCTTTATCTTTATTATTTTAAGACCAGGAACATGGGTTCTCAATTTTTGTATTTTTTCACTGTTTTCCCTGTAGAATCGTGCACCAGGTGCAACAAGTCGGCCAAAACCCGGTAAGTTCTTCTTCCCTGGTAGAAATCCTATGTAGGATCCTGCAAGATTAAATTTTAATAAGATCCTGTAGGATCCTTTAAGATCTGATATAGGAATAGGATCCTACTCAGGATCCAAAATACAATTAGAACAGGAATCAAGATAGAAGGATCCTAAATAGGAAGGGGACAGGAATCAAGATCCTAAATAAAGGAATTGAATCCTAGCCAAAATCCTGAACGGGAACAGGATCTTGGTAAAGATTAATTACTATCAAGACCTTAAAGTGCTACATCAATAAAAACATCAGTTCTTGCTTTTCTTCACAGGATGTTCTTGCAGGATCTTACAAGATCCTAAAGGATCCTGTTTAATATCTTGTAGGATTCTTCAGGATCTTACAGGATCTTAAGTAAGATCTTGTGTAGGATCTTACGTAGGATCTTTCAGGATCTTATCTGAGGATCCTATTAAGATCCTGTTAGGATCTTAAAAGATCATACATAGGATTTTTACCAGGGTTTTACTCTGTCTAATGCCAGATGATTTTACTCGTCAACTGGAAGGTGTCCCTTGGGCGTTTGAGGTTAAACTTCTCTAATATGCCTGTATTCAACAGGTGGTGGCCTTGCTGTGATTCCCCCACCCCCTGGAGGCATGGCACCAAAGCTGGCCCCACCTCCAGGTACAGGGGCAGCATCACCTGCATCTTCAAGAAGAGCCTTTCCATCAAATCCACAAGCTGCATTTCCTAGTATGGATAGTTTTGGCTCCTCATCAGGAGTACATCAAAGTCAGCCACAGAAAAATACAACAACAACAACAACATCAGAGTGGGGAGATTTTACAGTGGCATCAGGGTATGTAAGAACAAACTAGTAATTGAGTTGGTTACTGGGCAACTTCTATTTCATCTTTATTATAGTAATAATAATGTAATAGGAATATTCTTCATAGTTGAACCAATAATGAGATGGGATGTACAGTGTAATGTACTGGTAGTGTACATGTAGATACAGATGTGACCTCTCACGGGAAAACGTACACTAACGACTTTCCGGGAAACAAGTTTTTCACACGGATCCCTCCCAGATTGCTCACGGCCTGAAATTAAGTCGAGTGAATGAGTGGCACTGCACGACCAAACGGGTTCTCAGAAATCCCACACGAGTGGTCGAAAATTTTACACGGCTTGAAAAAACTTTGGCACGAATGGATCAACGTTTTGCTTCTGTTGCTATGATTTCACGGGTTAACGCAAACGGCTCTTAAAAAATTATAGTCGGTAAAGTATAGTCGGTACATGTACTGCTAGTATTTTTTAAACAATGAGGTTGACTTGTTCCATGTCGCCTACAAAGGAAGATGCTCTGCTGAAAACCAACCAATCACAGTATGGCATCCAGCTTCAAAGGTGACGCAATGACCAGTCAGCCCCATGCATATTGTGATACAAACCACTCAATTAGAATCTTGCTAAAACACACAAGCATCAGGAAAACTGGAGTAAAGTCTCCTTTACTGAAAAATACAATATTAAGCAGTCTGTATAGATATTAGTATTTAGACTGGCAAGCCAGTGGTAGCTTTTACAAGTACTAGATAAGTGTCAAAGTATAAATGAATGTGATACAATGATGTAGCATTCCTTTGCTACATTACGGAATGATTTTTTTCCAAAATTTAGATTTAGTGTACAGTGGTTTCAGCAAGTACTGACAGTCAACGAAAGTGTTGGCCACTGTTTTTTTCCCTAAGTAATTTATTATTGAAGCAATAAAAGGCAGATTCTTTCAAATCAAAGACTGAAGTTTGTTTTGATATGACCTTGAAAAATAAACGTGGAAACAGAACGTAAACAAAAATGCAAAACATTTAATTGGCCTCTCGAACAAAAACAAACCAGTGCAAATTTTCGCTTGGTGAACGCGGATGCAAACAACATCAACGTCAGCATTTGGCTTTGACGTCATTTGAGATGCAGTAAATGTGATTGGGCAATCAAACTGTTTACTGCCCATATTAGGAGTTTCCTTGGCGGGAATAAGGAGAATCTGCGAAACATTGGTCCGTGAAACAACTGTATTGGGATTTACAAGGGTGTATTATGTGACCAAAATGTTGTTTTTCTGTTGGCTATAAACCTCATGAATTATTTATCAAATTTAGACTTACATCTATGTTTCTTTATGTTTGAATGAAATGAATGTATATTTGAAGTGCAGGTTATAGACCAATGAGGTCCGTCTCAAATGTCGAATTTTACATGTGCCGAATCTAATGCAAATGAGCGAAAACAATAGATTTTTCTCATGTGCGTTAGATTCGGCACATGTAAAGTTCGACGTTTAAAACGGGCCTGAGAGAATTGGTCCGTGCACCTAAGTGGGCAATCAAAGAAATTGTCTAATAGACACCTAATCAACCTCGTTCGCAGGGTCTCTATTGTCTCTCCTCATCGACAAAGAGACCCTGGGAACGAGTTTGACACCTAATACGGATGACTTGCGGATCATTCGTCTATGATCATACTTTTGCCATGCTCCATTGTGGCTTGTTTCCATTGTCTTCTACAGGAACACTGACTCCAGTTGGGAACAGTTTTAAAGGCCTGTTATTGCAGATAAGGATCTAGTATTTTTAAATATTTGTCACTTAGTCTGAAGTGGATTTCTCTGGTATTCAAACACTGTTGAGACCTAGACTTAATATCATCTTGGCGAAAATTAATGTGTTTAGGGGAAGCAAAAGAAATCGCACAATAACCTTTTGAGCTATGTGCCATTTTTTTAAATGTCCGTAAGCTTTTTGAAGAAAACCCAATGCAAGCTTTCCTTCCAACACCAATGCATTATACTGTTGTCTAGATTTGGTGTAAATAATGAGAGACAAAACTGGCGTTGACAGAAAGAATAAGGGATTTCAATACTCTGCAAATAAGTAAAACACTAGATACCTCCAAATGTTTAAAAATGTGCCGGTTTTGAAGCCACCATTACTACAGGTATCATTGCTTGATATTTAAGAGAACTTCTTCTAATCGTCCCTGTGGATGTTCTTGTTTGCTTCGTCTCCTTACGTTTTTCATTTGAGGTAGTGTTGATTTCAACTTTGTCCAGAGGTAGAGGTGACTCCGTGCGTCAAAGAATCATTAGGCTTCTCTGACCCACCCATCCCCTAATATAATGAGCTTGGGATTAGTTAAGTGACGCGATTCCTTTTCCTGTTAATTATGTAGAGTCATGTATGAGATTATGATCTGGTCTCTGTTTTCTCAGCATTAGAACAGTTGCACCCGATATTGATATTATATGGTGTTCCTTTTTCACTGTAGCCATCTTTTCGTGCGAGTCCAAGTGGAAAGTGTTCCTCTGCACGCGGTCTAGTTACTCATCAGCATGACAAGTGTTTGCTACTTGGCCTCGCTATGAGAGATTGGACTGAAGTGTTGTCAAGTATGGCATCTGAGTTACACATTTCATTGAATTATTGTCTGGGTGTATCTGAAAGCTACAGTATGTTGCAATTGATTTATCTTTAGCACAAGCAACACACAGCGCAATTGATGGTTTCCATCTGACATCACGGCGGCCATGTTGGTGTACAGAACAATGCAGTAAAATGTCTTTTGGGAATTTGACTCTATTCATATGCAAAACTTGTGGAACCATTTTCTATTGTTTTGTACATCAACATGGCTGTCTCATCACGTGGATGCAAACCAAGGATAGCTTCTTGTCGTAAATAGGTGCTGGAAAGAGTGCTTACGCGCTGTGTTTAATTGCTTGCGTCGTAGGTGTAAACTTTCGCTGAAAGCATCTTATTTACTGTAATTCCTCTTGTAATTGGTAAAAAATAAGCAGGCCTAGTTTTTGTGACCAATCACCAAGAGCACAAAGTAAATGAGATGCAAGAGCTAAACAAAATCAAGAGTGACTCTCCCTCCTCATTTTTGCTTCGGAAAACCGTAACCACAAAAATCGACCACGCCTTTGCTAGGGCGCTCAACTGTAATACATTGGATAAGGCTTTTTGCCATTAATGGGTTTTGGGCCAAGAGTTAAGATGTCAAAGTCTACCACCACTTTAGTTATTACCTCCTTGGCTTCGTTATTTCTTAAGTCAACAGCAATACATGTCCACTAGCCAGAATAGCTGGCGAGGTATTTTATGAGAAAATGCATGCTTGCTTCGTTGTGTTTTGGCCGCTAGTGTGAGTGGCTGTGATCTCGTCACCATGCCACCTGCGACCCACTTGCGGCCAAAACACAACGGAGCAACCATCGATTTATTCGTGTGTGTTCCCAGATCCTATCGTTTTTCTTAGCCGGCGCGCCTTCGCAAGAGAAAACGAAGGGCTCTGGAGCAAGGAAATTCAACTTTTTTCATTGGTTTGTTTGAGAACAATAAAATCTTGAACCGGAAGTAAAAATGGCCGATCTGGTGCGATGGGGTCAGCTGGTGCGACGCGAACAGATTCTTCAAGTTGAGGCCAGTTAAAGCTTCACATTGAGACTCGAGAATGTGATGCTTCTGAGCGCCGCCATGTTTAGTATTATTCACGACTCGTATATGAGCTTCGTATATGAGTTCTAGAATGTGGGACCCTAAATCCTAGGTCTCCAGAGCCCTTCGTTTTCTCGTGCGAAGGCCCCACCGACTAAAAGAAACGCTGGGATCTGGGAACGAGAATGGTTTAAATGCTCCCACGATAATATATGCCGCCAGTTATACAGGCTTAATGCAAATACTGATTATGATTTCAGGTAGAATAACCGACACCATTATTGTAATTGTTAAGTTGAAGCAATTGTTGCACTCTGTTTGAAATGCCTTTAAATATTTGGAACTACGTTGTAGAAAGGCTAATTTACACAAGACTCGTAAGAAATCAGTTCATCAACAACTATGTATATATCTGTTATAAATGTATATGGATTGCAAGGTATAAAAATAATCATCCTTTTTACTGGACGTAGAAGGCACAATAAATAAGTCGATTGGAGTTAGCTCAATAGAGACTGGCTGTAGTCTCCGATCCTAACTAAAGCTGGACCAATGCGCTGTGTAGCGCAAAGAATAATGACTCTGCGAGAATGTACACCCCACACAATAAATAACGTTTTTCCTGAGCCACCGCGCACAGCTTTAGTACCGGGCTGTCATGCGGGACTCGGGCCGGACCAAGACGCAGGTTCTTCAAAATAACTGCACCCTCAAATGGTTAGACTTTCAAGTCTTCTCGGATAAAACCGTAGGCCCCGTCTTGCAAACATCTTCCATGTTCATAAGTTCCTGTGGGACGTTAAAGAACCCACACATTATTGGAAAAGAGTAGGGGATGAAGTTCACGGTTTTGTGGCTGTCCTTTGTGAGTGTGTTCTCTTCAGCAGAAGTGCTAGCTTGGCCGCAATGTCTCAAAAAGACTTTTGGTGTATGAGGCCACCTAAGCCGTAAGTCAAAAACGAGTTTGCCGAGTTTTTGAAAATAAAGTTAAAACCGCCGGGCAGCTCAATCGCATCCTGTTTGTTTTTGTTCACTGTATTCCTTCCGGCCTGCAGTAAACATAGCAATGCTGGATTTCCCTTTTTTCGCTCTGCATCCCACTCGTCGTGTGTTATGTGATACAGGAGACCGGAAGCAAGCTTATTTGATTGAACTATCTTGAATGTTTAACTAGTGAAATCAGTAGGTACTTATTATTGTCGTTAAATCTGAAAGTGTGTTTGCTATGATGTACATACTATTCTTGGATTTCACATGACGTCACGGCCGCCATGTTGGTGTCCCCAAACAATGAAATGGCGGCCATGTTGATGTCCCGATCCAATCCTCCGGGAATTGAAAGCTGTTATTATGCTAACGTCTTCTTTTGTTTTCGCTGAAAAACATGGCTGTTGATCACGTGAGTGAAACCCAAGAATTGAGGCCCGGTTCCAAACCCTAGCCAAGAATATACTGGAATTTTTTGTCATGCGCTTCGGGTGAGGCGATGCAGCGCATTAGTATTTTAGCTTTGCTGTTTTGCTGTAACGATTTTGTATTTACTTTGGAACGAAGTTGTTTCGTTAATACGGAGTTTAAGATCTACGACGCGACGGTAACAAAAACGTCATTTAATATTGCAAGTTCCGGTTTATCAATTTTTTACGTCATTATGTCGGTTTGTCTAACTTTGAAAAACTAGCGCAACATTCCAGGAACTGAATTAGGAAGTGCGATTTTGAAGCTACGACAGGAAATTCAAATTCGCTTCCTTGTGTTCACGTTCTTCGTAAAACTTGAAAATTGGAAAGAAATGTACAAAATGAAAAAATGCACGTGCAGAGCGTCCAAGCTATTGTTTTTGCTCATAAAATAGGCAAAATTTGTGACGTTTTCTTTGCCGTCGCGTCGTAGGTCTAAACTCCGTAATAGGCCATTTCCGAGTTTGTGCCTGCCTCCTCTTCAAAGCGAGTCTAAGTGCAAAGTTTGTTATGAAAATTATTTTTCATTCATGTGTAAATTAGAACTAATTACCATCACAAAAACTTTGCACTTAGACTCGCTTTGAAGAGAAGGCAGACATCAACTCGGAAATGGCCTATTGCTCAACGGCAACGCGCTCCCACTGCTGTTATGTCCCATTAATGGGCTAGACTGCCCGCAGACGCAAGCGAGCAGACGGGAGAATGGTTATAGGGAGAGATGGACTTATAACGAACACTTCTCTATCACCATTCTCCTCTCGGCTCGCTTCCGTGAACAAAGCGGGCGGTTCGACTAACTCAGAAGGGACTGCGAGCAGTCTATTAATAGAGTGTTTAAGCAACGGCGAGTGCCACGACAACACAGCGACAACAGCAACGCCTCAAGACAATAATATTATTGGTTTTAGGGACAAAAAAATCGTGCTGCGTGAACTGCATGCATTTTGGTTAGATCTGTTTGCTGTGCTCTGCAAAACAACAAAATGAAATTGAAAAAAACCGAATTTGAGGTTAAGACTACACCTGGGTGAGCATACAGGGGCGGGTCTAGGAGAAGGGTGCAGGGGTGTGTCCCCCCACCCCTCCCCCTTCCTGAGATGACCTGCGGCTTTCTAATACGATCTCCTGCAAAAAATAAAAATAAAAACATAGCAATAAAAATGTCACCAGTCAGTTAAGGCATTCCTTAGTGGTGCAGCCCCTCCTAAGAAATATTCTGGATCCGCCCTTGGCATACAGCAATAAAGCAGTCATTCTGGGAGCTTGCGCGGTGTTCTGTTCGATGTTTCTTTGAGGCGCGTATGATAATCCGACCCCCCAACAATATACAGGTACCTTTCCCCTCAAAAGTGCCCCAATATTACAAAGCAAACAGCAGTTGACACTTACTGACGTCAGGAGCCCATAAGTACTTATGGGCTCCTGCTGACGTACGAAACGCAATGTATTTGTTTATTACGGGGACTTTCCCTTCACTTTCCATTTAGTTAAGACTTTTTGTTTAATATGAATATATGATGCAGCAGATAACCTAGTAACCTTTGTGGCTGTCTTAGTTGTGGTTTTTAGAAGAATCCGCCTTACAAGAAGGGGTTTCTCTCTACTAATTAAAACATTCATTAATCAGTAGGTAGTTATGGGGAATAGTGCTGACTCGTCCCCAGTCGTCTTCACGCTGAACAGGAAGGCGCGAACGCATGATGGGAAGGGAGAAAAAGAGAGAGGAAGACGACTGGGAAATCCTGTGTCGAAAAGTTGAACTTCTACGAGTCGAAAAGTTGTGCGAAGTCGTATTCGATCGTTTTTACGCACGATATCGCTTTCTTTTTATCAAGTGGATATCTTTATGCAATTTTTTGGTCAATATGGCCATCAGAAGTGTTGTAAAGTAACTTTCAATGTAAACCTCTAATGTATCATAAATATTCATTGCGAATTGAAGCGTAAAATATATGCATTATAACGAAAACAAAAGACATAATAACAACAAACCTGAAGACCGTGTTCTGTAGTAAGCCTTTGTAGGTGCTCTTTTGTTTCTTGGCCGTGAAAAAACTTAAACAGCCGCCACGCTTCCCGTGTAAATTTTTCCTCGTCAAAGAATACTCTGACGTGTTTGGCCCGAAAATGTTGTGCGAGCCCTTTGTCCTCGAAAAACACTTTGCCGGCTTCTCCTCTACATGATATGTGTGGACAAGGCAATTTTCAACTAAAAGAAGCACGGTGAAAAGGCCTTTCTTCGAAATTCTCACATGGTAGAAAATCCGCCTTTGATTCGTCCGCCATCTTGAAAACAGGATTTCCCAGTCGTCTCTCTCCTTTCCGGCTTCCCATCAACCCCCACATCCCTCGTTAATAACGACTGGGGACGAGTCAGGGGAATAGTGTGTGTGTGGATGGTGAGTTGAGGGAAGCTATGGTTAGTCTGTAAAATGAGGGGGAGATGTTCACAAAGCAAACTCTCAACCCCAAAATAAGGTTAACAAATGAAACAAACTCTGTGTGAAATTAAAAATTTAATCTCAGAAACAGTCAGAGAGTACATGTACGAAAAACTAAATCACGTAGGAGGGATTAATAAATATTTGACCATGAAAATTATTCGTTCTTAAAAATGGGAATAATAACATCTTTAATTCTGGTTAATTCTTCTGTCTCCAGTGAAATTTCTTTATTTTTTCTATTCACTTTTTATTACATAATTTTCATTCAATTTACTGTAATTATGTTCCCTTATCTATTTATTTTTTATTAAAGCTTTGTCTTAGAAAGTTCCTCCCTTTTAATACACTCTTGTACTTCTGGTTGTTTTTGAAATTAAAATTTTAATTTCACACAGAGTTTGTTTCTTTCGTTAACCTTATTGTGGGGTTGAGAGTTTGCTTTGTGAACATCTCCCCCTCATTTTACAGGCTAACCATAACTTTTGTCTATGATTTTCCCTCAACTCACCACACACTATTCCCCATAACTACCTACTGATTAATGAATGTTTTAATTAGTAGAGAGAAACCCCTTCTTGTAAGGCGGATTCTTCTAAAAACACCAACTAAGACAGCCACGAAGGTTACTAGGTTATCTGCTGCATCATATATTCATATTAAACAAAAAACCCAAATATTACAAAGCAAACAGCAGTTGACACTTACTGACGTACGAAACGCAATGTATTTGTTTATTACGGGGACTTTTTACCATTCACTTTCCATTTAGTTAAGACTTTCGATCGTTTCATGTGGCGAATGGAACAGCATTTTCTGGTTGGCCTCTCTAAACCAATCACAGGCATCACATCAACGAGTGCCCCAAAATTACACTCGAGGAGGAATGGACCAGATTTTCCGGTTGTTCCGGAACTTCACGACCACTTAAACGCGCACCGGTGGCTCAGTTGGTTGAGCACGGGGCTACCATGCGGGAGGTCGTGAGTTCGACTCCGGCCGGACCAACACTCAGGGTCTTTAAATAAGTGAGGAGAAAGTGCTGCCTTTGTAATTATATCCGCAAATGGTTAGACTTTCAAGTCTTCTCGGATAAGGACGATAAGCCGGAGGTCCCGTCTCACTGTTGTGGCTGTCCTCTGTGTGTATATGAGTAGGTGGGTATAGCAGGTCCACATCAGCTGAATAGCTGTCAAAACTTCAACCTGCTTAAACAAATAAGTAGCAAACAAACAAACTTCGCGGTGTAATGGTTTCGATTTCGGCGAAATTTTTGGTCGAATGGAAAGCGCCCAACGTAATAACTATCCGCTGGTCCATTAGAAACTAGAAACTACAAATAATTATAATTTTTATTGACACAGTTGAAAGTAAAAGGCAGGTCAACTTCAATCCATTAAAATAAAATTTGATTGTTTAATGTTAACCGCAAATTTGTTTGCCTTTTCAATTTACCCTGGCGGCACAATAATTGCAATAACGGCTTATTATGAGGTTAGGACCGAAAGAGCGAGAATTGTCGCTTTGCATCGACAAATATGAAACCTTTTAAATTACTTTCTCTAGATTTTTCTCGTAGTACCGGTAAGCGGGGAACCCCCTTTCAATATTCCATACGTATCAGAGGTCAAAATCCAATTTGGTTGATGTTGCTACTATAATTATCGGTTTTTGAAATAAACTTAGTCGGCTTCAAATAAAACATATTTCTTTTCAATTTGCACATTTCATAAGTGGAACAAGCTAGAAGAATAAATAACTGATTTGCATTGCGAGATCGGGTTTAGAATCGGAAAGGCGGCTGATTTCTTCAAGTCAAAATTTAGACCACTTTAAGAGCTCAGTGAGTTTAAAATCGCTGTTGTCGGAAAAGAGAAAAACAGCCAAAAAGTTTTTTATTCGTAATCCGGTAATTTCCCTATTGAACCGCAGAAACAAAAATACTTGGTTTGACTTTCGATGACTTGTTTTGATAACGCTGCATCCTTTGACCTCATGGCCACGTCAATTTCCCCATAAATTTCGGCAATTTTTAGCAACCTGGGAGACCTTTACTATCAGCAAACCGCCTTGAATGTCTCAATTTCGGCGATACATTCGCTTTTCCTACAACACAAGCTCCGAAAGCGGTTTGAAAATAAAGGCCTACACGGTTCCACTTTGTTTGCCGAAATGAACTTCACACTGGCTGTTTTGGTTTTCAACGAACACTTCTAGGCTTAAACAAGCCGTCGTTTTGTTTAAAGTAGGCTTGTATTCTTTCATTTTCTCGTTCTTTTTATGTATTCTCGGTTGTTCATGCATAATAGTGCTGCTTTATTTGTTGAAGAAATGTCAAGGTTGAGAAAACACGGAGGGTCAGACAATTCCCTTTCAGTCTGAAATGAGGCGAGCCCGGACCGGTTGCGGGAAACTAGACTCTCTGTCGCTGACTCGCTAAGAAAAATCAGTGTGCGGGGAATTCGATCGTGTGTAAATGTTGCCTGTGACATTGCCGTTCAATTGTTTATTGAAATCAGTGCATTGTTTGAAGCCACATTCAAGAGTCGGCTGCTCTGACTTCGTACAACTTCACTACAATCTGGCAAGAGCTCCTGTTAAAGACACGGCTAAAAATTTGGAGGACAACTTGGCAGCACGATAGGAGATACATTGAAATACTCCGTTTCTCCCACGAGCCTTTGTTCTGTTTCATTGTCGGCAAAGCCGCAACGACAAGTGATACAATTGGTAACAAGCGATTTGACTGTTCTCAAATGGAAAGGGGTATTATTCCCTGTAGATCTGGAGAACGGAATATGTGGTACATGATCCCCAATACACAGTATTTTTCAACTCAGTTTGGCAACGACGTGCAAGAGAATTGTCAAATTCCAAATGAAGTACTTGTTGCGAGACAATTAGCGTGGATTGGGGACAAAATTGAAGAGAGAAGAATACTATTCACTCAGGGAAACGCAGGAAATGTTCCTTTACATCTTGGAAGACATTTGGCTGCCACAGGAGACATGTTGGCAGGGAAATACAATTCCTTTGCTCGAAGAAAGGACACTTTTCTGCGACTTATGTGGAGAGAATTTTCTCGCCAAGAAGACAGAGGCTTGGTTCTCGTGGGTGCTTTGCTGCAGGTTTGCTATCTTGTGGTGCAGAGGATGTCACGAAATCTATTGTAATCTTCTCGATAAACTGGACGCAGCGTCAGTTGGACCACATGAATTTGGTGTTAACTTTTCAGTCATCAGTTGACGCATATGATAGTTTATTTAGAAAACAAGATTATACAACTAATGTATTGAAGTTTCTCTTTAAAGAGCCTTTTTTGCGCGATTCCGTCTGGTGTATGCTTCGTAAATGATATGACATCTTTTATAAATATTTTGTAAAACAAAGCTTATTGTATATAGACGTATCAATTATGAACTTACAACATATAAGTGCGAAATCATAATCGTGGTGTGTTTTTATAGTGTTGTTTTCCCCTATTGTTTGCAAAGTCGAAAAGAAAAAATGAGACGCAACCGCGATTGCGAATTCAAGGAAAAGATTTTGTTCTTTTGCCTCTCAAAGAGGAAGCCAGCAACAAAGAGTTTGGAAAATGGAATATCGGTAACAAAAAAGGCAGATAACTTTAACTTCTTTGCGCTAAGAGAGCCAAAAGGCAAGTTTTCGAGTCATTCATTTAAATGTAGTTTACCTAAATGATATAAGTGCTACCGAGGGGAAAGGAGGTGCTCGATTATATTTGCGGTTATTTCACTACGGTTCTTACGTGGAATTGAATTGAAATTTGAAAGGCCTTAGAAAGATTGAAGGAAATAAAAGGAAATATATTGACATTGGCACCAAGCATGTTGATCATTTCCGAGTTCACTTCAACTTCTTTTTTTTTGTGTGACTTAAGTAATGAGAAAGACTTATGAATCACCAAATAAAATTCAGCATGACAGTGGTAAAAAAACTAACCGCTTAATTCACTGCGCGTCCTTTGTGATGCTTTGTGTCACAAAGCATCACAGAAAGTTTACGTGATGCTTTCACAGAAATACTAAAAGTTCGCAGAAGTTAAGGCCCGTCGGACAGGGTTGGTAATTGGATGGGAGACCATGTAGATAAACGACACTGAGAGATCCTTTCGTAGACACCAAATGCCCTTTTTTCACTCGGAATACTCATATTTAACGTAACCATTTATCACTTTAGTTCAGCCTGACAGCTTTTCCTACTTGTATTTCACGAAGCTGCGATGAAGTTTATATGAACGGATAAAACGTGAATCAAAGAAGCGAAAGTGAACCAGAAGACTAAAAACAGAGCAGGCTGCAAGCTTCCGTTGTAATTCCCTGCTAGCGAAGGTCATTTTTTTCCTTTTGCCTTGCGTCTGCTCAGCGAGCGCAAAAAAAAAAAGAGACATCTTAATTCGCGCATAACCACAATTTCTTTGCGCCTTTCACCACAATCCCTTGCGTTTCGAAGAAAAATGTGTTCTTTTCCCCATTAATTAGCTACCTTGTTCGTTCGCTTCAGGCTCACTCACTGCGGCAGCAATTACGATTTGACTACCAACTGAGAGGATGGCAGAGGGAGAAACCTACCACACATTGACTTAAAGTTTATGAAACACCATGTTGCTATGTCCAATCAGCCACCGCACAGCTAATTTGGGACCAACACGCGTCAACTAGAAAACGACATTGCTTCTAGAGAAATAGTTAGCCAGTCTGGCACTTTGAGAAATGTTAATTGTTGTTACGTCATTAGGAACGACAAGAGTACACAAGAATAATCTCAATGTTGGTCAGCGGAGATAGCCCAGTTTGGACTTCCATTGTATCAGGTGCTAATCTGTTAAACCCGATTCAGACGCCGTACTTCTTCCTCTTGAATTAAGCAAAGAAAATTTCGGCGTTTAATCAATTAAGAACGGCCATTTTATTTAATTTGGAACGGCGTTTTTTTCGCCTGGCGTAGCCGGGAATTTCGCATTTAGCACGGCCTTTGATCGACTTTGAATCAACGTCGAACTTTTCATGTGCAGAAGTTAATGCACAAACCACGTTTCTCCTTCCACTTAAAAAACGCTAACAAAATCAATTGGTTTTCTTAGAAATAAATTAGGAATGGCTGTTTATCGGCCAATTAAGTTCGACGGCTGAATCAACAGGCGTACTTTTCTTAATTTGTGTCGGTCGAGACTCTAAAACTTCGGCTCATGAAATGTACGGCGTCTGAATCGGGCTTTACCCGTTTATTCGTACTTTCTACTTCAATCTCTGATTCTCGCAGGACTGAGTATTTGTTGATTCTGTTTTGGATAAAATCACGGGCAATTTTTTCGATTCTGTTTTCACTGGGTGCACCCTGTGTGATTCAGCTTCTAACGCGAGGTATCCTGCTAGGAAAGTACCTTCAAATATACATACATGGTTCGTACAACTTCAGACAAACAAAATTCATTAAGCGCTATTGCAAGGATTTAGATATCAAACTTGTTTTTTCTTCTTATAAAATTGGCAACATGTTCGGCGTGAAAGACCCTATCTCAGGCGAGCTCCTTTCAAGTGTGGTTTACAAGTTTACATGTGCGGGCTGTAATGCCTGTTACGTCGGCGAAACGGTCCGACATTTTTGCACACGTGTGAAGAAGCATTTAATCAGTGATAGGGCCTCTCACATTTTCAAACATCTGCAGAATTCTGAACATTGTCACGCCTCGAGTTCAGCAGATTGTTTTCGTGTTTTAGATCACGTCTCCACCAGTTTCAACTTAAGATAAAAGAGGCTATCCATATTCAGAGAGAAAAAATCCTCTTTGAATCAACAATTACACCATGTCAACCTTAATTAAACTATTTTTTTGATTCCCACATTTTCACGCTATACTTCAGTCCGTTGTTACTATTTTCACACTAGCATTTTCTATTTATTATAAATTCAGCTTCCATCGCTTTGTATTCTGACCAACTGAGGATGGCAGAAGTTTCTGCGTTTGATTAGCTAGAAAGACCTGTATCCAGCTGGCGCCTTGTTTGAGTTGTCTTATCTCGTACGGGATAGTAGTCCAGGTTCTTAATCAAACGCTGGTGACCTACCTTATCAAAAGCGTGATCAAGACATCCGTTTGACACCACCCCGCAAGTTACATGCCAGGTCATAAACAAATTCCAACACTTGTGTCTCACAAGACCGCTTTTCCCTGAAACCATACTGCAGATGGTACAGAATGTTGTTTCTACTTGCGCGTTTCCTAATATTGCTTACAACGATATGCTCCATAAACTTACAGGCAATGCATGTCAGTGGTATTGGTCCATAATTTCCAGCGGCTCTAGCATTTCCCCTTTCTTGAAAACTGGGTCGCATAAGCCCTTTTTCAGTCACCTGGTACCTGGGCTATGTCATACGATCTTCTGTAAATTAAAGTCAGTATGGGAGGTATTGTGCGAGACAATTCCTTCAATACGCTTGGTCTTATCTGATCTAAGCCGGCAGCTTTGTGTATATACCTTCAACTCTTGTAGTAGTTTCACTGACGCTTTCGATTCTGATATTAAAATGTCTTGCAACTCGCATCGCAACAAACGTTGCGTTGCGAGTTGCCAGAAAAGTAGAACGACCCTCTACTTTTCGCAACGTTGCGAGACAAGTTGCTTGCGTGTGACATCCCCTCTGCAACTCGCAACGCAATTTTGTCAGAATGGGCCAATCAAAACTCATCTTAACGCGTCCGCCATCTTGTTTGTTATTGCACGCGTTGAAAGTTGCGAAAGAAGTTGCCAACGTGTTACATACCCTCTGCAACTTGGAAGGTTTTTTATTCGTCATCGTTGCGTTGCGAGTTGCAAGAAAAATTGCCTCGTGTAACATGGCCTCTAAGTATGTTAGCTAGTTCATCTGGCGCAGGTACTTTATTCCTTGTTCGAGCTGATCCGTAAAGTGTTTGAGACATCTTATTTTTTTGACTCAACAATCAAAAACTGCAACCTAAGATTTTACTGTCGCAACTGGATCATACAAGTGGGCAAAAGGTATAACATTTATTGTCATGATGACTAAAAAGAATAATACATGAATAAGAAAAAAGTTTCTGAGATGCTCCTCCTCTGACAGCGGCATAAACGTATTTTAGTAATGTATTTTAGTAACGTATTTTAGTAATGTAAGACATTGTTTTTATTGTCGAATTGAATGACTGACACTAACGAGTATATAAGTACATGCAGGGTCTTTTCATAAAAAAAACACTGAGTGAAAAAAGTGTTCCAAACTAAAACAGTTTCACAAAAAAACATGAACGAGTAAAAAAAGTCTCCCTTTCGAACGACATTAATTTCCATTTCTCAAGGGTAGCACAAGACTTACTTCATCCAGCAAAGACTTACAGCTCACCAAAAAATTGTTTCTTGCCTCATTGCGAACCTGTAAGTCCGTACCTAGAAAAATATGTCAACACTGGATGATCTAGCCCGTGCAGACGGTTAGAAATCAACAAAAACACTGGTGTTCACCTTGCCATAAGGCCGCTTACGTAGTCACTCGCGAGACAGTACGTATGAGTGTAAACACATCTCCTAATACACTCGAAACGTTTAAACTGCGGAGAATCATGAATAACTAGAGACAATCTGGTGTACGTCAGGCAAGTGACAACTGCTGTATTCTCAAAATCAAAAACGTTTCGGAACTGGTAAGTTGTAAAAAAAAATATTTCTCGATAATCTTCAACTTTGTATAGATAAGAATCCAGAAGAAATCACGATTTTGGGCTTAGAATTTGAGTATGGCAGGAAATGAAGCCGTTTTTCAACAGCTAATGAAATATGGCCGTTTTTAGATTCGACCGGAGCCTCTCTCTCCCGACTGCTGGTCACGGGAACGATGACTCTGGGAAAGAGATTGACTGTGCGCCTAGCTGTGAGAGAGAGGGAAATGGAAACGATTTTAACTGCAATGAACTCCTGTATTAAAGTTCCCAATAAAAGATGCATCAATCAGAAGGAAGAGTGATACACTTTTCCATGAAGAGTACTTTTTAGTGTGCAGCAAAGGGCATGAGAAAAAAACTGCAGGTTACAGATCACAGAAATACTGGATAAACCTTAAACCACCTTTGGGACTAACTAAGGGTGCGTTCGATTGACCGTATCCCGGAATATCACAGTACATGAAATAGAAGTCAGAAAGTCTTCTTTTTTATGGAGATTCACATCAAAATTGTCAATCACCTGCTAAAATGCTATTTTTAACATATGTTTATTATCCTTGTTGCTTCAAAAGGCCAGACATACCATTTAAATCATCATTCTACGTATTCTTATTCTGGAATTGGGTAAATCAAACGCACCCTAAACCTAAACAGGTTTCTGTAGTCCTAATTAGTGTTACGGTTAGCATTATTGAAGGGATGGCGCTGTTTTAAGAGTAATAAAATAGGGATCTCTGACCTGTAACCTACGTTTTGCAGCGGCTCGGCAAGGCACGTGTATAGAATTCTTTATCATCGTTATGTAAATTGTCAACAAGGGGCCGGTTGCTAGAAGCCTGGTTAGCGCTAAACGTTGATTAAGAGGTATTAAAACCTATAGGTTTCCATGTCATTTATCACTGGTCAGCGCTAACCATGCTTCGAGCAAACCGAGCCAGAATTCAAAATGAATATCATTTTCAAGGTGTGAATAGACCATTTTCGAATTCTCACGGCTGGACTGGATCTAGCATGAAATGGAGGCTAATGTGGGCAAATCTTAATTCGTTAATTTGTGTGTGAAGATTTGCCCGCATTAGCTTCCATTTCATGCTAGATCCAGTCCAGCCGTGAGAATTCGAAAATGGTCTAAGCAAATTGACACGTTAGCCCAGTGGTCTGGAACAGGGACAAGTAATCCAGATCGGAGCTCGAGACAAGCTGCCAGTGACATAAAATGGCAGAAAAATCCGATCGGGATCTCGAATAGAAGCTAGCTGGGGTGAAAAGGAGCAAACACGGTGTGAGGGATAAGGGCAAAGGAGAGAGAGAGAGGGAGACATGAGATCCATTTTTCTTCATTCTTTTAAGGTAGGAACCAACCAAGATTTCCACAACGAAAAGTGTTCGAGAAGCTGGAGAATGGGGATTGTGTCGTTTTCTACCGTCTGAGTTCGGAAACTCGTGCTGAAAGTATCTCTCACTCGTTCGCCTCGCTCGTACTTGCAGCACTCGAAGATAAAATTCGTATCCCCGCGCGGCCATGTAATATCCTCTATTTATTATATAGTTCTGTCTCACGAGGACTGGGAACTACAATATTCACGAATTTTATTGGCTAAAATCGATATTGACCGCGGTCTAGATTTTCCCATCTAGAGCGGCATCTAGACCAGCAATGTTTTGCGGTGAAAAGATGCAAACTAAAATGCAAAAATATTGAGAATTTTTTTCTACCTATATTTATTTATGGAAGTGCCAAACAGCATGATGACAAAAGAGAGGATGACGAGCAAACTTTGACAGAATTAAGTTCAGCTCATCGCCACTCATCGCCGTTCGCAAGCAAAATGTCAGTTAGTACAAACCAGTTACATTAAACAAATTAAATTGTTCTTGTTTGCCATATAATAAACATCTTATTAACCGAGCTTAGTCAATCTGTATGGGAGAAATTTGACCTCGGTCGCGTGTACAGACCTCACTGCGTTCGGTCTGTACTCACGACCTCGGTCAAGATTCTCCCATAAAGACCTCCTGCTCGGTTAATAAGAGCTAAATAAATTTGGTTAAAATGGTTAAAATGGAGACCGAACATGGACAACTTTTGATATTAAAAACTGGTAAAAAATAAGAACTTTATAAAACATTTCAGCCACACGACCTTCATCAGTTGATACAAGGTTGTGTTTTCACCAGGTCGATTTACACTAGTCAAGAGATTGTTCCGCGGTAAAGAGT
The DNA here is from genome assembly GCF_036669925.1 of Montipora capricornis. Lineage (NCBI taxonomy): Eukaryota > Metazoa > Cnidaria > Anthozoa > Scleractinia > Acroporidae > Montipora > Montipora capricornis. The sequence continues at coordinate 23,396,133 of NC_090888.1, read as the reverse complement.
TACAAAAAGATGGCGCAGATACCGAAAGAGATCTATAATCGTACCAATCAAGGATCTGAGGTTACGCTTGTCGGTGTTAATCTAATTAACTTTTTCGCAACCAACAGTACTGCAGGTTTTGTAAAGTTCTTTCCTCAATGGTAACCAGTTGTGTTACATGATCTGTTTCTGGGGTTAAGCTAATATTCAGTGCTTCTCCATTCTGGACCTTTGTATAGAATAACGCGTCGCCAAAATGTAGTCTAAAAGTAACCAGAGAATGCAACAGAGTTTCAGCCAACTTTATATGCAAAGGTATTTCCCTATTTTACTGATCTTAGATGATAATGACTTGACATGTATATGTTTGTTGTACGCTTTTTCATTGATAGCAAATACTCCATTGTTTCCCCATTTTTTTTTGCTTTTGGTCGTGGGATAAATAACATCCGGTTGTGCTCGATCAGAAAAATAATTGTCGTTAATTTTTGTGTCTCAAGGTCTCGAACGTCCGGAACCATTTGGGTAAATTCTACCCAACTAATTATGCCTCTATTGCCTCCAACGCCGTCGAGTCTGGGTCAAATCGATGCCCTAAACAAAGTACACGTATAAGTGGAGTCTAAAA
>NC_090888.1:23383026-23388026 GCF_036669925.1 Montipora capricornis | reverse complement strand
CCGTAACTAACCGCTAAGCCACAAAGGACTTGGACAAGCAGTTGTCATTAATTTTAATAGCAAATACAGTTCTCCTGGTGCAAGAGGGCCTAGACTCTTCTCGGTCATGGTAAATATGCAAGAGTTTACTCGTGCGCAAAGCGTGGCCCTGTACGGTTCTTAAATGGCTAACGAAAGTGGTGTTGATTTAGAGATATTGTAATAATAATAATAATAATAATAATAATAATAATAATAATACTTTATTTATACACGTAACACCAAGGAGCTCGTAAGTGCTCTAATTAAAACGTGTAAAGCTTCCAAAAGACAAAAAATAGCCCTTTTTTATTGACGACAACTTTTGTAACGATGCAATGAAATGGTTAGAAACACGTAATAAAGACAGCAAGGACAGATGAATCTGACAAGTCGAGACATAGCAATTATAAAAAGAAAAGGAATGAAACCGGAGGGTGGCAAAATATTATCCAAGAAGTTCTTTGCCAAGTCCACTCGAATATTGCGCTCAAAGGAAGAGGCAAGAGGGACAAGTATATAATTAAACTCTTTGTGTCACTCTAGAACAAAAAGCAGACAAAACATCATTTTCGCCAAATCATTGGTGTCAGGTACTAGGGGAAGCTGCTTACAAAAAGAACATTGTGGAGCATGAAGCAACAAAACAAACACCCTATGACTTGGCATTTGGCATACCACCATGGAAAGAAACCAAAACTACCCCAGATGAGAAACATGATCAACATTCCAAGAAGAAGAAGAAGATTGTGAAGATGTGGATGCAGAACCTACACCTAAACGCGCTTGTTATTCTCTTACGAAGTCAACAAAGGAGATAAGGACATTTCAACAGGAAAAAGCAAGAAACACACGAAGAAAATACAATAACAATATGACAACAAGCAAACCCAATACTATCTCATTCCAATTCAACAATTTTGTCAAAATAAAAATTAATAAAGTGGACAAAAGTCCATTATACCCAAACGCACTTCTTGGTAAAGTAATTGAAAGAGAACATGGATTTATGAAAGTTGTAACCAAATTTGGAATTATTGACACTTGGATTGCACCAAACAGACTTCAAATTACAAAGACATAAATGTGTCATTAGACACAACTAAAACAATAAGTTTCATTGCCGCGTGCAAAAAAGCACTTGTCCAGTGACACAAGTACAAGAGGTGCAAAAACAAGGAAACGACTTCTCATTGTTCGACTACATACAAGTAATGACTGTTTAAAAAAGATTACAAACTTTGTGAACTACCAGAAGGAACTTTAAAATGGATTTTTCAAGTACTTATAACCACAAAGGGGTTTTATACTGAACTACATTTGTACAAGTAACTGTACATCATTCAAAAATGTACCCTATAGAAAGACAATTATCTGATGCCTTTTGCCTTGCAAAAACCAGAAAAATAAAAATAGAACAAAGTCACATGAAGGTAATTCTTATTTTTCCTGCTGCTCTGACATAAAAAAAGCAGCATTGGCTATCATTCACAGTATGCCTAACCCCAACCTTAATGGTGACCATTTAAAATCAGTGCTTAGACTTAATACTGAACAACCAAATGCGTTTTATAGACTAACTCATGAAAAACGTACGCTAACCACATCCCCTTACTTTCAGCACCGATTTGCTTACCAATATACACGTACTAAAATAAAAATTACTGTGACCGAGGTTGAAATCTTTTAAACCTGAATTTCAAATATACCTGTAACATATACATACTACGCTTGCAGGAGATGACACACTCGCATGCACTGACAAACTGAGATTTAATTCTAAATTTTCAGCGAAAAACGTTTCTTATTGAGTGGAGCCCATTGTAACCATCTTGAGTTACAACTTCATTTAGACATCGCAGAGCAGAAAAATGAGCAGTTCGTATAATGAACTTTTAAAAATTAAGAGACAAGATTTGAGCAAGCTTGATAGTAAATTTAGTTTTCTTCTAAAATTCCTTGACAAGAGTAAACTGGCAGACGCGCGTTTCTAGACTAGTAGTAGAGGGACGTTCAAAATATGAACTTAATTTGTTCTTTTTTTTGGTGATTTTCTATCAAATGAAATCAGGATTGACAAGGCAAGTAATCTTAACACATATTTCCACGCTTATTCGTCTTTTAATGGACTTCTAAGCAAGACTAAGGGCAACACATTCTATTTTTACACTGAAATAACAATAGAGGTTTATTACAAAATGTGCTCAGTGCGAGAGCGTTTTCTTAGTATACCATAACATTTCACTTATCATGTACAATTTCTTGATAATTGGTTTATTTTATTACTCTCAAAAATGTGCATGTGCAGGGGTGTGTTGGGGTGTACAAAGCACAAAGCCGCAAGTTCATACTGGAATCTAAATAATATTGCTTTTGCCTACTAAATGAAAATTTGTGGCGTTCTTGTTGCCGTCGCCATTGTCGTTGCTAAGCTCCCTAATGGCTGACGTTTAGCTAATTAGAGAGCTAACCTTTCCTCAGAGCAAAATGAACTGAATTGCATCAATTTCAATGCTGTCTGATCAAGAACTATTGTAGCGCTGGCACCTGAAATTTTGTTACCAGTGCCCGAACGTGACAGCATAACGTTCGTTACTTCCCTTGTATCTGCAAAGTACAAGTACCGCAAAGGTCTTTCGAACTTAAAATTTCATTATGCCTGCATAGGATGCAGCTCTAGTGTGTTTAAAACTTAACCAATCACGTGTTCCGTTGGCTGCTTTCTGACCCTGTTGTTCCATCGGCTAGGAGTAAGCAACTTTGTCAATATCCGTCATAGCATCCACGCTTTTCCCGTTTTTCTACCGCTTCAGTTCCACGGAAAAAAAAGCTGGAAGCTGGAAAGGAAGTAACTAACTAAAAAACAAACAACAAAAAAAAGAAGGATTACTTAGTTACAATAGCTTCAAGTTCAACATTGTTTATAAAATATGTCATTTTTAATGCCGGCCTATTTTATGCAAACATGAGCAAATTATAGTATCTTGCGCTCGGACTTTTGAATAGGAAAAGATTCTCTTACGAAAGAAAAGTTCAGTGTCCACAAGACTGAAACCATTCTAAAACGAGTAAGCATCCTTCTCAGCAAATGGGAAAGATTTGCTTTTCAGCTATCATCCATGCTGAGGGCTGATGCGGTTCCGAACGCGCTGTCATCCAAGAGGATGATTAATGGCCTTCCGATAAGGAAATAAATAGCGAGAGGTTCCACTGCCGTGACAATTACCTCAAGTGCTTTCACCCGGCTTTGATCGGTTCGAGTTAAGTGCTTAGATTTAAAAACAAATTTGTTCGCCATGAAGGTAAGTTGTTTAGTACTGCATTTTCCGAACTCGCACACGTTTTGCAATTGTTAAACAAACGAGCTACTCTGGTTTGTTTTTGCCCTAGTTCTTCAGCATTTTTCTCATCGTAGTCTGCCTGACTTGCCCAGCATTTTTACCTTTCGCAGAGGGAGAGGTAGGTTGTTCCTAAGCTTTGTTAGCATTCTGAATATGTTTCCTGACAACAGCCAGGATTTATTTACTAGGTCTTCTAGGCCGCTTGCATTATGCTTGCAAGTTAGGGGTTTGTTCTAGTTACGCTGCTCATAAACAACCCATTATTAGGTATACAACATTCACCGGCACAGCTGCGGGTCACGTCATGTTTTCAGCTCATCTTTTCTATCCTCCCTAAAAAAAACTTGAAAAGGTATTCATGAGCAAAACTCAATCCACGGCTACAATATTCCTTTCGTCTTATTTTATGTAGAAGGATATGCCACACTTTTCGTAGCCATGTTTTAATCTTCTCGTAAACCATATCTACATGTAAGAGCATATTGACAAAAATATTACTTACCAGTAGTACTCTTACACATATTGTCCTGTGAAAATAATTCTCCAGTTAGTTGATTTTGGTGAGATTCAAGGACGATTTCAACAGACTAGTTCACTTTCGAGGTACAGTGTCTCAAAACTGACATCGGCGTACAATACGACTTGAATGCTGCGCATACCATGACGTCACCCTGATAAATAGGTTTGTTGTACCGATACTGCCAGAACTAACCGCGACAACAAGAACAAAGGCGAATGAGAAATTGGCAAACTATTGATTTCTTGTATTTTTTTATTTTCAAGATTGATCATCACATTTTGGAAATTATAGAAAAGGGAACGGCATTCACTGGAGGTGATGAGATTGATGACAAGCAAAAGGTCGAGATTTTCCGAGTTCCGGGTCATACTGAGAATGTTCCCGCTGAAGATGTTTTTTACGATTTTAAAATGGTAAGTGTTTTAAAAGAAAAAGGTTCTAGGTAAAAAAATATGAAATTGCCAGCTGGTGTCCATACCCTTTTAGGAGCTCAGTGCCTCGACTGATCAAGCTGACAGCACAGTGTCAGAGCAAAAATTAAAATAACAATAATAAATAATAATACTGTTGTATTGGCAAGCTATGTTCAAACACTACAATGTTCTCATTTCCGTAACTGGCGGGCATATCGGTTTTCTAAAACAAAAGGACATTGTTTGCATCTGAAGAAGATTTCAGTTCTCGACATATAAAATCAGGATACGTCATATGAAAAAGGTCTGGAATAACGCCAAACGGAAAACCAAAAACGAAATAAGGATCAGAGTAAAAGGAACGCGCATTTATAGGGCATAGTTTTATTGGGAATATTTTGTTTACACCTATGGCGACATAAGAATTGTTAGGATTTCTTTTAATTAGCACCTACTTTCAGAAATTAGTTTTTCGATGTTGATTCCTTGGTTATCAGTTTAATAAAAGGAAAATTCTACTAGAAATTTGCCACTTTATCCCAAATATAGCGCTGCTGCATTTTTGCTCATCGCTTGACCTCTCTGATTTCCAGCAATTTGTAAGCTCTTAAATCTTCGACGGTTAATTAGTTTCATTTGTCGTTTTCGCTCTTGCTTTTCGTTTCTATGTGAACTTCACTTGCTCTGAAGAGTCTGGATACATTTTTG
>NC_090888.1:23360526-23373026 GCF_036669925.1 Montipora capricornis | reverse complement strand
TATATATATATATATATATATATATATATATATAACTGCAGACAGTACTGTTTCGGCCTTCTGGGCCTCATCAGTGCAGTGCTGATGTCTGGGATGGAGGTTAAGCTTATAAAGCCACCCCAAATGTCCCACACATGTGGTACATCTAAGCCATGCCAGAGTGCTCAAACTAGCGAGCTAGTGAGCATGTTCTTATATATATATATATATATATATATATATATATATATATATATATAAGAACACTATTTATATAAGAACACTATTTATAAATGGTTGTGTATTAGTGCATAACATACTTACTGCACTGATACTAGTAAGATATCAAATATGCCATGTTCCATCCCTGACTGGCTTCTCGTGTGTTCTCTATAAAGAGAAGGAGGACGCGTTGCGAATATTGGTCAGGTTGAATTGCACGGAAGGTGTCAAAACCTAATTTATATTCTATTATCGTTACATTCCTCACGCTCAGCTTATAACTGTTACTCGGCCTTGGTCATCACTGACAGTTGCACCCAGGTATCAACAACTGTATCCCACGTAAACGGCACTAGGCGTTTAATTTGTCAATATATGTCTTGAGAAACGAATAGGACACTACAGATATTGGCTTTGCATTGTTATCATCATCAACATTACCATCATTAATTTATGGCCCAACTGTGAATAATTGTGTCATTGGCCTGACTCAACTTATAGTACAGCCAAATTTAGAAAACGACTTTATTTGTTGTAGAAGCAGGTACGAAATGAAGATTACATTTCAGTTCTTTGCTTGCCCCTAACGTTTGATTGAGTAAGAAGCTAGCGAGAATTAACAAGTTAATAAAGTAAAAGGCGAATAAAGTTATCTAGGATTCTTACTTTAAATGTTTAATAGGCGACCTCACAGCAAGGGTCACTTCCTGTTACCACAGAGCAGAATCTACTTAAAATAACAGGCCCAGCTCACAGACCCTCTCTCACCAAGGCGATGTTGGCTTTCTGTGGCGTTTTACCGATTTACAAAGTGGATGTCTATCGCCTAAACACCTCTGCAAACAGTGGAGAAGAAAGTAAGTAAACAACTTTTACCTTCTACGAATAAAATTATGTTCTCTCTATGTATATATATTTAATTTTTCAAAAAGAGAAGGGGCGGCCGCGCGGGACAATTAAAACATCGCGGGACGGCAACGGCAAAGAGAACGTCATCTGAAAACTGTTCATTGTGTCATACGCTTAGCTATGAAACAGTATGTTATCGAAGACGTCGTTAAAAGCTACGACGATAACAAAGCAGCTAGTTTACAGGTATTCCACTTAAAATGAATAAAATACAATAAGATAAGAAAGTTGATCATTAATAATCTATCGCAGCAATACACGCTTATACATTTGCATTTATACAGTTATACACTAAGCAAGATAAAGTTAACAAGGTCAATGTCTTTTAAGTCGTTTTAGAACTTTAAAGATGAATTTGTCCTTAAAGAATCTGGAATTGCATTCCATAATTTTGCGGCTAAGTAGTTCCACGATTTTAGTCCGTGTGAGGTTGTTTTAGGCTTGGGTAAGGTCAATGTATTGTTGCCCCTGAGGTTATAGCTAACTCTCCTAGAGTTGATTAATTCTCTAATACATAGAGGCATACGTGGTTGCTGTGCAAGATTTAAAATCATATGTTACAATTTTAATTTAATGAGTCTTTGGTTTTGACGTGTCGAGAGGCCTAGTTGTCTTAATAGTTCTTCAGATCTAGTGTGCTTGTATCTAAATACAATTCTGATTGCTCGCTCATTTATTTTTCAGTGGCGCCTTTTCTGCAAAAGTGCCACGTTGCGAAATAGTATTTAAAATGCGGAGCAATGAAAGATAAATACCGATCGCGTCACTCTAATTTCGAAAGGTGACACTTTTTTCATTGCGTCTGAGTACCGCTATCTGTTGTGAGACTTTTCGAGAAACCTTAGACACGTGATTATTAAACTAACTGATCATCGATGTTGACACCGAGCATCTCAGGCTGAGAAGTTATGGGGGACGATGGTATTTTCACACCTGAAAGTCGGTTTGTTTTGTGTTTTACCCATGACAAATTGCTTGCTACTTTGAATTGTTTCTTTTGAGACCGTTCAGATCGTACCATTTGCCTACCAACGCAAGATCTGAGTTGATTGGAAAGGGAAAGGAAAAAAGGAAAGGAAAGGAACTTTATTTAAGTGTCCAGTCTTTCTAGCGCGGGAGCGCAAGTCAATTGTTGGTGTTAGAGGAGAGGGGAAACCGGAGTACCTGGAGAAAACCTCTCCGTGCAGAGTAGAGAACCAACAAACTCAAACCACATATAACGCTGGGTCTGGGAATCGAAACCGAGCCACACATTGGTGGAAGGCGAATGTTCTTACCACTGCGTGCATCCCTGCATCCCCAGATTGCCCTTTCCACCCCAGTCCACTCACTATGGGCATAGAAGATTTGTGCGTCGTCGGGCGTATCAGAAATGACAACACTGTTTCACAATATAGAATGTATCATGTATAAAAATATTAACCGCTTACTAACCGAGCGAGAGGACCGTAATGGGGAATAATGGTTCGCGGTCGTGGCAGTACGGAACTCGCTGCGCTCGGTCCGTACGTACTGCCACGACTGAGGGCCAATATTCCCCAGTACGGCTCGAGCAAGCGAGGTTAGTGAGTTGTTTGTTATATGGCATTGTTTCTTTGACAAAAGGTGGACAAGCTCGCACGCAAGGAAGCTATCAATATGCTTGTTTTTCATATTATTAGCTTCTATACAGCGGAAAAGATTGTTCATATTAGAATAGCTGTCTTCTTGTTTGTGTTTGCCCTTTCTCTGGTTCTCTCAGAGCGGAGGGGTTGGCGCAGTGGTAAGATCTCTGCCTTCCAACCCTAAGGTCCCGGGTTCCATTCCCGGTTCTGCCGAGAGTGGAATATTTGGCGACCTTCTTTCCCGCTGAAGTTCACTCAGCTTTCCATCCTTCCGAGGTCGGTAAAATGAGTACCAGCATGCATGGACTGCTTAGAAGCGGCTGCAATTTGCGCCTGTATATGCTTCCAGTCCGCTGGGGGTAAATTGATCATTGTAAAGCGCCTTTGAGACGTTTGTGATAAAGGCGCTATATAAATGCACCACTTTACTTCACTTTACTTTTAGTAGCCAAAACGCGTGGCCCGGGGTCGGGGTCGGGGTCGGGGTCGGGGTCGGGTGCCTTTTCTTTTTCCCATTTTTTTTTTGTTTCAATTTTGTCGTTATTTTCTTGTACTGTTGTTTTCGAATGACCGGCATCTGTCCTTCATTTATGGTGAAAAATCGAAGTTGGTTTTTGCGAGCATCTGACTTAGGTAGTGTTTCCGAAAATCGGAGTTTGTTTCAAATTAAGATAATATAAGCCAACTGCCAGAAACACTGAAGACTCACTGATCTCCACACTTTAAACAGCATTGTGATGTTACTTCTTCGAAAAAAAAAAAAAAAAAAAAAAAAAAAAAAAAAAGAATCGCAGTTCCCCGATGATCGTCACGCAACGTTCTCATTTGCTCGTTTGCTCGTGTTGATGTCATGTTGTTTTCTGTCTTTCAGCTACAAACGGTCTGTAGTAAAGCCAGAGTCGCACGGGAACTTGCTAGTCAATTCTATTCGGACGTCAAGGGATCCAATCCAATAAATTCCAATCACTATAAAAAACACAACAACATTGAAAACTTTTTTGCGAAAACAAGCAAAAGAGAACGTTGTGTGACGACTATCGTAGAACTGTGGCTATGTTCTGTTTCGTTTTAATTGTATTGCGGAGGTTTTTAAGAAGTAAACATTAAAATGCGGTTTTAAAATGTGGAGCTCAGCGAATCTTCAGTGTCTCTAGGAGTTAACGTATATTCCCCGCAAAAACTCCAATTTCAGTCTGAAATTCTCTTAATTTCGAAAAACAAACAAAGATGTCTCTTTTGTAGCTTCCGTATGTTCCATATTTTTTTGACTAATTTCCACCACCATGAAGGAAAGATGCCGAACTTTCGAATGTAACATTACAGGAGAATAACGTCAAAAATTGAAACAAAACAATTTGGAAAAAAAGACACCCCGACCCCGGCCCCGCGTTTTGGCTACTACCGTTTTAATGTATGGAACTATATTTGCAATTTTATTTACCACAGCAAGTTTGCATGAGTTGAAAGGTGACAACTAATTAGAAATTCAGAAATATATAAATCGAAACTGCAAACGCACAAATTACTTTTTCACTTTCCTCCGATCAAGAATGTTAAAGACAATCAATAGAAGAAATCAAGCCATAAGATCGTGTAGATTAGAAGACACAAATTGTAATATATTCAAGAAATCAGTTGCATTCTTCTTTTAGCCTATCGCCGGCATTCCAAAACATTAATTAATCTACTTCTGTAATATTTTCCTTTCAGTCGACTAGTTCAACGACATATCGATCGAGCAGCTAGTACGAATAAAAATCTGAAAATGTACAGGATCCTCAGTGGCGTGATCTTGCCTTAAAGTAGTGCCTCGTACGTAGATGCGAATCACCTAGAGACGACTCGCTGAGCCCCACATTTTAAAACCACAATTAAAACGAAACAGAACATAGCCATAATTCCGCTATGGTCGTCACTCAAACGTTCTCAGTTGCTTGTTGTCGCAAAATTGTATTAAGTGTGGTTGTGCTTTTTCTCGTAAAATTGGATTCGATCCGTTGAAGTCCGAATAGAATTGGCTAGCAAGTTCCTGTGCGACTGACTTTACTACAAACCGTTTGTGGTAAATCAGACAACAACATTGACAACAACACGAACAAACAAGCTAAAAGAACGTTGCATGACTGCGTGACGATCATCGTGGAACTGTGATTCTGTTGTTTTTTTTTTAACGAAGTCAATATAACGATGGGACTCTGTCTGGCAGTTAACGTGTATTCCATAAACTCCAATTTTAGCAATTTCGGAAATTCTCTTAATTTCGAACAACAAACTTCGATTTTCAGAAAGACAAAAAAACCAAAGTGCGATTTTAAGAAAAACTAAAATGCCCCTTACGAGCTTTCATAGCTTCCGTAGGTTCCTCAATTTGTTTGACTAATTGCCACCATAAATGACAGTCATTCGAGAATGACGACAAAATAAAACAAAATTTTGGATAAAAGACACCCTGACCCCGGCCCCGACCCAGGCCCCGGCCCCGGCCCCCGCTTTTTGACTACTACCATAGTAAATGATCAATTGGCCAATCAGAACGCGCGTTTTATCCAAGATATGTTATAATAAATAATGGTCTTGCCGAAACCGATGGGTGGCACGATCATAACATACTTGCCCGATAGGAAAGCTTCGACCGCAAGTTTCTGATCTTGCCTGTGTTCAATGTTTCCATGGGCTCCTGATGTTTCCCATTTGAAGGGATAAATGATCGAAATCTTCCGCAAAGCGCCATATCGTGCTTAAAATTAAAGCACAATCTGACAAGAAATAATTAACTCGTCAAAAAAATCTGACAGCGGTGCATCGTCAACGGACCAATCGGTATTCCCGTTGCTGGTAGCAACGGAAAATTCTGATCGCGTCGGTTACTGCAACGGGTGTAGTCCCTTATTTTTCTCCCTTTCCCAAGCCTCCCTCGGTCTTTTTATTCGATTGCGTGACAAAACACGACTGCCTCAGAAAAGCGGGCCGCTCGACTGATTTATGAAGGGACTGCTCGCAGTCTAGACGAGAATGGGCAGAGGTCTCTTTTTCCCGTTAGTGTGGAATCCGTGCACGTTCCCCGCCGAAGATGCTCGAAGGGCTCAAGTTCTGCGCCAAGATATCTCAAGTTTTACGCAAAGAAGCCACTGATCTGCACGCAAGGTTTCTGTATTCCCAGACTCTCTCACTTTTGTTCAGCCGTTGGCGAATGAGAGAGACAAGGGATTTTTCAATCTTTATTCCAGAATTCCACGATCAACTTTTTTTGCCCAACGACAAAACAACAAAGATATCAGCTGTCACTAAATTGAATTAGATCAACCTCTTTTCGCCACTTAAGACCATGATCGTACGCCTTTTGCGCGCCGGAAACTCTCAAGCCAAAAAGATCTTCGGCGTGACATGCACTTTTTCCACTGTGACACTGGTTTTCCCGTAGAGTACTCGTCAGCCTAGCCAACGCAAACGAAAAGAGACCTCTAGAAAGCAGGGAATACATATGCAAACACGGCACTCGATGCTTCTAAGAGATTCTTTACATTTACGTCGTTCCCAAGGCTTGAAATTCCACCAAAATATTCAACATAATTTTTTATCCTTAGATATGCCCCCCCTCCCCCCCCCCCAGTGTTTTTTCCGACCTGTTTCCTTACTTTTTCGGCGAAACAAATCGACATTTTGTTACATGGGCACATTGCACTATGGGTAGGCTCGAAACTGATATGGATGTCCAGCGGGCATTACCTTATTATAGGAAATTAACGCTCCATGAAATTCAGGTATTGGAAATTAACATGACACAAATTAACGCGAATTTAATGTAATACGACTTTCAAATAAATAAATAACGCGATTAAGACACAGTTGGTGGTGACCACTGGGACGATTTTATTCAACACTGCATGCAAAAAAAAAATTAAAAAAAATCACTGAACAAAACTGAACCCTCTGGTCAAGAAAACAGTCCTCAAAATTCTAATTAATGTAAAGGTTTTACGGAAAGAATGAAAGCTTGAACTTATTTTATTGTTTTTTAATTGTCATAAATGTCTGGAAAGGTTTCAAAATTAGGCTTGAAATAATGGAAATTAAGAGTGCGCAAATTATCGCTGCACTTTATTAACGTCGCGGAAAATAACGCGCAACACAACGCCGATTCTAGTTAATTTCATGGAGCGTTGATTTCCCATAATAAGTTATGTAACCATCATAAATGATATGGCAAAAGGGGCCTAATCCTCTCAACCCATCGCGAAAAAATGGCTGTGATCGGTTAAAAATACTAGCGTCTTATTACGGGAATCACAACCCAGTCATTTACTTGTACCAATATTGCAAATTTGAGCCCGCGAGAGTAAAGAGCCCCAACACGGTTAGGAATGCGCCCCACACAATACTAACCTAGGGTGTCACAATTCCCTTTGTATCTCAAAAAACGGAGAGGAAATAGGTTGTCACACTTCACAATTATTTTTCTTTTTGTTTCCTTGAAAACATTCTAAAAGTTCGACTTTCTAAAACCGGCGATTGGCAGTCACAAATGGTACCGTTTTTCAGGCCAAAAAATTTTTCGGGACTTTCGAGAAACGGGCCCCTGTATAAGTTTGGGGTGCTGAAGCACCCTGGAAAGAATAGGTCATAAAAGCTCGCATTTCAAGTTGAAATGCAACTTTTTTTTATTCCTTATCATTTCCAGGGTGCTTCAGGACCCCAAACCGACACAGGTTAGTACTCTGTGGGGTAGGCGTTACAAAGACAAATAACTCTATTGCTGTGAACAAACTTGATAGCTGATCGTACCTGTGTGATGCGCACTAAACGTCAGTATTATTTTGCAGCCATCTTGCGTAAACCAAGACTTCATTCCAGACAGATACGGCAAGCAGGAGTTTCATTCGACGCCTCAAATTTTACAGTTTGCAACAATCACAACTCATTAGACAATGTAAAAGGATGCATAAAAGCCGATATTTGGGATCTAAGATGTGAATGGCTCCAGCAGCCGAAATCTGAGAGTTTCTACTATTACCCATACGTATACGTATACGTAAGGTGTAGATATTCTTTGTCAACCCAGACGTGGAAATGCGATCAAGGACCTATCGACGCTCCTTTGTGCTGCAATCTTGTTTGCCCATACCAGTCCCCAACAGACTAAATCGGTTAACTCAATTTTAATTTGTACCCAATTCAGATCTTCAGGAGTTTATTCATTATGTGTTTTATTTGCATTTTTATGTAGCATTCCCATTTGAATGATATGGAAATACTCGGAACAAAACGTTTCATCCCCAAAGGGTTTAATTTGGATACAACATTGAATTAAATTAAGTCCCGCATTTATACCAATGAGGTAAACGTGTTTCCAGTGCTTTACTGACCCTACCGTTAGCGCCGCTTGTGCACCCAACTAAGCAGGTCTTAAATTCGTTTATATTAAGGGAAGCTCCCTCGCTAGATGGCTGACAAGACATCTTCGTCCTTTTTCCTTTTCCTTTTTTCGCTTCTTTTTGCTCTTCTTTTTGTATTGTATTGTTGTTGTTGTTGTTATTTTTTGCTGAAAGTAGCTTTCTTCGTTGAGGAACCGTCTTAAAGCATTCTCACATTTAGCACGTTGAGTCTGTGCATGTGGCCGAGTGGTTATGGCCCGTGCTTTGAGATTCTGAGATCCCGCGTTCAAGACCGCGTTCTGACAACTCACTGAATTTGGTTCAGGTAGTCCCTGGTTCAATTTCCTGGCGCACTTGTGAAATAGCCAACTGGTTTGCCTCCCGCCAGTTGGGATTCTTAACAATTGTATATGTTAAATGCTCGGAGCTACTAGCTACTCTGAAATCCGAGGATAAACAAAGTTGTATTCTTTTTTAATTTTTGTATTTGTATCAGCATTGCTGCACGCGGCCTCGTGTGAAGCATGTATAGCCTTTTCTTTTGGGAGGGGACCTCTTAGAACTTTTACAAGGTTAGAAAACTTGGAGTGATCTCCATTGAACAAGAAATTCAGCCTTAATTTTCGGAAATTCCATCGAACCAACAAAAACCTGTTTTCCGTTGCATAGACACGACTTTAGTCACGGTACGTTGGTATAAGTAAAAATGGGAGAATTCTGACATGATGTTATGGTGAGTCGTTCCATCGGGATTCGGCATTTCGGTCCGACCGGTCAAACCCTTCAAAGTGGGCGGCCCCCGAAGGAAGTTCAAATATTTCTGCCAGACCAAACCATAAACAATCGTTATATTCGACCAAAAGCTAATGACCTTGAAGCGTTTGACTCTGGCTCAGAACTGTTCTGTTTTTTTTGTTTAAAATTTTCCTTATTTGGATGTAACGTAGCTCGTGCATTTTCCCGCGCGTGCAACTTCGATCTTATTTTTGTTCATATTTGGGCATAAAATTGATGCCCTAAAATCCCCAGCTTTGTTCCAAGGAAAAGAGTTGCAGGTTACACACTTCAAGGTCATGTGCTTCTTATTTGGCATTTTAACCGACCGGAAAGCGCCCTTGGTTTAGTCAACCTTACCTATTTGAACTGATTAAGTGTAAAGGTAGTTGAGATATCACATAAATGGAGCTAGAATATCGGTGCTTATACTTTGCTAGAGTGTGAGTGGTTTGAAACAAAAGCTTTTAAGGTTCACATTACAAGCAACCCGAGGCCGGTCGTTCGAAACCTGGTTTGCGCCAACCGCTGCTTAAGAGGTACCAAAACCTAAGTATAGGTTTCCCTGGTAGCGCTAACCATGGATCGAGTAACCCGGGCTAGGTTGACAGTAAGACATAGCTTGCTCCTACGCTGGTTTGAAGAAATGTAACATACAAATAGTTCAAAAAGTGGAAACGCGTCAGGGGTGTTTGTTCCAAAGTTATCGCAAACGTCCTGTTACGTGCTCACTTCATTTTATAGTTTCGTTTAACTATAAAGAAACCTTCGTTTGATGTCTATAATAATGTAAATTAAACACAATTCAGTTTCTAAAAGTGATTGCATTAAAATACTCTTTAATCTTCATCGTTGTGTTGTGGACTGTGTCCCCTCTGCTCCTATTATTTTTAAGGATCACCTACTAGGTTAGTTCCTCCAACCATTTCCGTCTCCCCAATTCAAAAATAATATATAGTATTAATTCAGTATCTGTTCCACTTGAAATCAGCATACATCGTCGTCAAAAAATTCGTTAAGTTACGGCAAAGCAAGAATGTTGGCTTTCGCACCATCCCTTCTCTTTCTGCAACGACAGCGAAAACACCTTTAATTTCTATGGAAGCAAAAGGAAAGGAAAGGACCTAGCCATTTTAGCGCTAGTCCTGTTCCAGGACTCCCTCTTACCCCGCCCAGAAAATGGACCTGGAACCCAGGCGGGAAAAGAGAGGGTCCTGTATTACTTGAGGGCGCATGCTCCGAATAACGCCATTTTTTCCGTCAAAACTGAGGGAAAAACCATATTTGGAAAAAGATTCCTTATTTAGGCATAGTTTATTCGGAGTGCTATTATAATAGAAACATGGCGGATAATGTGAAAGGAAATTATGATGCCAAGTTTCTGGAAGCAATTGATTTCGCGTTTAAGCAATGCCACTTTAACTTTGTGCCTAAGGTGCAAACAACTGCAAGCTTTTCATTCAGTCGTTACCGGTAATGATGTTTTTGTTAAAGCAGCAACAGCATGTGCGAAGTCTGTTTGCTACATTACCTATCCTCCTCGTGCCTCGTGGCACATAGGGCCTTTACAGAGGTCTTCCACTGTTCTCTTTCCGCTGCAATCATCCTCGTTTCCTCCCATGATCTCCACCCCGCCTCTTTACGTTCTTTTTCAACTGTTCGTCGCCATTTGTCTTCGGCCTTTCCCGTCTTCTTTTCCCTTCCGGGGCCCAGCTTATTGCAATGTGAGAAGCATTATTACGATCTTGGCTTAAGATGTGACGAATCATATTCCATCTACGATACTTTACTTCCTCACTCAGCTGTTTCTGTTTACATATGATCTTGCCATTAACTCGTAGGATCTTTCGTAGGCACCTATTGCGGAATACATCCATAGCTTTGTCATCTCCTTTGTTCATTTTCACGTCTCGCATCCATATAACAATACCGGCACTACCAGTGCCTATACAGGACACATGCCGCAGAAATTCTGCAGCCCCTGTCAAGCACACTTGCCTAAAAAATTCTGCGACCCCTGTCAAGAACACATACCGCAGAAGTTCTGCGGTCCCTTGCAAGCACACATGCCGCAGAAATTGTGGGTCCCGTGTCAAGCACGCATGCCGCAGAAATTCTGCGGTCCCCTGCAAGCACACAGGCCGCAGAAATTCTGCGGTCCCTGGCAAGCACACGTGCCGCAAAAAAATCTGCAGCCCCTTGCAAGCACACATTCCGCAGAAATTCTGCGGTGCCTGGCAAGCACACATGCTGCGGAAATACTTCGGCCCATGACAAGATCACATATTTTGACCCCAGGCCACTTACTATAACTCCTTGAAAGACAAACTGTCAACTGTCATTTGAAACAAATTTAATGCAATTAAATAAATTATACATCCATTTTGCCATACTATGCCATAAAAACCATTCAGATGGCCAAAATCAGGTTTCTTTGAGGAAAAGTTTTGTAATTCCCCAAGTTAAAGACCATTTTCCTTGCATTAATTCCAGAGGGAATCGACTGTCGAGGTCGAGGAATCTCAATAAAGCACGATCAGTAATTGGCTAATTCATTTGCAGTAATGCTTTGCCACCGTTGACCCCAAACCACACTATTCGCTCTTGGCCAGTCTACCATTTTCATTGGACGTACGACAGAAACAAATAAAGGTACGTTGTATTCCCTTTTGTGCATGTATTTGTAAATTTTGAAAATAAATTTTAAGAAACAGACCAGCATAGGTAAATGAAACATGTTAGCGATGTGCAATGCTGTACAAATACTATATAAATACCTGTTTTCTCTCGTCTTCAATGAACATTCGTCACATAGAAATGTGCTGTTTGAGTGTCCACTGTCCCTCCTTCCTTCGTCCTTTCTTTTACCGTCTTTACATCGTCAATATTCACAAATAGTACAAGGTTGAATGATGTCGTCTTGGTGAAATTTAGCCGGGATATAAGACTAATCATGTTTAAAGCACTCTGCGTACAAAGAAAAAAACAGGATAACATTTCCATATAAAACATCTATGAGATGTTTCATGATTAACTTTTAGGAGCAACTACAGAATACAGGGCCACGCAGGGCCACCACATGCAAATTACTTAGCAGGAGTACCCAACGAACACTTAGAAGCTTTTGTAGAACGAGACACAAAAATAGGAGCTTTTGTTATTCAATGATACGGAAATACGTGGAACACCTCAACCCCATAATCACGCAAGGTTAGAATTGTATTTTACTTGCTTTATAAAATCTGAAACACTACGATTTGCCTGCAGTGGTTTGAGGTTGGAAATAACATTTTAAAACAATGTAAGTAAGTAAAAACAAATCTTATGGCAAATTACAGTTGCAATAGGAATAAAACGCAAACAGCGGTTACAAACATTATTTTGCTTGAAATGCATAACTTTTATAAACTTAACGTTTCGTATGTTACAACATACATCATCAGAAGTGATTATTATTCAGTTACAGATAAATTTAAATTCAAAGATACAACTGTACGGACTGGGAACTAACAAATTGATTGACATAAAACGACAAGAATATGCTAATACTAGAGATATAGTTTCTCACTGCCAACGTTTTCATTTAAGGCTGGCTTACATACGAAACGTAAAGTTTATAAAAGCCTTATGCATTCCAAGC
>NC_090888.1:23348026-23350526 GCF_036669925.1 Montipora capricornis | reverse complement strand
TAAAGATTGGTTTGCAAAGCGCCTATCGCCAATGCCAATCAATCCTAATACCACCTGGCTTCTTCAAACCTTATAACCCCTAGATTGGACGCAATGGACAATTTCCCAGTTGTTGTTTTTCCTCGGTTTTCAAGTGAGTCTTGGTGCTCAACTATTGAAAGGGAAAAGAGCTTCAGTACGCTACTCATATCCATTTGAATGGTTGCATGTGCACCAAGACTTGCTTTAAAACTACGGCATGGAGCAACTCGGAAAATGGGCTATTCTATTATTTCTGTATTCTCTTGTGATCACTGTGTTTGAGAGAATCAATCTCAAGAGCCATTGTCATCGCTGCATCCTGGCACCAGAAATACGTCCTTGTAATATAGTGTATATTCTTATGTATGTGTGGTCTGTATGTATATATATTGCAAGGTGCCCACATTGGAGCATAGAGATGTATCTAAATCAAATACCTGGCTTTTGTTTTTCCTTACCATTCTACTCGAGACTTGTGGGTCTTTAGCCTGCGAAGGCAGACGTATTTTCCGGTGGTCGTTTCTGTCCCCCGAAAAAAAATAGCGTCTGCGAAAACCGAGCTGCAAAACGGTTTTCTGTGACTTAAAATTCTTAGCCAATCAGAATTCGGCTCATAAATCTCCAGAACCAACACGCAGGCAGGCAACACGCAAAGTACTTGCGCGTTGTCACGACCGTAAACACAAGTCAGATTAATGGCGGGCAATATGGAGGATATCAAAAAGATTGGAAGATGCGATCAAGTATGTTGCGGCCTAGAAGAAACGCGATGTCTTCGTCAATTTACCTACACGATTTGGAAAGTCCTTACTTGATGTGTTTTGGACCGTGCGGTGCTCTTGTGGGAAAAAATATTGTGATTGGGATTTACCCATTACCAATTCTTTTCAGATTGTTTTACTAGAATATTCTACATTAAGATGTTCTTTGGTCCTCCTTTTTCTCTAACTCTGGAAGAGACAATGCTTAAGTTAGCGCCTTGAGTTTCCGCTCTAGGAAGCGGTGTTGATGTAAATATTTATACATTAATTTCTCACTAAAACTTCCAAAGTCTTCTTTAACGACGTTTCGTGATCTCGGTAGTGCAAAAACAAGCGCTAGGATCGGTAAAGGGCTAAGAATCCCCAACGCAATCCGTGTTATGCATACTCCGGGGCTTAAACGGCGCTCGGGTCGATTTTACAGGTTGCTTTCCTGTATAGTTTTACTACGTCGAAACATTCGAGCAAGCGTCACCAAACTCAGACATTTCTTTGCCTCCAGTGCGCTGCTTTAGTCTTAAGCCGATCTCTTAACTCAAAGAGTAATGTCACCGTCAAAGTGTCCTTTAAGTTTAGTCCTCAAGCTCGTCCACTTTATGTACAGCTTTGTTGTATCGTAGCGGTCGATAATAGCATTTCGTGCGGCAGTTAGCCCACATAAATGGGCTCGAAGTATCAAAGAGGAAATGTCCAAAACACTCTTACCAAACACATTTATCTTCTCCTTTGCAACCAAATATTTTTGTCGGTCATCAAAGCATGCAACATTCGCCACCGCAGGGAATCTTAATTCTTTGGCGTTTTTTCACTCATAGTTGTTCGTTTCAAAGGTTCGCTAGAGACAACGATAACACGAATTGCGCGCAAGTCACCCGACTCTCTGTTCTCTCGTGTAATGGATTGGCCAAAAAAAAAAAAAAAAAACAAATAAAAGCAGTTACATCACAGAAATCGTTTCGCAGCTCGGTTTCGCAGACCCTATTTTTCGGGGGAGAGAAACGACCGCCGGAAATACGTCTTAGTTCACAGGCAAGTGGGTCTTTGGCCGTAAATAGAGAACACTTTTTTTCAACTCAATACCTGCTTCAAACTGGTGAACAAGCGACCTTGTGTCTTGCTGAACAGACTGTTTTTATTATTGACAGATTACTGCAGATGTTGGTGAAGAAAACTGTTCAAAGACTTTTGGGAGTTTTGGAGGTAGTTCAGTTGCAATTGCGATGACGCCAGGACTCATTGCGCTGATCATTGAGCGCAAAGTAAGTTCTCAGTTTTAGTAGTAGGAAAGGGAGAGAAGTTGGCCTTCACAAAAGTCACCTATTTTAAAGAACTATTTCAGTACGCATAATTCCCAATTTCGTCACCCTTAAAAGGCAAGTAGAGAAAAATCAATGAGACAACTGTCGATTTCGACTATACATATAGCATTGCAAGTTCTCATCCGGGATTGACCACATTGGATAGGTACATGCATGTGCGTTAGCATATCCAAACATGGTTTGTTGGTAACGGTTTGTTGTCACAAACAGAATAATTCGATTTTTTGCACTAAAGAAAAGAATTCTGATACCACTTCCTCTCTCCTCCTTGGGGACCCCTGTCTCAATAGCTTTGCAGCTTTCGTCTTCCCGCTCCACATTCCTCAAGAAGAGTTAATTTTAATGACATACCGACTGACGTCTTGAAAATTTTTTAGGCTTCTCCATGCAATTGCTAAG
>NC_090888.1:23335526-23338026 GCF_036669925.1 Montipora capricornis | reverse complement strand
AATCAAACGAATGTGGACGCAAATGTTGGAGTGGTTTTCCAGGGCCTTTGCCGAGTCTGAGGAGAGCATTGTACTCACTGGTTTAAGAATTGTTGCTCCAGTGATTTTAACAAGTGTCCACAGTACTGGTGTATATTCGGTAGTACCAAACAATGTCGTAATAACTAATGAAAAACGGGTCAGTGTAAAACGCAGACTGCAGACTGCAGACCGGGGGTAAAATGCAGACTGCAGAGCAGGGATAAAATTCAGACTGAGGATAAAATAAATATTTATAATAAAAAACGAGTCATAAGCATAAAATAAAGAGTGTTTGAAAGATAATCCTGTTTTACATCTGTCAACAACTCACATTATCATGACTGCAGGTCGCTGCACCTTTTGGGGACCGCTGAGTCCGTGGAAAATGCGATCGTTGAAATCATCTGTGCTTTGTTTTTGCGCTTCCTGATGCATTGAAATGTTCAAAGTTATTTCTCACACTAGTACATCGAGGGATATCGATTGATAAACCAACAATTATTACTCGGAATACCTGAAAGGTATCCGAGTTATAGGTTGTTCACCATTTACCACAAAAATCCGGAAATTCCGGTTGGAATGTAAATGGTAAGCCTATTTTGGTCTTCCCAAACGAAATATTTCCGGAGAAAACGGGGTTTCTTGAAAGGTAGTCCAAAATTCCCAAACGGAATTTTGAATCGGAAAACTTGTTACATTTGCATACTCCCATGATTTTGCCTTCCTCCAGACTCTCTCGGTAACCTTGAACGGATTTTGTAAATGGTACACGCCGTTTCCAACAAAATTTCCCATTCGGGAGTTTTTGCTTACCATTTGAACAAACCTAGCACCAACCGGTTTTTGCTTGTAAATGGTAAACGACCGTAATCCCTGTTGTCTTTTTTCGGTGCAACGAAATGCACAAAGAATTTTATGTATACACGGGGATTTCATTGGTTAAGCTATGCGTGATAACCCCTAGGGAGAGGTTTTAATTGAAAATAAAATCTTCCAGATGCAAAACAAACGAACTCTTGAACTAGAGGATAAACATAACGTACACGAAAGCGAATGAAAGGATCCTACTTAGAAATTTTTACATCTCAGTGATATTAAGCCGACTGAAACGTTAGATTGTTGCAAAATCCACGTTATCTATGTCTCATGCGTGTCAAAATAAATTGAATTATTAGGTAATTACTCTCGGTGACTTTGTTCAGCGCAGCAAAATGGACAGTAGCGGGGTGGTGATTTCATCTGGTCTGCAGTCGGCAGTCTGCATTTTACCCTCAGTCTGAATTTTACTCCCGGTCTGCGGTCTGCAGTCTGCGTTTTACACTGACCGAATATAAAACTAAAAGGACCAAATTACAATAAGATTGCGAAAAGGAAGAAGCAAAGATAGACTTCTCATGTGCTTTGAAAGTTATAAGACCCAAAATTAAAAACAGAAGATGTACAATTGTACAAAGTTTCACTTACTGACCCAATTAACGTAAAAATGTATTTACCTTGCTTCTCCTTGATCACTTGAAGCCCTTTTTCGTCAATTCATATTTGCGTCATCTAAACTGGACAAAAATAGACTTAACCTTTAAAGCTTGCACGGTGTCTTGGTAGCAGCAATGCAAGAACCGATGGAAGTAAAATTTCTATTGAGATCCGAAAACTAAGAATAGCACTCGCGTCGCAAAGAAGTTAGCGGTAGCTTTTAGTTAACTTAAGTATTCCATTCATGAAACTGAAGTATTGTGAATTGTGCTATAGTGAATTAAGTGGTAGATGATTGCTACATCTTAAAGAGAGAGAAAAGATAAGAAAGAAAGAGAGAGACTGAATGAATTATTTTGAAGAAATTGCTTGTCGATAATAGCGCATACTTTCAGCAATCTTTTGAAGTGACGAGCTCAGAGTTGCATGGCAACAATTTTATGTTTCCCTTTTCTGGCTCTCAGTCAGAAATCTTTGGTATTGTGCGGTTCTCATTGAAATAGTTATTAGAAATTATACCAATATTTTTGTTTTTGTTTTTCATCTTATCTCTGTTTAAAAAAAACAACGTCAGTTGCTTATATAGCATGTCAAAAGAAGAGAAAAAAATATGAATCCTTAAATGGCATTATTATATACCCAATCATAGTAAGCCACAGCAACCGGCTGAAATGCATCAGCTATTCTCTTAAAGCACTTCACATTCACAGAGGGTGCCGTAATCGCTTCAGGTGAGAGGGCATTCCATAGCTGAATTACTCGCGCCATAATTATTAACGTTAGAGGCAGGTTGCAAGTGATGAGCCATAATACTCCATTTCTAAGTTCATGTCTGCCTCGTCTTCAAAGCGACTCTAATTGCGACTTTTTTTAAATTAATTAATTTATTATTTATTTATTTATTTATTTAAAATAAACAACGAAACTACACTTAACGTACCTACACATTACAATCTAGATACTGAAATACAATCTAAGCGTTACATACAACAAATCATTACAGTAC
>NC_090888.1:23325526-23330526 GCF_036669925.1 Montipora capricornis | reverse complement strand
AAGTTGTAGTTTAAATTAACCAATCACAACCTTGTTTTTAAGATCACCATAGAAACAGTGTACAGACTCCTAAATTGTGGCTTTCTTTCAGAGCGATATTAATAGCGGTAATTGAACTGAGTGGAGTGCAATTTGGTCTGAAATCATACGTCTGATTTCAAAATCCGCGCGAGTTCGATTTGAATTTCAGACCAAAATTGCATAGCACGAAGTTCAATTACCACTTTATTACATCCATTTAGAGATCACATTAATCGCTAAAATGAAGGATTTTAGGCAGTACCAGTATTTTATTGATCCAGTTGGGAACATTTTCATTTTCCTGCAATTTGATTGGTTACCTTAAACAAGCCTTCAAATCTGATTCGTTGTTTTGTTTTAGTGTTCCTTTCTCATTGGCTGAGGAAATGGTGCGATTTAGAGCAAAAAATAGTGCGGTTTGGGAATAAATCACACTGCTGAGAGCCAATCAGATTACAAGGTTCACCAGTGATTTCTAAATGGATGTAATAAAACAGTTTACGCCTACTTTGTCAGTCTTTAAATGCAAATTTTCCCTTCGTTTCATAACTTGGCTCTTCTTCTTTTCTCGGAAATTGTATTTTTTTGTGATTAATTGGTAAGAGGACTTCGTGTCGTCCAATTCAGTCTGTAATCATACTCGTGATTAAACAAATCGGACTCCCGCTGCGAGGTCGTCTGATTTTGTTATCACTCGTATGATTACAGACCGAATTGGACTCCACTCAATCCTATTAGAATTAGCACGGGTTTCGTACTGTAATAAGACAGAAATATATCGAAAAACATTTCAGCAGATCAAAAAGTGAGGCTAAGTGACAAATTTTATCTTTGAATAGAGTGCTCACAAACTTCCACCCTTACCTGAACCGGAAGGTATGAATTTAAAGAAAACAAAGAAATGCACTCGGCGCATGTTATATTTTCTCATGCTCTATTACTGTTCCTAGTGAAAGGAAAGGAATTTTATTTAAGTGTCTAATCTTATAGCGCCGTAGAGCACTAATCGGGGACACTGTAAACTGAAATTCACAAGTTAACGCAAATCAAATCAAAGTTTGGTTTTTGAGGAGAGGGGAGACCGGACTACCCAGAGAAAACCTCTCGGTGCAGAGTAGAGAACCAACAAACTCAACCCACATATGACGCCGAGTCTGGGAATCGAACCCGGGCCACATTGGTGGGAGGTGAGTGCTCCCACCAATGCGCCATCCCTGCACTCCCAAAGTGAAGTAGTTACTTAAGACGGAATTAGGCCATGGAGGCAATGCTGGTATACACTTGTGCATTTGTCTAGGCCCACCTCAATACCTGAAGAGCCTCTTCAGAACTCTCTCTATTTAGAAATAGTACGAGCTGTTCTATTTTGCAACTTTTGAAGGTGTTGGCTAATTTCGTTCTGAAAGTTTGCGACCTTCGCGTATCGATGTTCTTAGTTAACGTTAGCTTGCTTTACTCTTGGTCGTTATTCTCAATTTACTTTCGCTTTTTTGTTGACTTGTTTCTATCGCGGGTTGGTCTTCAAGCACTGGTGTAGCTGGTTTTCGGCGCGTTGAAATCCGTTACATACTGGTTTCGATCAGAAAAAGTAAATCCGGCAAGCGTTGCTAACCAACAAAATTTTTAAGCTTCCGTGTATTTTATTGTTGTGCCGTGGGTAATTCATTTTAGTATTCTCTCAAGCAGGAAGGGGATTACAGGGGTCTAACATTTGAAGGCAGTCAAACTCGGTTGCACGACAACAGCAGACCTTTTTTTTTCGCATTATTCTGAGAAGCGACAGTTGTTCGCCACAGTTGGTCCTCAATTGACTTCTTTCTTTTGTTGCTCTACAAGGGATACGCTCTGACTCGACTGTCTTCACTGACGTCAATGTCATTGCAAAAAGAAAATATTCACCTCCAAGAAGATTTTCAGGAGAGAATTGAGGCTAACGTGCAACCTTAGTTATTTCTTTGGCTTTTTCAACAGAACTATTTCAGGTTGAGACCGTTTACAGAAACTTGTCATCAGTTTGAACGCATCGCAAAAAAACGACTGCCAAACGACTACCAACGGTTAACAAAACAATTTTGGTTTTGAAGGTGCACCCCATAACACATGTTCCATACGCGATTATTATTAACGAACTACATTTAAGCAAATGCGTTTGTCAAAAAGTGGTGTCAAATTAACTCGACTGCAAGCACAAATAAAAGTATACTTTACTGAACTTTATTTAAGTTTTACCACTCCGGTTGTTGCGGGTCACACAGCAGCGTGGGTTCATATGTACAGTGCTTCGTTTTCAAGGACAGACTGCAACGCAAGGAACTCCGTGTCCTCAGCTCTCTTTGCGAATAGTGTGTGGGTTTTTTACGTCCATAGAATTTATTGGATAAGATTTTTGACACGAGGCTTACACCGTACATAATAGCGCTACGCTTGCGTTGCATGTTTGTACACTTGTTCGTGAATCAGAAAATTCAAAGCCAGCGCACTCCAGCAGTTGGAAGGCACGGACCTAAGTTATCCGTGGAATAAGCGTCTGCTCTTAAACGTGTGTTTCAACTTACGAAATTACTTCCACTTGTGCTAGTGTCATTGGGGGAGAGACAAGTTGCTAGAAACGTCTTGTCGATAGCACAACATTAACATTATCTTGGTTCATTTCGGGGTTAGTGTTATCACCAGTGCTATCTGAAACCCAGGGCGACTACAAAATAGACAAGAATTCTTTTAACGTTTTTTCTGGAAGTGTTGTCTTCCACTAGAATTTGGGCATGAAGAAGGGTAAATCTTTTGAACGGAAAGAAGGGTTGGATGTACAATTCAACTTTGGCTTCACTCATAATACTCCATCCTTCATATTGTTATGTGTATTTGTAAATTCTAGATCTCTTCGTCTTTTGCGTCAACATATCCTGATAAACGCGAGCGCGTACCGTCTAAAATTCGTCCTCAATTTGGGCGTTAAAATTTTTGAACGGAAAGGCGTCTAAATCGTACGTTAAGCGTGGTTCAGTGTGAACGGAACCCCTAAATGCACGAATTTTCAACCGGTAGAAAATTCGTCCGGTACCGTGTGAATCGGGCTTTAATGTTTGTGTTTTTGTTTTTCTCTCGCCCACCGACGGTGTCAGGACTCGCGACATTTACACTTCGTCACAACTAGTGGGGAAAAATCTAAATCTTAGCCGTCGTCTGAGTTGGTATCAACACTTTCAAAAAGAATAAATATTTGCTTACCATCTCGCGCCCGATTTCTCCACAGAACTTAAAAGTTGATAATGTTTTGCTGATAATCCATACAGGCGTCCACGAAACGGCTTTAACATCTGCTTTGTCTTCTGTTTGATTTTGTTGAACGATGTTGAAGGCCAGGGGTGGCAAAAGGTTCAATACTTGCCACACGTGTATCGGAACTGCA
Source organism: Montipora capricornis (assembly GCF_036669925.1). Lineage (NCBI taxonomy): Eukaryota > Metazoa > Cnidaria > Anthozoa > Scleractinia > Acroporidae > Montipora > Montipora capricornis. The sequence continues at coordinate 23,327,096 of NC_090888.1, read as the reverse complement.
TCCGCGCTTGTTGTTATGGATACATCATTGAGCCACTCATTGAGCGACCGATGATTGGGCATGCGCATACCAAGCACTGTTGTTTGATGATGGAAAAGGTCTTCAATTTCATTCAGCTTCGCGAGAACTGAAGGAGTGTTTCATTACGATCGAAGTGACATATCAATATAACTGCCCAGTATTAAGAAATGATTATAAGAAACAAATCGCCTTTTAATTGCATGAAACGAAGTATTGGTACTTTTTTATTTTGGTTTTTATTGGTCCATTTACTTTTTCTATGTTTTGTGCTTATACAGATACTGCCTTGATCTGGATTATAGTCGTCGTTTTCCTGGCTTTGGCGGTTACAGCTGCCTACTGTAGTTACAAGTGTTATCGTCGACGAAGGTAAACAACTTTAAAGAGTTTGCGTTTTCGTTTTCTACGTGAAAGGCGGGTGGATGTTTTCAGTCTTGCTTTTTTATCGTATGTATATTGCGCCGTGTCTTGCCTTGAAATTACTGTTTACAGTTTTCACTAGAACCGCACCCTTTAAAGTTGACCGATATGCTCAGGAAGTCTCGGTCCAAGCTTAGTTGTCATGTCAGTTTTAGAAAGGATCAACAATTCAAGCTCTTAAAGTCAGTGTTTGTTCGTCACATTCGAGGTAGTTGTTATTCTCTCTTTCAGTTACGGAATAACTGACTTGTTTCTTTAAGAAAAGCCTAAAGCCTATTTGCATATGTTGTGACGTGCCTTGTCGTCTTGTACCTAGACTCCGTTGTGGCCCAGGGAAAGTATTCACTTCCAAAGGGCGTGGCCTACAAACAGCAAGAGCTCAATACAAAGTTGTGAAGGAATGCCAAACAACAGCACTTTTCTGCCTCTAGTGATTATCAGTGCTCCGAGTCTAATATAATAATTTAACATCTTGTCCACAGCAATCGTTTGTGTGTGAGAGAGAAAATTCAAAGAACACGGGTTTTGTGTGCATGAGATTAAAAATTGTTTTTGTTCTTCTTTATCAGTTTAGGCCGTCCCGAGAATTTCTTAAATGTTGACTGTGAAAAGGAAGGATTCATCCTAGAAAAGCGTCAAGTAACCATGAAATAGAACTATTGAGGTAGTATATCGTTGGGGGTGATGATGATAATGATCTTGACGATAATGATGACAATGCTACCTCCGTGTTAGCATTTGTGACTGGAGAGAATAATCAAGTTGTCTTCAACAATTTGTATAACTTTCCGCTGGGAATAAAATCCGAGAGTTTAAAGGGGCTATGTTACCGTACAAAATGATGCAATTTCTTGACACCCAAAATGCCCAAAAAGTAGAATGAGACATTGCAATAACCACTTAAAACTGTTGGACCACATAAAAGAAATACGGCAAAAGGAAAGAGAAGCGTGGGGGGGGGGGGGGGGCACAATTGGACAAGATTGAAACGGATTGCATTGGATAATCTTGAAAAAAGTCGCACGACATTTTTCAAGTTCATGGCAAATGTATATCTGGATAAAGGTCGCTTTTGCTCAGAATCATCTTGTTTGTGATGTAACGATAAGTTTATCAGTAAAGGAATTCC
>NC_090888.1:23310526-23313026 GCF_036669925.1 Montipora capricornis | reverse complement strand
GGTTACAAGTGATGGTGCAATACGTTCGTGTGCAGTCGTTGTTGTCAGTTGATTTGCTACAGATTGATTAGGTGATTTTGTGTCTATAGTCATCAGTGAAATCAACAAGGACTGCTTTGGAAGGTGTACTACGTTGCGACTACAGTGGTAAGAAAACAGATAAATTTTCAAAGCGCGGTTATAAGATCTGAAAGATCTTCTTGTTCTTTTTTAGTTTTGTCGGTGAGCAGACCCAAACTTCCACTCGGCCATGTAGTCAGTGGGACTTCGAATCACGCAATTTATGATGTTTATTCGCCAAAAGCTGTTAAAGCGTTAATGTAAGTAAAATTTTATAAATATTCCACCTTTTATTTACTACAAAATATATTGTCTTCTTGTGTTATTGAAACGCTTGATTCGAAGCGAGTATTGAATACATAAAATCCATTACGTCATTCATGGAATGTTTCCATTGGTAGGGAAATAACCACCGTACTAAAGATGACCGTGGATAACGTAATTCTTGAATTATGTGACTCGTGTGACTACTTTGATACCCCTTTTACTCATGCAAAAAACCACTTAAATTTAATCGTGATTTTTAAGAAAGAAAGCTGTGAGTTGTTAATAGTGTTATTGTCTTATCCTTCGTACCCATACATATCCCGAAGAAAGTTCCAGATCAGTTAAGACCATTATGTCATTGGAGATTTCAAAACGGCTACGACTGATGCTGCAATCTGAGTTTTCACAGGTGATTTTGCGTCTATAGTCATCAGTGTATCAACCAGGAATGTTTTGGAATGTGTACTACTTTGCGACTATAGTGGTAAGAAAACAGATAAATTTTCAAAGTGCCGTTATAAGATCTAAAAGATCTTCTTGTTAAAACTAATTTAAATTAACCAAAATAAGAACATTCCTCACGGTGAGAGTCAATTAAGATCGTTTTTATTTTGCTAATCTTTATATTAAATGACAAGCATAAAATAAAAGTAACAAAATATGTAAATTAACCCAAATACTTAGGAGGTGTTTACATGAGAAAACTCGCACGGGCACGAGTTTCACAGCGGGGTGACTTCTTGATTTCGTGCCGCGTTTGCATGATGACTTGGTGAATTCGTATCGAAGGGACACCACATATCGATAAAATACAGGCGTTAATCCAAATTGCAAATATGGCGTATATCAGGACAAGTACGCATGTGCTACCCGCTCCAGCTCTCATCGGGAGGCTGATTTCATGCCGGAGGCAGTCGTTGTTCCTTATTTACATGATACCGTTGCGAGATTTCGCGCCGGAACGAAAAGTTCGCTCCGGTGCAGCAACCGGGGTGAACTCGCGCTGGTGTGAGTCGCCCCCGCATGACTTTTTTTCGGTGATCTCATGTAAACAAATACAGAGCTAAGGGATTGGAACCAGAGTGAACTCGCGCCAGTGCGAAATTACCCCGTTATCATGTAAACGCCCTCTTAATTGAGGGCATGTTTTGTATAACATTACAATGGTTTTCTTAATTATTCCATGATACATATGCATGTCAGTTTGTAATAATGAGTAAGCACTTTCATAGGTCACAGTCCCTGGAGACGTCCGCATTGATTTATTGAAATACTATACCTTGGTGTTATAAATTTAAGAACATCTTAAAAACGTTTTCAGCCTCATATCGCCTCAGCTCCAAAATTAGACGTTCTTATTTAAAAAAAGAGTGTAATCACAATTAAAGTGGAGACGAGAAGAGAAGACCGAGCAGGAGGTAAGATATCAAGTTATTGAAATAAGAAAAAACAAAGTAAGAGACTTAAGAACATAATGTAGGGGAAGAACCTGTGGTTTAGAGAGGAGGGGCTTAGACTGAGTACAGATAAACCGTAGTTTTCAGTTCAGGAACGGTCATGGGAAGTTCTTTTGTTCTTTTTTATGTATCCCTGGAAATAACACTAGGGAAGTTTCGGTCTAGGGAAAGCCGTTACACACAAAAACGTCCTTGCCCGTGGGCAAACGCTACTTACCCTTGGGTAAAAGGGCTAGTGTAACCACAGCTGATGTTCTGCATGGATTGATGCTTATAAAAAGAAAACTCAGGCTTGAAATGGATTTAAATGAGTATATTTGTAACAACGATAGATTAGAAAAATATCTATATAATCAGTCATCCCCTTATCGTTGAAGAAAAATCCATAAATTATCATCTAGCCGAGCTGAACATGTTCTGGTTATTGTTTTTTCAATGTTATTATGATCATTTAAGGCCACTGGCCACTAGGTAAGAATAATCGCATAGAGGGAGAGGAAGTATTTGGAAACATAAATAAAATAATCTATCGATATGTTCGAGGATTCATTCTTGGACAGTGATACCAACAGAGTGTTCCCCTTAAACAACTAAGTCCTATCGGCTACTAGAGTTTTCCAAGCCTCGGTCACTCCACTACAGAGACCACCTGACAAGCAGCACGTCAACCTACCGCGTGAAACTGATGCGAGGATTTTATTAACACAAACATATGA
>NC_090888.1:23303026-23305526 GCF_036669925.1 Montipora capricornis | reverse complement strand
GGAATTTGACAATTCTCTTGTATGTCGTTGCCAAACTGAGTTGAAAAACACTGTGTATTGGGGCTCATGTACCATATATTCTGTTCTCTAAATCTACCGGGAATAATATCCCTCTCCATTTTGAGGACAGTCAAATTGCTTGTTGCCAGTTGTTTCACTTATCGTTGCGGCTTTGCCGACAATGAAACAGAACAAAGGCTCGAGGGAGAAACGGAGTATTTAAATGTCTCCTATCGTGCTGACAAGTTGTCCTCAAAATTTTTAGCCGCGTCTTTAACTGGAGCTCTTGCCAGACTGCAGTGAAGTTGTACGAAGTCCGAGCAGCCGACTCTTGAATGCGGCTTCAAACAACCCGCTGATTTCAATAAACAATTGAACGGCCATGTCACACTTAACGAGTTTACACACGAATTCCCTGCGCACTGTTTTTTGTTAACGAGTCAGCGACAGATAGTCTAGTCTGGGCTCGTCTCGGCATTTCAAACAGAAAGGAAATTGTGAAACCCTCCTTGTTTTCTCAACCTTGACTTTTCCTCAGCAAATAAAGCAGGGCTCTTATGCACGAACACCCGAGAATACATAAAAAGAACGAGAAAATGAAAGAGTACAAGTCTACTTTAAACAGAACGACGGCTTGTTTAAGCCTAAAAGTGTTCGTTGAAAAACAAACTCCCAGTTAATTTTGGCAAAGCCGAACCGAAACCATTTAAACACAGGCCTTTATTTTAAACCCCCCTTCAGAGCATGTATCGAAGGAATAGCGAATGTAACGAGACATTCAAGGCGGTTTTGCTGATAGTAACCGCCTGCCAAGTGGATAGAAAAACGTGGAAAACTATGCAGGGATTGACGTGGCCATGAGGGCAAAGGATGCAGCGTCTATCAAAACAAATCATGAAAAATCAAACCCCAATACAACGATTTTTGACAAAGTATTTTTGTTTCAGCAGTTTAATAAGGACATTACCGGATTACGAATGAACAACTTTTTGGCTGTTCTTCTCTTTTCTGACAACAGCGATTTTTAACTCAGAGCTCAGTTGCTCAGAGCTCTCAAAGTGGTCTTAAATTGTGAATTTATAAAATCAGCCTCTTTTCCAATTCTAAACCCGATCTCGTAAATCAGGTATTTACTCTCCTTGTTCCACTTTTGAAATGCACAAATTGAAAACAAATAAGTTTTAATTGAAACCGACTAATTTTATTCCTCAAAGGCCGATCACCTGTAACATCTGGGACCTTAAGATTTGAGGACGTCATCTGTCTAGGACGCCACCGGAAGTTCGTTTTCGTCTCATAATGTCACTGCGCATGTCTGTGTGTGAATGGGACGGCGTTTCACATTTAGTGAGTACGCCATTTTTTTAATTTCGCGTCGTACGTAAAACGTGAGTATGTTTTTGTTTTTGGAGATCAAATTATTGATTTCTTTCGCCGTTTTCGCTGTGCTTTTGGATGTTCTATTGTTAACAGTGCTTGTTATTTCATAGATAGACGATGGATTCCAGTTCCGAGTAAGTAGACTCCACATACTTTCCCTATTAACGGAATGGAAAAATTTATCATGTTGAGCATCAATTTATCATGTCATGTGAGAGATCGACTGATGTAAGAAGAGTGTAGTTTTTATCAGTAGTCAAACTCTCACAGCGAGCCTAATCAAATGTTTTCGAGCGCTGCGATTTTTCCTTTGAAGTCTCGATATATTTTCCTCCTGATTGCCATGTTTTGATTAAATTCATGACTTTGTAATTTACTGGTTGCTCTTACACCGTTTCCGCGGCTTGAGAATAGATATATCGGAGATGCTTGTTTTCTGGATAAGTACTGTAATATATTTATTTCTCTCGTAATTAAGGCTGTCATATTTATTGTCCATACAAGTTTCATTCCACTACAATGCAAAGAATACTTGCCGCTATTTATAAAGCCTCCATGACATAATTTTTTTCTCTCTATCAAAGACCAGTTAAGTTCAGGATTTTACGTATATGGCTTTCTTTGGGGCAATTTGAACAAAATTATACCTACTTTTGAAACCTCTTACAATTGAAATGGTGTTTGATTTGTCATGAAGTGGTTGTTGAATTTTAATTTGCTTGGGTTATATTAGAGCAAATCAAACATAAAAATCTCAGCAACTAATGCAGTTCAATTCAGTTGCATTAATTCTGAAGACATATAGCTTGAAATGTAGGCTATTGTAGTAATATTTGCTTTTCTTTTAATAGAGTGCCAGGTTTTCCAGGGGTCCAGATGTGGACCAAAGAGCATGACATTCTGCTGTGCAGGGAAGTTCTCTCTGCAAAAAGAAATTCGAATGAACGAGGAAAACTGTGGGAGGAAATTAGCACCAACCTGAATAGCACAAGTGGTGTGCGTTTTTTTGTAACAAAAAGATCAGTTCGGGATCACCTCAACATATTATAGTTAAGAGGTACAGGAAGAAGATGAATGCTGAAGAAAGGTCAACTGGAGTGTCACCTGAACCTACAGAATT
>NC_090888.1:23293026-23295526 GCF_036669925.1 Montipora capricornis | reverse complement strand
TTTTGCCTCTGTGTATCACCGGCTATTTAGGTTTGTCTTTTTTGCGCTGGTTTAGTTTTGGATCTGTAATTACTAGCACTGGCTATTAAAGTTTGTCTTCTTTTGCACTGTTTTAGTTTGGTCTCTGTGTATTACCGGCTTATAATGATTTGTCTCTGTTATTCACTGGCTATTTAGTTTGTCTCGTTTTGCCCCATTGTAGTCTCGGTATATTTTTTCGTCCCAGTACGCCCCGACCTCATCCTCTTCCTTGACGTGACCAGAAGGGTAATCTTATTCATGCCCTATAACCTGTTTTAGGATGGGTTCCTGGTCCGGCTCGGCTGGCGGATTCTCTCCCTCCCTTTTTAGCGGCTTTAGCAAAAGAATGAATAAAAAAGCGCACAAAAAGATTGCGTCATTTATTACAGAATATCGCCCATCATGCAGTGGCTAATCTCAAATAGATTTTAAACAACTGGCATCTTATTCAAAACCAGCCCTCGATGAGAAATCTTTAAAAATTCTCCCTTATTTCGTATAGAAAATAGAGATCTTCGAAAGATGTACTCGTCAGAGCAAAACTCTGATGGTCTTTCAATTTCCTATCTTGACCAATATTAGTGGTGTTTGGCCACGTCATGCGAAGTGACCCGTGATGACTGACGTTTTATGACACCAGAAGTGTTTACAGACGGAAGTCAGTTCTGTCGTTAACCGGTCTCATCCAGGACTAGGAATTGAAGGACTTGGCTGGTCTTTCATATGCCGGATCTGAAATAATTTATGTCCACAAAATATAAAAAAAAATAAAAAAACAAATCGAACATAACAATACCTAATTAGCAAGGCCTAATCGCAATAACAATGATACTTTTGTCCTCCGCCATTTTTTCCGGTAAATGAAAGTCTACCCAAGGACTTCCACATAAATGCATCTGTGTGATATACTAAAACGATCATTTATAAACAGGATAACTTAACCCTATTTAAGGAGGCTCAAACCAGTTTTAACACTGTCACAAAACTGTACTATTTGAAAGGATTGAATCTACCCAAATGTTTCACTTAACGGCAATGTTATGATACGATATGAAACATCAATAATTGCTCAACAAGACACACTCATTAATGTGACATAATAGGTTACCATGGAAACAAAACAACCATCTAAAAACGCCCTACATTTTTAGTTGAAGCGCTAACATCTCCAAAAACGAACTGGGTAACCCCTGTTTTTTTATTGCTGGAGAGTGATTAGCACACTTAGATAAATCTTTCTACAAAGGGCAAAAAAAAAAGAAAGCTGGAGCAGATTCATAGCAACCTTCACAACTGGAAGATTTTAAGGTGGCTCTCTGAATCCTCTCAAGAGATTTTTTTAAAACTTTGCAGAGAGTTTTGTCTTAGCCCGCTTATTACTTTTCAACAATAAAAGATGGGGGTCACCGAGTTCGTTTTTGAGATATAAGCGCTAGGGCGCTTTTAGATGGTTATTTTGTTGCCATGGTAATTTATTACGTCACATCTTGTTAAGCAATTATTGTGGTCTCATACGGTACCATAACATTGCCGTTAAGTAAAACAGTGTTGTTTAGTTAATCCTTCTAATGAGACATCCCCTCCAACTTGTTGAAACCGGTTTAAGCCACCTTGAATCAATCCTTAAGATCTCGATTTAAGGATGACTGAGAGTGACACATTTGACGACTGATATTGGCTTGCTCATTTGACGGTGACGGTAAAACTATTGCGTTTTTTGACGGTTGACGGTTACATTTTTGGCCATTTGACGGTTGACGGTTAACCCCATTGACACCCTCTTTGTTGGTGTCTATCTTTACAGAAAAATAAGGGAAAATGTAGAGCGGCAGGTATACTATAGTACAGTTTTCCTTTACATTTCTTATGCTACCTTAGCCCGGGGAAGCGCGTATGAAACACATAAAATAGAACACACCAAACAAAATCATCCTATTAGGCTTATATTTTTTGCAAGAACTTTTGGAGACAAGCCGATTGCGCTCTTCCTCTTCTAAATCTTTTAGATGTTTTGACAGTTAGTGACGTTTATCGTTTTTATGCTCTAAAGTTCACACATCTGTGGCATAAAGGCTTCTTGCCAATTTCGTTTCAAGTTTGTTTCAGTATGCTAGTAATGTCCACATTTATAACACTAGATAAGCCTCCAAACAAACCTACATAAGCCAAACGTTCGTTCCAATTCTGGAAAACAAAAAATAGCGCCGCGTTAACTTTCCCGCTACCCTTTTTCGGGACATCTTTTTCAGGATCGTCTCCGCCGATCTAAATGATCTTAGCATCTTCAACGTTTCCAAAAGATTAATTAAAACTTTGTTTACTGTCTGAGCAATATTCTTAAAGCCAATCTTAGTTTTTCAGAAAATATACCCCTTAGACATTTATCCTTTTCTCTATAGTATACAGTAACACTCCCCTCTTTTAAGGTGATTCCTCAGTATTGCACTGCCCATCCTGTACTGCGCTTATGGTGTGTTAA
>NC_090888.1:23285526-23290526 GCF_036669925.1 Montipora capricornis | reverse complement strand
CAAAGGCGTCCAAATGCAAAGTCACAAAATTAGAATTCGCTTCTTAAACTAAGTCTTCCTCAGGAAAAACGTATACTTAAGTATGAAATTCCTAAACGCCTTTGCTATCTGTTTTCGTTAAAAGGGGCTATGTAACATTACTTTAGGGTGTTTAAGGGAAACCTTTATGTAGTTAATCACGAGTTAACACTCGGAAATGGTAATGTGGAATTCCTTTAATGATAAAATTTTGATTACATCACAACCAAGACGATTCTGAGCAACGTTGATCTTTATCCCGACGATTGGCCATAAACTTGAAAAACGTCGGGACAACTTTTTTCAAGATTAGCCACATGCAATTCGTTTCAATCTTGTCCGTTTGTGTCCATCCACGCTTCTCTTTCCTCTTGCTGTATTTCTTTTATGGTTGTTCAAGAGTTTTAAGTGGTTATTTTAATGTTTCATTCTAACTTTTGGGCATTTTGGGTGTCATGAAATTACGTCAAATACCTGTCTCACTCGTGATTTACCAAATGCGACTGCTTACGTCATTATACGAAAAATGCTACTTTTTGTTTTCACATTTTAAATAAAATGTAGTCTGGTTGTATAAAGCGTCGCTTCCATAACGCCACAAATTTATCATACGCCGCTGCGTTTAAACTGAGCAAATGTTACTGTTTCAATCAAACTATATTCTCACTCTAGCGACTTTAAGTATAAGAAAATGTGCTGTCTCATATCGTGTTTGCACCTACTAAACTGGTCAGCTATTAGGTAAGGTTTAAGCCTGGTTTACACTGAGACATAAGCATAAGCATAGGTTGAAGGAATCGTTTCCATTTTCTTATGCTTATGCTTATGTCACGTCAATAACTGTGTAAACAGGGTGCAACATAAACATAAGGATAAGACCGAGGTGTCAGCTGTTTTTGATGCGAGCTGGTGTTAGAGTTAATAGTGCCAGAGATGGCGTCCGAAGATACTGTTTTTTTACGAGAAACTTATTGATGCCTTTAAGACAAGTCTTCAGATGAAATATCCTGAAATATAATTATCGGTCCGCTAAGTTGCAGTTCCCGTACTAAATTATGAAAGTGTCCTTGTTCTTTGCTCTCTTGGGAAATATCCCTTACCCAACAAGACCTTTTTTCTATTTTCTCGTTCTCTGTCTTGTCGCCGTCGTCTTCTATGCATGCAGCAACAATTATATTCTCTAGCGAGTTTTTCCTGGAGCTAACTGGCCTAGTTGCTTATTCTTATGCAACAAGTGTGAACTTCGTTATGCTTATGCTTATGCTTATGCTTATTGTCGCAGTGTGAACCAGGCTTCAACTAAACCAAGATCATTTTCCATTCCACCAAAATGTCCGAAAATTGATGTGGGAAGTCAAATTGAACGGTCTATTTTATTCCGTCCTATAATAATCTTTTGACATTAGAAGTGACTTCCTTTTAAATGGAAAAACTAGTTGTTTCGGCGCTACAAAAATGAAATAGTCTTTCCCATTGGAAGTAAGGAGAAATAAATTCAAATTCAGAGATATATGTTGCCGGTAAAATCCGTTTTCAGGTTAAATCCGTTTTTCTTAGGTAAAATTGGTGGTCCTCATTTTACCTAGGTTGAATACACATTCTACCTAATCAACCCTCTATAAAAGGAACGAAAACACCTATAACTTCCCTCAATCTCTGTCTTACTCATTTCAACACATCTTTTTTATGTTTCGTATCATATTATCGGTTTCTATATTCATACTCTTATCCATTCCGTCTGGACATTATATCATACTCGAACTCGGACCCTCCAGATCCATAGCCCTGTGTCTTCACCACCACACCACAACTACGAACATACTTAAAACACAGTTTTTTGCATTATTTACTTTTGTATAATAAGTAAATTCATACCCATCCATCCAAAACTAATCCCAACCTAACCCTAATTTTCTCTAGGCTTAATTTAGGCTCTAAAAACAGATTCTTCAATTCATCTGAGTGCGTATTCAACCTAGGATCACCAATTTAACCTAGGCAAAAACGGATTCAACCTGAGATCATACACACAACATGTACACGTCTCTTTCAGTTTATCGTTTTCACGCAAGTGACCTGCTCATTGGCGAACGATTTGCGTCCTTGATAATGGAGCCGAAGTTCTCACCGGTTACTCCGACAAATGGTGCATACTCTCATTTGTGGAGAATTTCTGCAGTTCCGTCTGGCGGAAAATTCCACCTAGTTTTTCCATCAATGAAAAGCGCTTTGGAATGCGAATGCACCGCTGCCGATACTAAATTTGAAATCATTTCGTGCCGTTTCGGAGAATGCTAAATATGCAACCGTAAACTGATGCTTTCTGGAAATTGTAATCCTCAAGTCATCTCAAGTCCACTATCCAACTTGCGTCTCGTTTGGCCACTCAACGCAAGTGGATGCAAGTTTTCGCAATTCGTTCGAACTTTTCTTACTACCATGGAAACCTATAAGCGGACGCAGGATTTGATTGCTCCGGCCAAGATCTAGGCTCGATTACCAGCCGCTGTTTCGGGAAATAAGCCAGCGCTCACTCCCGAAATCTCGGCTGGACGCGTGAGGTAAGCCATTGTTAATTTCCGCCAATCAGAAACTCGCCTGCACAAATCCATCTGGCATAAATTATATTTTTTGGTTGCGAAGGTATTCTTTGACCCGGCCTGTTCGAGGTTTACAGTGCTTTAAGATAGGAAACATCCAAGATTGCGACAACGAAAAGTGTTCGAGAAGCTGGAGAATGGGAATTGTGTCGTTTTCTACCGCCTGAGTTCGCAAACTTCACTGATTTTCCAGTTGGCGCCAAGGTCAAAATACGGTTTTCAAATCCATTGCTATTGCAATTTTCTCCTCATACTTCGCTGATGTAAGAGCAAGTAAAATTCCTCAAGATCAATTGAAAGTACTGCTGAGTTTATTGCTAGCAAAACGAGGGGGCCGATGAAGTCGACTGATAGCTAAAGCAGCCGAAGATTTCGTTGATGATTCGCCGGTTGAATTCAAACTCACATCGATCATTTAACCACAAACTTAAGCTCGTATCATCTGGAAACTTCGCACAGACGTTTTAAGCATTGTTATGTAATTTCTGTTTTCTTAAAATCAGTGTTTTTGGGATGTCTAATGCTATTTCCCCGCAACTATTAACTTCGCATAAGTTATATTTTGAATTTACGTCACAGACACAATCTATCGCCCACGCGTCCAGCCGTCTCTTCTCGGGGAGGATACCCGAACTCGAGTGAGCGGCGGAAATCGAGCCTAGCCAAGATCGAAATCACCGAAAATTTTAGTCCAAAATATGCCCGATACACGTCATTCAAAAGCCGCAGTTAGTTCTTTGGCGGCTGAAGTAAATGTTCAAGGAGAGTTTGTAACACTGGCAACGCTTCGCGAGATGTTACAGATGCAGGAAAGAATGTTCAAGAGCTTCTTTGACTCGATCGTAACTAACGTGAACACTCGCCTCGACTCTTTAACTCATCCAGTAGCCGAGTTAAAAGCAAGAATTGCTAGTTCGGAAAAGGAAACGGGTGATCTTAAAAACAGCCTTGAGTTTTCGCAAAAGGACATTGATGACTTGAAACCATCATTACTTAAATTACAAGAACTGGACTCCGCCATTGAAGAAATTCAAGACGACTTGAACCATCAAGAAGAACAAATGGAGTATTTAGAAAATCAGAGTAGGCGAAATAATGTCAGAGTGGATGGCATTCCCGAAGAGGATAAAGAAACATGGGAAGAAACGGAAGCTAAAGTAAAGCAAGTTTTGAAAGACGAATTGAATCTCGCCAGTGCTCCTGACATTGAGAGAGCGCATCGCGTGGGTAAAAGTTCTCGTAGGCCAGCTTCGGCCCAGAATTCTGCAAATCGTCCTCGAACCATTGTTTGTCGCCTTCGTGACTGGAAAGAGAGGGAAACGATCCTGAAATGTGCCCGAAGAATTAAACCCGACAATGTATTTGTGAAAGAAGACCTATCTCCAGCAACCCTTGAGAAAAGAGAAAGTCAACGTGCAAAGATGGAAGCAGCCAAGAGAGCAGGGAAGATCGCTTATTTTGTGTTAGATAAACTGGTTATTAGAGACAGACCTAATGTCGAGAACAGCTAAGTTATTTATTTCTTACTGCTATTTTTCCCCCTGTTTTTTTTTTTTTTTTAATTTTGTTTTCCCCCTCTCTGAAAATGTTTGTCTTTCCGGAATTTTCGTTTCCGTTTAACGACCTTGATGACGCCGACTTCAACCTAGCAATTTATGAAATGCAAAATGGTCCTGTTCGCTATGATGCTGATAGATTGGCTAGTTTAAGTGTCAATCCTTTACTCCACAATATTAGAACAAATCTAGCTCGTTCATTTGACCTTGACCCTGACACCAACCTCAGGGATTTATTTAGCGATGACTGTGAATATTTCATTGAAGATCAATTTAATGACATGCTATCTAGTGAAGATTCGCGTATTTGTGACAGCTTTTCTCTACTGCATCTAAACATTCCTAGCCTACATTGTAATGCTAGCAAATTAACGGATCTTTTATCTAACGTAAATTTAAAATTCTCTTTGATTGGTATTTCCGAAACTTGGCTAAATGATTCGTCGTCGTCAGTCGACATCGACGGTTACAGTTTTGTTCATAAAAGTAGGGAAAATAGATCCGGTGGTGGAGTTGGTTTGTATGTTTCTAGCAATTTGAATTTTAAATTTCGATGCGATCTTGATTTTTCGTTGCCAAACGTGGCAGAATCTTTGTTTATTGAAATTGTTAAGCCCCAGGGAAAGAACATTGTTACTGGTGTGATTTACAGGCCGCCAAACCAAAACGTTGAATTTTTAACAATGACTAATGAGCTGTTAAGTAAGATCTCAAACGAAAATAAGGTATGTTATTTAATGGGTGACTTTAACTTAAATCTAATGAACCACCAATGTCATTCCGTTACTGGTGAATTTTTAGATGCGCTATATTCAAATATGTTCTT
>NC_090888.1:23273026-23283026 GCF_036669925.1 Montipora capricornis | reverse complement strand
ATTTTTACTCTGAGGGAGCCCAATGTCTATAAGCCTCATGGTTTCTTTTTGGGCTTCCTCGCCACTTTCATTTGCTTTTGTGTAACTGTTTTGTTTTATCGTTATTTGTATTTCGTGGTAAATCAAATAAAGCTACTATACTATAAAGCTACTATAAGCCAATCTGGTGCCGCTGTTTGAGCAAGAATCACAAACGATTTGCGCGCTTCCCTTTTTTCCAAGATGGCTTCTGTCATGGACCAAAATTTTGAAAACGTAAGCCGCGACGAGCGAAAAAAACAAAACAAAAGCAAAAACTAAAATAAAAGGAAAACCATAACATTAGATTCAGTAGCATTGGAAGTATTATTATTTCACCCACGGACCTCAATCAGTCTAAATGTAAAGTCTGTGATATCGTCATCCTAAAGCTTTTAAGATTTCCTTATTAAATTTGGACCCAAAAGAAAATAACGTATAGCAGAAAATATGCTTTTCTAATTTTATTAGAGCCTGTCAAACCGAGAAACCAAAGTGTACGAGAGCAGTAATATTCTTTTTCTTCTTTATAAAAAGAAATCTTGGGCCATTTCCTAGTTGCTGATTGTCTCGGTTTTTATCAACTATTGTAAGGGAAATGATTTGCATAAGAATAATTACATGGTTGTGCACTCGCTTTGAAACTGAGGCATGCAGCAACGGGCTATTAAGGGCTGCGACCATATTTATCGTGAGCTAGTTTGCAACAATTTTATTGGCCAAAAGTCACCGTTTCGTTTGGCCAGGGCTTGATTCTAAAATGTGTGTTAAGGCAAGAAAACATCTTAGATTTCTTTCCAGCTAGGTGTGTCTAGGTGTGTTTCAATCAAATGTGTTGGACAATTGTCTTTAAAAGTTTTTGTATGGAAAAGAAATCAAAAAACAAATTCAGACTCACTTATTTCCACTTTCAAATTTCCCGGGCGCCGCCATCTTGAATAATTGTAACGTGTTTTCGTTACCCTTATTCTTTTCACACAAAGAAGTTTTGTTTGAAACAATAAGACAACCACGACACGTCACAATTATTCAAGATGGCAGCGCCCAGGAAATTTGAAAGCCAAAACAAGCGTTTTTGAAATCCATACATTTCGGATACAAACGCTTTCATAGGAAAAAAGTTTCAACAATATTAAATCTGTGGTTAAAATAGTGGAAGTTCTCTTTAAGTTAATAAATTGCTCAGGTGCTCAACTGCCTCACCAAATAATTTTATTCAAACAGGTTAAAGAGCTATTTAGTTGGGTGCATGCTCGGTGTCAACGCCACGATTTGAGCTCAGTTTAATCACTTGAAAACACATTTAACTTGTTGGCGTCAATGGAGTACTAGTCAGCGGCGGTAATGGGCATACTAGATCGCAACACACAGGAGTCGGGTATGTGATATGCGATTCCTCGCATTTCCATAGTGCATTTCCGATAGAAAGTTGGTTTCTGCATGAAACGTAATAGTAGCAACCCCCAGTTTTAAGCTTACAACTTAGATCCCAATGCCCATCGTCTTCCATGCATTTTTCTACTCTAGCAAATATTTCAAATTTGTTGCAAGCAGTGAAGTTTCTAAAATTGACCATCACTTGCCGTGTACGTCTGATGCGTGTTCTTGGTTCACGCCAAATGGCTGCAAAACAATACAAAAATAATGTTCAAATATGGGCGTTTTTGAGTGTGTATTACTGACAGGTCCATATACGATCAGCCATCAGGTAAACGGTAAATATATATATTTTAAATGACATGACGATGTACGGCCCTTCGCGTGCTTTTATTGAAAACAAGCAAACAAACGAACAAATAATCAAATTAACAAATAAATAAAAGCAATTAAACAAAAAAAGTAACGTATGAATACCCTGTCTCCTTTGTTAGCATTTGGCGGCGTTCGCGGTCGGTCCGTGGACCATGACCAAGAGCCAAAGTTTTCCGTCCGACCCTCCCACTTAGTCAATCGTGGAAAAAGCTATTGAGGAATTGACTCTTGTAACCCCTACCCCATCCAATATTTAGGGTGCTCTTGGCTTTTGGGCTGTGTATACTAACATTGACCCGTGCGTTTTATCACCTGACCTGGGTTGATATGGTAAATTGACCACCATAGAGAAATTTGAAAGCTGACATTCAGCCGAGCATTAGGCTTTAGTCAATTCGCTCCGAAGAATCGTTACCCCTTCGTTAGAGCGAATGGGAAATTTCGCTGATGAGCCAATTCACTCCAACGAAGGGCTAACGCTCGAAACGTTAGCTGTCAAATTTCTCTACGATGGTCAATTTACCATATCGACTCAGTTTATACACCCATTTCAAGCCTTAGCCCTTCGTCAGTGCGAAGGGCCAACGACCGAAACGTTAGCTCGTGCTCCACATTTTCAACGAGGTTTTTTAACATGGTATTGAAACCAGCTTTAATCAAACTAGTAAAACCGGCCTTATCGGGGAGCTAATTTAACCTACTAACAATCATGGGGACTGATAGATTTAAACTACTTGGTCTATAAATCACGTGCACAGACTAAGACAGAGGAAATTTGCGACAAATAATATAAGTATAAATTTTAATTACACCTAACTGTATAATTTGCATCAATTACTTGAGGCAAACAGCTTTATGAAATGTCACTGCAAATTTGCGGGTCTGCTGGCTAGTTCAATGGGTTACTGGTTAAGAGATCTGAATTCATCCACATATCTATCATATGATTTGTACGGCCCTTTTCGTGCCCTTTTATTGGAAATAACATTAAAAATGGCTGTGCAAGGACTATGCGTGATTGCGCGTGCAGGGCAGAAAAACACAAGCGCGGCCCAACGAGATGCGGGATGGAAAAATTTTTCTTTTTTTTTTTTGGTTTTTTTTTTAATATCCACATTTATTAGTTTACATGTTAATTTAAAACTATACATCGGAGCTATATATCGAAACTACGCTACCTATCTATAATAAACACAGAACATCCAAAACTACACTACACATCTAAGCTATACGCACTATACACATTTCAACATATTACAATTCTACAGTATTAGTTTAAGTTGGAAGTTGGAGGTGATAGCGATCATGCTCCATTATGGGTAAAAATTGATGCCATTTTTTATTATGAAAGTGGAGTTTGTTATTTTTCCTCGCAATGAAACGCTCGATCTGTTGCGTTGTTTTGCATTTTGATATTAACAGGGCAATAGTGGGAAACATTTGGCTTAATTTCGAACGAAAAATAAGGAATTTGCTCTCAAGTATAATGTAAGCAACTAGAATATTGTCATCAACATTATCCGCAGAAAAAAAGCCCAAATAAAATATCTTGGATATGGAAGTTTTTAGAGATTAACTTTTGCGATTTGAGGAGAATGTTAGCTCATTCCAAAAGGTGCTAACCTTACTAAAGTAAAAAAAGAAGTGTTCCAATGTCTCCAGTTCTTTATTACAGAAATAACATAAAGGGGAATCAGCTAAACCAAATTTGAAGAGCATAATGTTTTTTATAACAAATTCTATGAAGAACTTTATATTGGAATTCTCTTAACTTTGTATTCAACGTTATTTTAAAAGGTAAAGATAATATTCTTTCCCAGTCTAGTTCAAATGTGTTTGTGTTGAACATTTCATTGTATTTTTTCATAGAGGTAGGGTTGGAAGAGATTTTAGAAGAAAACGTTTCATACAATAGTTTCGATTTAATCTTTTCAACATCAAGCTTTTCCCCTCCAAGGTGTAGTGAAAAAATATCCAAATCTACATAACAATCGTGTAAAAGAGCTGCATTTTCATTTGTCTTTAACAATCTACGCCATTCCTCCGGGATGGCACAAAAGAGACTAAAAAGGAAATAATGATCAATGGGTGAGAGGAGTGCATGTTGTAGGTAAAAAAGCTGTTTAAAATTGCCATGTGAGTCCAGGAGGTTCCAAACAGTTATAATGCCAACATCAATTAACTTTTGGTTGAAAACTGAGCGGGATTCAATACAGATGAACCTATATTGTTCCATAAAAATTGTTCATAAATCTCCGAGCCTGAGGAAGGGCTTACACAGTTTAATTTAAGGAGGCCCATGTCATAATGCACTCTTTGTAAAATTTAGGAAGGGTTATTGATAACCTGGAATAGTTGAAATTGCAGTGAAACAAGAATTTACCACCAACCTCCCTTAAATGAAAATCCAAGAAATACTTCCAGCTGGCTGCATTTGGAGTTAGATACTTCTTTATACACATGATTCTTTGAGCGGAGATCATCGAGTTCAAGTCAGGCATTTTAAGTCCACCTTTTCCTATTTGATTTATTAGAACAGCGCGTTTAACTTTATCTTTACCTTTCCAGACAAAAGAAAATAACGTGTTTTTTTTCTTAATAAACTCTTTGTTACTTGAAATTAACGTCAGCCTATACAAGACCTTAGGTAAAGCAAACGATTTTATAATTTGCACTTTTCCAATCGGGGTTAATCCTCTCCAACTCCATCCTTTTACCAATTGTTTTAATGATTTTTCAATTGATTCAAAATTTAGTTTATAAAACATTGATGTCCTATAAGTAAAGTAAACACCTAGAATTTTAACATATCTTTTAAATTCAGAGATATCTAGTTCTAAGCTACTCGCAGTCTCTTGAAAATTTCCAAGTAGGAGAGACTCAGTTTTATCGCGGTCAATCTTAAGGCCAGTGTGTGTCCCGAATAAATTAATAACATTAAAAAGAGTAGGATAAGACTGTTTGTCTTGGACGAAGGTTGTCATATCGTCAGCAAAATTGAATGGCCCTCGCGTAATCTTCTGTGATATATGCGTCTCTGTGTACACTCGATTCCTTAATCTTACCTCTCTTTGACCAGACCTTGTCTCGATCTTCACGACAGACAAACCTTGCTATAATGGGCCTGCATCTAACACCACCTCTCTTACCTATTCGGTGAACTGCGTGAAATCTTAATTGGGAGATATCTAAACCAAAGTCTCTTCCTATGGTGTGATACATAACCTTTTTGCAATCTTCCCCTTCATGTTCCTTTATATTATTAAATCTCAGGTTCTCTCTGCTAGTGTACTGTTCAAGGGTTATATTCTGTTCCACTGCTTCTTTCAGGGACTGTTCCAAAATAGTTATTTTCGCCGTTGAAAGTTCCATTTCCGAAGAGCGTTCTTCTGTTTCCTTCTTGAGTTGTTCCTTAAAGGTATCAACTTCGTCTTACGTGAAATTCAAACTCTTTTCGAGGTCTTTTATAGTACAGCTCATTTCTTTAATATTCGATTTGAATTCGCTTCGTAGTATGTCTAGATCACCATGTAATCTGGCAAGACCCTCAGTGACCAATCTTTTTAGGCATTCGATTGCCTCTTTCAGTTCTCTAGAGAGATCGTTTTCTGTACCAAGATCCTGACCAGCCATTTCTTCTTCGTTTGCCGATGAACTCGAGCCAGGTTTTGAGCGCTTTTTTCCCAAATAAACTTGAAATACTGCGTTAAATTACTGACGATGCATTTGTTAATACTTCTATAAAATAATAAAACTACTTAGCATCCTCACAGTATAGTTCTTTTGGCTTAGAAATCCATTTCTTAAGCGAGCGCTCAGAACCGCGTGTGAACGCCATGACAGTCGGCCCAATTCCGGATGGAAAAAAATGAAAAAGAAAAAATAAATAAATAAAAACCTGACAAACAGAAAGAGCTGTGGTTATGTGATAAATACTTATTGAGAAAGTTGTGCTGGTCGGTTATGGCAGGGAAATATTTCGCCCTCAGGTCATGGCGCACAAACCTCGCTGCGGGCGGTCCATATGCTATGACCTCGAATCAAATATTTTTTCGTCTGGCTTTCCCACTCGGTCCATGAGTACATAATATACAAGAAAAAGAAGACCTTACTGCATAATAGCATTTCTTTCTAACCAAAGATTCAAAGACTTGTTGAAATTATATAGGTTACACGTTGAAATTTAATCACTGAGGTTAAAATGATGTTAACCTAGGCCATTTTATTTTAAACTAGTTTGCCAGAAACAAATCCACCTAGTACGTTAAAATGTTCCAAACCAGTTTATTATCAACTATTCTAAAAAAGGGTTTTCCCTTTTTTGGGGATGTAATTAAAAAAATGAAGCCTTTATTTATATATTTATATTATTATTATTATTATTATTATTATTATTATTATTATTATTATTATTATTATTATTATTATTATTATTATCATTATTATTATTATTATTTATTTATTTATTTATTTTTTATTTATTTATTTTTTTTTGGGGGGGGGGGGGTTAAAAAAGAAAGCATAAATGGTATCATTCTTGCAACCCTACTCTTCTCTGCATTTTCTCCTTTTTTCTCCGTATCTCCCCCATCTACCTCTTCCTGTGTTGCTACTTACAGGCTTTGCCACTTAAATTATTTCTCTTACCTCTCAAGCTTTCCATGCCACTCCTGAGATTCGAACCTCGCACCACCACTATGCCATCGGGTTAACAACTGAATTTCCCCTGTACATTTTTGCTACCAAAGAGTTTACGCTATTTCCAAGCCTCAGCGTTAACTACAATTTCGCAAATGCGTAAATGAGACGATATAACTTATCCGCTATGGCTCCCGATGGACCTGCCAGCAGCAGTGTTTGTGTGAACTTAAAGTACTTTTTGGAAATGTTGAACGAGCTTAAGTAGTCCACAAAATGTATAAAAAGCAAAACAACATTATTTCAGTGTTGGTGACTTTTATGAAGAAGCTAAAAGGTGGCCAAATTTATCTGAAGAAGAGCGAAAATGCTCAGTTCTCTCCAGTCCAACATAAGCGAAAATTGCCTGCAAGAAATGCGCTCTTGATCGTCAACAGTGACAAAAAAGATGTCGTTCCGGAAAAGGAATTACATAGAATACCCTCAGAAACATATTCACCTATAGTACCGTGCAAAAGAGTAAGTTGAAAGTCTCTCGAATCGAAGCTCGATCCATGTCACCATTTCAGAGCCAAAACAGAGAAATATGTACACATTTCTTACAGCGGAACTTCCCAGCAAGTTATACAATTAAGTTAATTTACTTCGCCATGCAAACTACACCAGGAACAGGGCAGCATTACTAGTCATTGAAAGTCACCCGCCAATTCAAGCATCCGGTACGAGCGTAAGACATCCCCTCACTTCCAGCATCGATTTACTTACCAATATATACACGTACATGCTAATAACTGATGTATTTTTTTATGTTTACTATCCTTCCGATTTCAACCTACTTTAAAATAAAATGACCCAGGTTGGAATTATTCTAACCTGAATTTGAATTTAACCCGTAACATACATAAAGGTTGTCTACTTACTTTCTTCTCCACTGTTCAATATTTTCATTGGAGAGACATCCGCTTTGTAAATTGGAAAAACGCCACAAAAAGCCAAGACCCCTTTGGTGAGAGAGGGCCTGTGAACAGGACCCATTGGTCTAAGTAGATTTTGCTTTGTGGTAACAGGAAGTGATCCACGCTGTGTAGCTGCCTATTGAATAGAAGATCCAAGAAAAACTAACAGCTTTTACTTTATTAACCATTAAACGTGGGGGGAGAGAGGGGGGGGGGGAAGAAACTATACAACAAGCTTCTTTTTGTACCCTGATTCGTCAACTTACTGTGGGAAGGGAAGAGAGATTAAACCGGATATTAGAAAGATAACAATTATATCTCTAGTCCTTTGAATACAGCGACAAAACGAACTCCGGATAGGCCGTACTTAAGAACACGACCGGCTATATTAGCTATCCGACTTATGCTTGCATTAAAGACTGAACCAACGAAGAACTAAGGAAGGAGGGATGGGAGGATGGAGGAATGGATGGAGGGATGGGTGGATGGAGGAATGGATGGAGGGATGGGAGGATGGAGGAATGGATGGAGGGATGGGTGGATGGAGGAATGGATGGAGGGATGGGTGGATGGAGGGATGGATGTTTGGCTGAATGTATGGATGAATGTATGAATAATACAATAGCAGCTATACCAATGAATGTTCTAGCCACTTTTAAAAACATTCATTTCAGTAAATTAACCGCACATCTTTCGTCGGATAAAATATGGTAACTCAAGGCTGGAAACTATTCCTTGTAATTATCACTAAGATCTAAAACCTAATTGTAGCTGATATAAGTTGTTTTCTGAAAATAAGTGAGTTTCAAGTGTTTTCAAACAATAACTTGAAGCAAACTCATCTAATATTCCGCTACTGGAAACTTTAACAACCTAATTTCTTATTCAGTTTACGTAATCTCAATTCACTGTAGAAATATTTACTCGTTTGATATCCTCTTTCAGTTTCTGAGGAGATGGCAAGGACGGCTCCATTTTTGTGATGTAACAAACTTGTTCTGACAAAATCTTCATAACAGTCACCGACTGAAAAGAAACGCACACTTGTTATTACTTTTATACTATACTTGTCTTCACATCAAGGGATTTTGGTCATTTATCAATGCGCACCATCCAGTAAAGTCTACATAGTCTAACATTGCAATTACTGATCACATCATTGTTTGAAGGCACAAGCACAAATTGAATGGAAGTGCAATGTGTTTGCAATATTGTTTCCCACTTTTCAGAGACCGGGGAAAGGAAGAGGGAAAGGTCAAAAAACAATAATGCTACAAGAAATCCTGGCTCATTTTGAAGGAAAAGGAAGAACAACTATATAGGATACAGAGGAAGAAAAGAGCAAGAGAAACGAGACTAGGAAGGTAAGTGCGGATTCAGTTTTGGGACCATTCTGTAAAAGAAATGCAAGCAAAGTTTTCTATTTATAGTGCAAACCTATTCCATTTTTAATGTATTCTGCTGGCCGATGGAAGAATGAAAGGGAAAAAACAAAGTGATCCAAAAAAGAAACACAATACATACTTAATTGACCGCTCCCAATAGGGGCTTTTCAGGGCCAATGAAACAATCAACGAAACAACAGAACACAACAACAACAACTTTTAAGAATCCCAACTGGTCGGAGGCAAACCAGTTGGCTATTTACAAGTGCAGCTGGGAAGTTGAACAAGGGACTACCAGGAACAAATTCATTGAGTGGTCAGAGCGGATCTTGAACACGGGATCTCCGGATCTCAAGGCAAGCGCCCTAACCACTGGGCCACACTGCCTCCATGAAACGCTGCGTACTCGAGATTATAAAATACACCTTCTTTCCAGATAATTTTGGTGCTAAAACTGTTTGCGGCCCAGACATTGGTAGAAAACTAGTATCCAGAGTCTTCTGAGTATTAGTATCAACGGCAACATCGCATTTGGAATGTTCTTCCGTAAAAACTTGTCATTCATTCTGTTCATATACCAGAATAGGAATAAGAAAGATGTTTTAAAAGCTTCCGTCTCAAGTGCTTTTTCTTCTGATATTTATTCCAGAGTGTTTTCACTTGCAGTCACGTCGGCCACATTGGTCTGTCTCTAGACCGCGAGACGACGGCCATGTTGGTATCCTATATTGATCTTTCGAAATTTGAACACTGTTCCAGATGAAAATAATTTCTTTTGTCTCAGCAAGCTACAATGCCCGCCAGTCACGAAAGTATAATACTTCCGGCAAGACTTTTTTATATTTTTAACGCGGTCGTGTTGTATTTGCTTTTCACGTTATCTATACGGCCCTTCAAGGTTTAAGCTTAGCGGGTAAGAGAATAGCAACTGCACATTTCTTGAAACAATCTTGCCAAAACAACACCTACTGTACTCCGAACACGGAATAGTTTTTTTTTTTTTTTTCTGAGGCGACCTTAGAAGCCTATTCCAAAACTAAGAACCCTGATCCCAGACTAAAAAGGAGAAAAGAAAGAACGAAAGAGTTCCCACTAAGAAAGTGTGGGTACCAAGGGTAAAGCCTAGTTAGCGTTAACCGGCGGTTGAGAGGTATCCATGGCCCTCCATGGTTTTTAATGTCATGGCGATCGAGCCGTTCAGTTTGTGCCCCGAAGCTATGGAACTTTCAAAGCACATCAAGCAAGTGTTTA
>NC_090888.1:23265526-23268026 GCF_036669925.1 Montipora capricornis | reverse complement strand
CCTTATAAGCCACGTACTCGTAGCTTACGTAGCTAACTCAGTTTATTTTGAGATCCTTTCCAGAGTTACAACACGTTATTTGTTTGCTTAGAACTGAATCAATAAAAAAAAAGGTAGGCGTGTCAATTGATATCGACAAAATTGCTGCCGCTTGACCGATAGATAACGCAACCATTCACTTTACAGATACAAGGGAAGTACAAAGTCATGTGCTGTAACGTAAGGTCCATGCACGTACCGTCATGAGTAATAAATTAAAAGGTTGCGGCACATCTGCTTGACCTAAAGCCTTTATTTTACGCGTGTTTGCAAAAATGGGCATTGGCTAAGAAATTTAAGACAATTAAAATATTTCATAGTAAGACAATGTCGTACTTGTATATTTCTTAGCTAACTCTGTGTTTTTTACTTCATTTCCAGTTTAAGAAACAGAAGGGTAGGCATGTCTATTAATGACAACGAAATTGCGTACTCCTGATCCGCAATACAATTCTCACCAATACGTTTCAAATACAAGGGAAGTACTTAATTTATGATGTTTTTTCACGTACGGTCACACATACCGCCACGAATAATAAAAGTTATCAAAGATTGCGGCACATGTGTTTGACCTTACGCGTTTATTTTGCACGTGTTTGCATAAGTGGCTTGCATTTTGGACTATAAAAAAACTAAAAACAAAATATTCCATAGAGCATGTTGTACTTGGAGCTTCCTCAGCTAACTCAGCGATCCTTTACTTCCTTTCCACCTCCTCATGTCATTTGTTTACTTAAAACTGAAGCAATGAAAGCTTCCGGCACAAATGTCACATCTACCGCCTTCGTTTTCCGTGTGTTTCCAAAAATGGGCATTGGCTACGGTTTTCTAGAAAAAAATAAAATAAAATAAATCGTGGACAATGATATTCCAAAAATTCTAGATCTCAAATCGTCTTCCGAACAGATATTTTCCGAAATTTGACGTTGGGTGGCCCTGTTTTAGTTTTTCTTCCTCTCCAGTTTGACAAGTCATTTGATTGTTTGCAATTGAGGAAGCTTTCAGAAAAAGAAAAGTGGTGCCTACGTGTCTCTTGATGTTGACCAAATTGCTGACTCGTAGCCCATAACCTAACTGCTGCGTGCTGAGCCTCTTGCATACAACAGGTACAAGGGAAGTGCTAAACGAAGTTTTGTCATGCACGATCACACGTTCCGTCACGAACAGGATCATTAGAATTTGTTCGTCACCCCGATTGTTACAGTTGGCCTTAGATGACCTCAAGAGGATTTTGTTATATGAATGATGTCATCGAGAAACATCAAAATAAGCCAAAAGATCTAGCTTGAATGTACAAACAGTTAGGAAAAAAGAAATAATAGTCGTTCTACCTTTCTTAGGTCATCACAGAAAACATCTCACAAAACAGCTGAGGTCTTGTATAAACAAGTAGTTTTTCAGAAAACCCGAAAACTCAAGTCTTTTTTCCCTTACAAAGATAAACTAGCTCCTTTGTTCAGGTTAAAAGTAGTGTACAGAGCAAACTGCTGGGATTGCAATGATTTCTCTATAGGGAAAACAAAACGCCGATTACGTGACAGAAAAACATTCTAAAGCTCTATTAACAAATTGTCACAAATCTGCAATTGCTGATTATGTTGTCTCAATCAACCATAGAATAAAGTAGGATCATTTTGAATATTTTTTTTTTTTTTTTTTTTTTGTGAAATTTTAGGAACCGGTCGATCAGACATGCACTGTAAAATTAAACAGTCTCTGTTTATCCGTGATCTAAAGTCAGAATTAAATGAAAACGTTGGCAGCGAGAAACTTTATCTCTATTATTAAGCAAATCTCTTGTCCTTTTCGTTCAGTTCCCAGTCCGTTTAGTTGTATTTTTGAATTTAAATTTATCTGTAATAAAACCAGTTGGGCGCCATTTTAATCTTCCCAATCACTCCCACTTCAACATGACAATTTACGGCCTTTCCAAATCACAATTTACAATTAAAAATTTACAGCTTTCCAAATCTTTCACGGTGGTAATTTAACCTTTATCAACTAGTTTGATAAAACCAAATTTTCCTGTCTTACTTTTCCACCGACTCAGCACAGCAGTTTCTTTAGAAACTAGAAATTTGTTAAGTGAGTTTGTAGCTGTCAGTAAAAAAGTACTCATCTTTTCGAATGTTCTAGGGGAGCTTCAGGTCTGAAGAAATTTGGAGGTTGCTTTTTGGCCTCCTCCGAAAGTTCCAGCAATCGTGAGGTCTGATAAAAAAAACTTTACATGCCCGAAAATTCTACGGGACGTTGATTTACAAAATATGATTCTCAAACAAACTTTTACTAAAATGATAGAAGTTACAAATATTCAGATTTCGTGTACCATTTTCAATATCACAATTGACTCTTAATTAGCGCAGTAAAACTATCGTTCTTCAACGTGATTTCGACATCTCTACGCACTCTCCAGACTCTTCAGTAGTTTTTTTGGAATTTCAAGTCTAGGAAATCTGAGTTC
>NC_090888.1:23218026-23253026 GCF_036669925.1 Montipora capricornis | reverse complement strand
AAGGGATTTAAGTTGGCTTTGTTCGTCAAATGCTTTTTAGATTGAAAATATTTTCCCTTCCTTTTTAGTCCTCCAAGCGTTTCTTCTTTTAATTAGTTCCACGAAACTAAATCGTAGGGCTTCTTGATTTTGTTTGCTTTTTTTCTTGATCACTTGTATTCCCAAACAGTCATGCTTTCTATGAAGTTTCTGCGTCATCATGTAGCTACAAAGGGACCTTAAGTAATGATTGAGGAACGTCGGCTCTGTTTTAGTTAGCTGGACTAACTAAACCTAACTTTCAATTTTATGGACATCAATTGTAGTTACGTACTAAGCTTTCGCAAAAGTTCATGTTAGAAAAGTTTGAACCCTTTGGGTGGACATACATAAACCAGCCATGTATCAACCCACCACTAAATTCAAAGCTCTGTACGTCTATACTTGTCTTTCCTTTGCTTGATTGGTAACCCGTTTGTCAACAACAGCCACTCTAGAATGAAACTTAGGGAATCGAGACAATGATGACTTTTGTGACTTCTCGCATGATATTAATTTCTTTTTATGCAAAGCAAATCCAGCAACCAGACACAACGTAAAAAGCAACCATTGCGCCCTCCAGTCTTGTCTTTTTTCCGAGTTCAACGCTATGTTGAATCCTAGACAGTATTCCATTTAGGATCATCCCCTTGATTTTAATCGCAGCCACTTGGGTGGAAGACGTAATTGTCTCCCAAGTCTCATGGAAGCCTCAGAGCCATGTGTGAATATTGATATATCGAACGTGGCCTATTGGAGAAGTGGTTAAAACAAACATTTTTTGTAGCGTGACAGTGAAACTATCTATTTTTTGAGCGCATAACCACAATTCCTTGGGCCTTTGACCACAATCCCTTGCGCTTCGGAGAAAAATATGTTCTCCTTCCGATTAGAAAGCTGCCTCGTTCGTTCGCTTCAGGCTCACTCACTGCGGTAGCAAAAATCTCCCTTTAATTCCACGCACGACCACTCCAAAAGGGGTCACCACCTTATCGTGGTGGGGTGGTTTGTGTGTCTCAATGACCCCTAGAGCTATGCCGGCTGGAGTCTTGTACTCCTGGTAGGGTCACCCATGCCGAACAGGTCGAAGGGTAGAGTCCAGACGAAGTGTGATCCCCTGGTCCTCCAGGTTGGGGGTTGAGCTACAGGCCAATCACCTGTTCTCGGAAAAAAACAACGGATTACAGAAACCGCAACTCATCAGATTCGAATCAATGATGGCGAAGCCGTAGCTGCTGACGGACAACCAGCCGGAAGCACCAGGACGTCACTGGGTAAAAGCCTACGGGAAGCTCAGCGACCGACAAGGTCAATGGCGACGCCAAAGTCAGTTACCCGGATTGGGTGCTGGAATGTACGCACGATGTATATAGCAGGTAAAGCCACACAGGTGGCGAGGGAGATGGATAGATACCAACTAGACGTGCTGGGGATCAGCGAGACAAGATGGACAGGGGCTGGACGGGTCACTCTCGCTAACGGCAGCACCTTGTTGTACGCTGGAGAGGAGGAAGGACATCAAAAAGGTGTGGCATTGATGATATCACAGGAGGCGCAGAGAAGCTTAATGGAATGGATGCATGTAAGCAGCAGAGTGATCAGCGCAAGGTTCTATTCACGATTCAAGAAGATAACCATCATCCAAGCGTATGCGCCAACAAACGATGCCACACCAGAAGAGAAAGATGACTTTTATCACCAATTACAGACAACAACGGACAGGTGCAACAAAAATGACATTGTGATCGTCATGGGTGATATGAATGCAAAGGTGGGAGACGATAACAGCGAGATGGAGGAGGTTATAGGGAGACACGGGTTAGGGAGCAGGAACGACAATGGAGAGAGGCTGTGCGAGTACTGCTCCATTAACGGCCTTGTCATCACCGGAACATGCTTCCCCCATAAGGACATACACAAGGCCACGTGGGTCTCCCCTGAAGGGCAAACAAGGAACCAGATAGACCACATCATGATAAGGAGAATATGGAGGACCCTAAGGAAGACGAAAAGTGGAAAGGCACCTGGAATGGACGAAATACCCGCAGAGTTGCTGAAAGCAAGCGGCGACATAGCAGTACAAGAACTGACAAGACTATACAGGAAGATATGGAAGGAAGAGAGAATACCAGATAACTGGAAGAAAGGCATCATCGTCAAACTACCAAAGAAAGGGGACTTAAACGAATGTAAAAACTGGAGAGGAGTGACACTGCTGCCAGTAATGAGCAAAATCATGGGCCGAATCATAATCGATCGGATCCAACGGGGAGTGGATGAGGCCCTCAGAAAAGAACAGGCGGGGTTCCGTAGGAATAGGAGCACAGTGGAGCAGATCTTCATTCTCCGCAACATCATGGAGCAGGTGAATGAGTGGAGAGCGACGCTGTACACACACTTCATTGACTTCGAGAAGGCCTTTGATTCGATCCATAGAGAAAGCTTGTGGAAGATCATGAAGTCGTACGGCATACCTGAAAAGCTGGTGAAGATGGTTAAAATCATGTATGAGGAATTTGAGTGTACGGTAATGGATGACGGGGAACAGACGAGGTGGATCAAGATCACGACGGGAGTCAAGCAAGGGTGTGTTATGTCAGGATTTCTCTTCCTCATAGCAATAGATTGGGTGATGAGAAAGACGACACACGGGCAGAAGAATGGAATACGATGGAACTTCACCAGCGTATTAGAAGACCTTGACTTCGCAGACGATATTGCTCTGATCTCGTCGAAGTACGAGCATATACAGAGCAAGACGGATCGATTGGTGGAGAACGCTGGGCGTGTAGGACTGAAGCTCAATGCGGCAAAATGCAAGATTATGAGATCGAATGCAAGACGGCAGGACAGGGTCAAGATTGGAGAAGATGAAGTCGAAGAAGTGGAAGAATTCGTATACCTCGCAGCAACGGTCAGGAAAGATGGTGGTGGAACTGAAGATATTAGGAACCGACTAAATAAAGCAAGAAGGGCGTTCTATAACCTAACCAAGGTATGGAGGTTACGGAGCATAGGACGCCAAACGAAGATCAAGCTGTTCAAGACGCTAGTACGCCCAGTACTACTCTACGGATGCGAGGCATGGAAAATGACAAAGGTGGAGGAAAAGAAGATGGACGCATTCCAGTTTGTGTGCCTCAGACGAATCCTCGGAATTCGGTGGCCACAGAGAGTGAGCAACGAGAGGATAGGGGATATTACAGGAATAAATAAGACCAGTGATGAGATCCGCAGGAGGCGCTGGAACTGGATCGAGTACGTCTTGAGAAAAGATGCAACCGACAACTGCAGGGTAGCGTTAGGGTGGCAACCAGAAGGGAAACGGGCAGTAGGTCGACCAAAGACCACGTGGAGACGAACTGTGGAAAATGAGCGAAAGAGTGAAGGGTGGAACAGCTGGAGAGAAGTCAAAGTCATAGCGGAAGACAGAGTGGGTTGGAAGACGAGGGTTGCGGCCTTATGCGCCTCCTGGCGCGGAGAGATCTAAGTGCTAAGTAAGTGCTAAGTAATTCCACGCACGAACAATCGTTAAATTTCCGCAAGCATAACTGAACATCTCCCTTCCCCTCGGCAGCATTTTTACCATTTAGGTAAACTAGTCATACTCGTCATAAACAAATCGGACGACCGCGCGCGTTAGCACTAGTATGATTACAGACCGAATGAGCCAGTATCAAAAATACCATAATACTCTTTGTTTGTCCCTCCAAATTTTTCATAAGCATTGTTTCCAGTTTCTCTTGGGACCATTTTAAGTCCCAAGAGAAAATAAAAACATTGCTCTGACCCATGCGATTTTATAATTCAACGACATGTTGAATTTCAGATAGTATTCCAGTTAGCATCATCCTTTATCTGTTTATTTCAATCGTAATCTTGCTGTTGGGTAGAACCGACTGTCTATTTTCCCAACTGCTTTCGTTATACCAAAAAAGCACTCGAGAACAAAGTGGATGCTGCCCCCCTTTTCAATCAAATTTGTAATTCGTTACAAACATAGATCACTTAAGTTAATCGAAAATGGTTAAAACGCAGTCAAAAAGTAACTAATTATTTACCTTGCATGCACGTTCTTTGTTCCTGATTCGATAAATGATAACCGCTTGGACAGGTACAGAAGTAGCTTCCTTGGGTGTTGACACATTCATGGCTGCAGCCACCGTTTGTTATTGAACACTCGTCTATGTCTGTTTTATGATGGAAAAGTTGAACTGAGCATGAGTGTTTTCCAAATTTTGTGAAGCATCTTTTTCCTAAGCGAGATCTAATGCAATAAGTCGCAATCACCTTAAGCGCTTAAAATCTGAGATAAGAGCCAGTTAACAACCTGTTTATTACTTATCGACCTAATTTTTGCATGGAAAATTGTGCCCATACTTCACTTTAATGAAGAATTTTTTCAGTAGACAAGCTAAAATAGCTCATAATAATGTCGACAATGACTACCTTTGCACGTTTTCTTGTCTTCTAATAGCTGAAATCCTTGAGAACATCTGCAGTAAAAACTTCCCCTAGTGTTGACACATCCATCACTGCAGCCCCCATTTCTTGTCCTACACTCCTTTACATCTGTAGTAAGACAAAAAGACGTCACGAGATAGAACCAACCCTGAGAAATACAGCGAATTATTGTTCCATTTGTTGGGACAGAGATAATTATCATCAACATAAAGGAAAACAAAACTTTTATAAACAATTTAAAATTGTATAAACCGTGTAAAAGAGCTTCTGAGGAACGGTTGGGAGACGAGGTTCACGGTTAAAAGTTTAGATCGAGCAGTAACCTTAAACAATCTTACGTACACATCGGAAAGAGCTGGTTACCTAGGCACAAGGGAAATTCAGAATACTTTAGTTTTTCCTATTTGGAGGCCGCTTCAAATTACTTTTTCATTCTTTTGTAAGAGAAATTATCTATTGGGTTGTCAAGAGGTAAGTTTTGATTTTACTCGGGAATTCTCGGCTTTCTTTAAGGCTTCGCTGCTTGGGAAAGGATGACCGTCGCCATTAAAGTATTTCATGGTGAAAAGAAGCTTAAGTCCGTCTTTAAAGTGTGCTACTTCATAATCGCAAAGGAAACATTTATGTAGATTACAATCAGACAACCTGTAAATTTTGAAACAGGGGTCCCTTAACTTGCTCCAAAGGGTCGTAGATCGTTTTATGTAAACTACCTAATGGGAATTTTAATCCACTAAAAAAAAAAAACAAAAAAAAAAAAACAAGAAGACAAGCAAACAAAGCAGAAATGAAAAGTAATATTTTACGTAAAATTAATGTCTCGGGGCTAAGAAAGCCTCAAGTAAGAGGCGAACTATCTACTTTATTTAGTAAGTCTCGTAGATAAACGAAGACTTAAGTTGCTGTCCCTAATCATCAAAGTGGACTTCGAAGAGCCCCATTGTGAGTTTGACTTACCCCAACACCATTTTCCGTAGTACAACTTGTAACCATTCCGACAAGCGCAGTAAAAGCTTCCAGGCGTATTAACACATGTGTGCTGGCAGTTACCATTTCTGATAGTGCACTCATCTACATCTGTAGAAATATCAATACCTGGTGGTCACACTTCAGCGAATGTTATTGTTTTAAGGAGACCTTCATCGTCAGATTGCTTAAGCTAATTTTGAAACCACTTTTTCCCCACTTTTATAAACAGTCCTAATTTTGCTCTCGTTTGTGTTGTTAATTCAACCATCCACTAAAAGCGGAGCTCCCGGGTTATTTATCTCATTCGCGTTCCATTGTAAACATGGGTCCTCAAAGACCTATGAAACGAATTAACTTTTCTGAACTTAATTATTTCTAGCAATGTGGCTTAGAATATCTCATTTTATCAACGCGAAAAAGAGGGCCACGAAGTAGTTTGTAGCATTTAAAAAAGATGTACCCAAAATCATGGCTTGTACGCAAATGTTAATCTCCATCAGACTAATCTCAATTTCTCGATGTTATTTTCCAGCTGCCGCTCAAAAATTGCTTGAAATTGTCCCCCTGATATTTTTCCCATCCTTCAGCAAAGGTTTTTCCGTATAAAATCATTACGAACAGTCCACAAAAAGCAAT
Organism: Montipora capricornis; assembly: GCF_036669925.1. Classification (NCBI taxonomy): domain Eukaryota; kingdom Metazoa; phylum Cnidaria; class Anthozoa; order Scleractinia; family Acroporidae; genus Montipora; species Montipora capricornis. Next base: position 23,246,939 of record NC_090888.1, on the reverse strand, counting down.
ACACCACTTTCATAAATGGTACCGCCTTTACATTCGTTTACATTAATTAGACCTACTACCCTCATTTTGAAACAAAAATTCTTTTAAAACTTGCTCGTCGTAGCGACGCTAGAAAGGCTTATTACCATTCAAACAAAAGAATAATTTATTTGGCTGCCATTATAAAAGGAAAAACCTTATACAGCAATGACCACAACCAAAGTTTTCTGAGCCCGCGAGACTGAGCATTTCCAGCAAACCATTGTTTTAACGAAAACCGCTGGTCAGCAACCTGGTTTTGGTCATTGCTGTCTAAGGTCTTCCCTTTGAGGTCAATTATGTTTGCACATACGAACCACATAAAGCCCTTCCCAGAGACTGCAATTTTTACGTGATTCTGGTCACATTGGCGTACATGAGTGGATGGGTGGATGAAATCATTGCTAAAACCTAAATTTCTCTCATCGAGGCTTACCATATTTTCTTAATCATGGTTCTCCGGGCGCGCACCTTCGGGAAGTGGAGCTCCGCTAATAATAATAATAATGATAATGATGATGATGATGATGATGATGATGATGATGATGATGATGATGATGATAATAATAATAATAGTAATCTTTATTTCACTGATAAAAGATACATATCAAGTGTTACATAGCAGGTAAAAGAACCAGATTGCGCAAAAATTTGCATTATTATATCTTTCAGTCACTCATTGCTAAATTATAATTAAAATTAAGTATTAATAAAATAATTTTTAAAACGCTCAGTATTGCAATATAGAAGGGTAGTTTTGACCCGTCTAGACCTAAAAGTGGCCGGATTGATTCTAGGATGTAATTGAAATAAAGGATGATCTTTGTCCTTGCTTAGTTTGTTAAGAAATATGCTTATCAGACTTCTCTAGCCAATTTAAAAGGTAACAGGAAAGAAATAAGCTTAAGAAATATGCTTATCAGAAATATGCATATTAAGAAATATGCTTATCAGACTTCTCTAGCCAATTTAGAAAGGTAACAGGGGAAGAGGTATACTGCATAGAGGTGATTTCGGGTGGAGATGCTCCATATACTGATACCCCATACACAAGCTAAGGCATCACCTGGGCGCTGAATAGTTTGTCTATCTCTAGCTGGTCATAACTTTCCTTAATAATCCCTTATTGAAAGGGTTATCTTCGGGGCTCACAAAAAATTCGCGCGTATTATCTGTTTAACCATTCAATAAGGTGTATGTATATGTATAGTGATTGAAACTCAGTATTACCCTACACAATCTCGCCTTGTTCAACTCCTCACGGAAGTTCGGAGGGTGGGAGAAAATCCTTTGGAACAACATCAACGACCCAGGGGCGGATCCAAGGAAGGAGGGGGAGGGGGGCTCCTTTTTGTTTTTTCGAAGTCACTTGCATAGATCTCTTTCATAATGGCGGCCAAATAAAATATCCTTTTGTTTTATTGCTAATAAGACTTTTTAGACTCTCTACGACGATCAAATGTCAAAAGAATATTTGTTTCAAAATGAGAGCTGTAGGTCTAATTAACATAAATACAGTAATAGTGGTCAATTATTTTGGTTAATAAATCAATTAAATGTACAAATTATTTGCAATGTTACAACATGCAAGTTTTATTATTTCAAAGTTGGACGGCTTCTCTCTTTGCATATGATGTTTCAGGTATCTGAAATCTATTTATTTTCTACGTTTGTAAGAGAGTACTTCTTATCTGCTTTTCATGGTATTTTTATTTTTGCTGGAACAGATACTGTTACTTGACGTAAACGTTTTATTACTGCAAAACATAAACAAAGTCAAAATGACAGCCTAAGCTATCTGGACGTTTGTCAGAGTATATACTTCGATTCTTTCAATTTACCCCTCCCTCCTAAAATATTCCTAGATCCCCCACTGAGACCACTTCATTTGCTTATTGCATTTACATTTTTAGTTCAACTCACAGTTACCAGAAATAAGCTAAGGAGGCTACTGGCTGCCCTAAATTCTCATAAGGTGCCAGTAAAACAGAGCAGCCGTAGTTAAGAGAACAATAATTGTTCTTTTAACTACTTGCTTAACTCCCAATCATTGGGAGTTTAAGCAACAACGATGGTTACGGCAAGGAAAACGCCAAAAAGCAAGTATGTTATTGGATACTTAAAAAGGAAGAAAGGGTCGTGCTGCACGTGCAGCACTCATTTCAGTGCATCTTTTTGCAGTTCTCCACAAAACAACAACGTGTGCATGAAATCACCAATTTGTAGTTTTTGTCGAAAACGCGAGCATACAACAATGAACCATTCATTTTCTATCTTTACCTTAAAATCATTCGTACGCATCCTGTTACCGGATACATTTGGCCCGTACTGCACAACCTGTACAATGTGGAATCATCGCGAAATGACTGGGATACTGAACTCTTAAGTTATATTTTAGAGTGACTTTTTCGTTGACGTTGACGTTGCCGTTGTCCTTGCTGAGTAGGGAATTCAAGATCTACGACTCAAAACATAACTTTGCGTTATCGTAAGTCTTTTGCGATTATTCAGTCTCGTTCACGTCCTACAACATGGGCGAAGTATCCTAAAAATAAACTGGAACCAGCGGTTTCGGAGTAGAAATAGAGAATGAAAGATTCTCTGTTGCATGCTGACGTTGGCGTCAAAACCTCAAATTTGTTGATTTCACGTCGTCGTTATGCAGCTTGCTAAATCCGTGCTGCATGAGCAGCACAATTAGTTATGATCTTTTAACCAATGATATTATTGTTTTCTGGCGTTTTCGTAGTCGTAGCAGTCGGCGTTTCTTAGGTCGCGTTCTTTAGGTACGATTCCGGAATAGACGGTATTCGTGAACTGAATACTATTCCGTTCATTCTGCTCGCGATAGCAGAATGAACGGAATGACTGGAATACGGTTCACTCGGAATAGACAGAATATGCGTTCTTTTGGGAAAGTTTTGGCGGGAAATGATACGCGGTCGGCCGGTCCCCTGCCGGCGGCTTAAAAATTGAAATTTGAATGAAATAGCGATCCAAAGTTTCTACCATAGCTGCGGGTTTTCGGCCTGTGTTCTGTTTCTTTACGAGTGCTAGAACAAAAAGAGCTCTCAGTTTGTGTTAATTTAAAAATGTGCTCTTGCCTGGTCGAAAGAAATGAGGTTAGAATTAATTTATTTGTACAAAAACTTCGAACCTTTTTAAAATTAAGTCCGGCAACATCAAGAGTTTGGAAGAGCTTATGGGAACGCATTTGCACTATGCAAAGCACTCACAAGTATAAAAAAAATATTCTGTGTTCTGTTCCCCCTCAAGGTTTTTAGCAAATGAAGCAAACCGGAAAATCGAGGAAACCGCCAAAAAACTTGTACTTATTGCCATATTTCAACATTTCGTGTTCCAAACTATAGGGAACTTTTTCAGCCGCCATGCCAACGCAACTGGCGCACGCGCAGATACAATAGTTCCCAGGTCGCTTCGCCAAAAATATTACGTTTTCATAATTTGCGTTCTTTTGAGAATTGATATTCCGTGTACTCTGTAATTCCTAATCCCAGAATGAGAATCAGGATACTCCCAAAAAAATGCACCCTCAAACTGTCTAATTAAACTTTCTGATTCTATATATAGTTTAAAGGTGAGGTAAATGAGCTTCTTGTTATCCAGCATTTCTGCGAATATCTGACATTCGTTGCAGGAAGCTACTAACAAACTGGGTTTCACTGCACCTGTTGTTATGGTTTCTTGATTACTTTTTTGCCATATGTATTTATTGTGCGGCAAAACAATCCATTGTTTACTTCCTTCCTGTCGAACAGCTATCTGTCATTAGGAATAACACATATCATTAGTATTACAGTAGGGATTGTACCAGGTTTTTGATGTTTTTCTGAAATGAGTTCATAACGCCGACATCATGGCTTCGAGTTTTTCGTTTCAGAAAAGATTCAAGTACCAGTGAAATAGCCTTAATTCTGGCTGTACTATGATTTTCTTAGGCCTTGGTGCCTCAAAAACCCTTCAAATCGATGAAGATAGACCAAACCCCAAGGAAGTCCATGTTTCATTCTTCGTGCGAATAAAAATGTGAGATGGGGCCTACGGGCCTTTACAACTTCCATGTTTTTTGACTGAAACAAACTTTTTGCAGCAAATAAGTGTAAGTAATTGCAGTCGGATAGGGTGAAGCAGTTGCTAATATACTGTCGGCACCATTCGTCGCCGCTAGGTCTAATTAGTCAAATAAACCTTTTGGGAAACTCAGGCATTATTATATTTTCTCCCGTTACAAACATGTAACCAAGCTCACCTCCTTAATAAATACACGGCGATCGTAATGCTTCCCTCGAAAAAGTACGGCGTGACTCAAATCGGTCAATGGACGGTCCCAAAAATAATATAATTGTGAACTGAAATGAAGAAACGCACTATTTCTGAGCAGTGATAAGGTGTTTCTATTTCTGCCAACTGAAGGAGGTCAACAACAAAATGCATATAAATGCAAATAAAGCCCCACTGGTGCAGAGAATACAATGGCACGAGTTTCGCTCGTCCCCTAACCAGAGCATAAAGTACTTAACTCTATCAAGTATAAATAAATTAATAAATAAATAAACAAACAAACAAATCAATTAATTAATTTATGGACACGAGGGTGTTTTGAAAGGTCTTAAGCCAAGCCACGGGCGTGTTTAATTTGAAAGCTTTCAAAACATCACAAGTGATATTATTATTTAGTAAAATCCAACTAGTGGTCTATTATCAATGCTGCGTTCTGATTGGTTGAGCTACTAGTAGACTATTTGTTATAGCCCACTAGTAGCGAAAAGCGCCGGCTTTGATAACCAAAACAACAATTAAAGTCTAGCTTTAACTAGCGAAAGATGTTTTGTGTCGATATTTTTTTGACCAACTAGTTGGATTTTACTAAAACAATTATTCCTCTCGCCCTCATGACCTCTGAGTCAATAGCCCATTCGGCCTTCGACCTCATGGGCTATTGACTCAGAGCCCATTCGGACTCGAGGAATAATTGTTAAATACTCAACAAAATTACTTTATGAGTATGTTTCCGTAGCAACTTCCCCATTGCACTCCATTCCATTTAAGCATTCTTCATTGACCAATGAGAAATGCGACATTCTGGTGAGTATATATATTATATACTCATCAGATAGTAGCATTCCCTTGGACTTGTCTAACTTCCTTTCTGGTGTTAACGAAACTCATTGACGGAAGCACAAACCTGTCACTCGCTGGTATATTTGTACTGGTTACAAGCGGGTGAGTTCTGGTTACAAGCGGGTCAGTTTTGCCATCTTTTCCAAACAGCTGAATCTTTGTGTCGTTTCTTATTCGAGGGAAACCTTTTCTGGTTATTATTTGGACAATGTATCCTGCGTATGTCAAAGAGGTAAAACTGTGATCAACACATTTAAATAAAATTGAACGGGCGCTTAAATAACTTTTACTAACTGAGCTCGATGTCCGTACTGTAAGATATGGACCGACATAAGCCGAGTCATAAGTCATCGGGAAAAAACGAGCATCCGAAATTTACGGTACGGACCTAGAAAACGAGATTAGTAAGGTATTTGGTACCTCTGAAGTATTAAGGCGCACGGGAAAGGAAACTAATTGAAGCCGAGCTTTCAAGCGGAACGTTCTTCTGCGACAAATTTCTGAAATACACATAAATTTTCTTTGCTTTTTTGAAATAGTTGCTTGCAACATTCAAATTTATTTTACTTAAACAACACCGAGAACTACCAGAAAATGTTGCATCAAAGTTTCAAATTATACGGGCCCTTCTGTAGAATCAGCCACTCATAGCGCCCGTCGCACTATCTGAAACATATGATGAGAGCATAAAACGGTGATTGCGCTGCATCATTGAGACCCAAATGCTACAGGTCTCAGGGACCAATGAAAATAGCAGTCTGGAATGTACAGGATTACTCGAGACGCAGTATCCTTAAGGGTATTTCCATACATCACTTGGGGACAACGAATGTACTTTGACTGTTTCTTGGCTTAGGTCCTGTAACGAGTTCATTAAGGGGATCCTCCCATACTTGGCCGTGGGCTGAAACCTTTCCCTTGTAGATTTATTTATAGAATGCCTGCCTTGGGAGATTAAGAACGCCCACTGTTGTAAAAGCCAATCAAAACAAAGCTATCTCGGCGTCAAAGGAATATGATAATTTTTGCGGGAAAAACCTGTTCCTAAAAATAAATTTACTCGGAACAGGGTTGAGCCAAAGAATTAGTGGAGACAGACACTCCCTTTGATGGGCTCCTTGTCCTTACCTGTTGGTTCTCAAAATACCTTCCAAACGCTCTCGTTAAATTTAGTAGCTTATTCGTGAGGAAAAGGTTGATTAAACACTGGTTGTGAGTTTTATTTTAATTTGATTAACGAGACCGAGGTTTTAATTCCTCGTGCGAAGTGTCATATACGTACTGTAACCCTTAAACACGAAGACAACCTATAAAAGGGGTCGCTTCAAGCTCTGTTTTCGTTCCGATTGATGTAAGCTCGGTAGATTCTCCAAAAATTGGCTGTCAACAAATGGCAACAAAGAGACGGAAGACATTTCCAGTGCGAGAAAATTGACGGGGGATAAATAATAGATAAGAATGACTGATAAAATTTCATAACATATTGCAGACACATTTCCATTAGGTTTTTTTATTGCACAAATAAGTTCATAGCTAGCTCTGAACGCGACCTCGATTGTTAGACAAATTATCCACATGTGCCTTAGCGCTTAGGCACCACTCCCTTCATAGTGAGTCCTCGTGCTTAACGCCGTGGTTCGACGAAGGGACTGCACCTGATCATATTATTCTAACATTAATTACTATACAGACCTGTTTTGTTTGGATCTGGTCGGTCTTTTTCCTTTCCTGGGGGTCTATTAACGTGGCTATTGTCATCTAGTGGATCTGAAGTTGTTCCATAGAGAATAAGAGTCCAGTTGTAAAGGTAAAGATGACCTAAAATGGTTAAAGATATTCGGTAAAAAGTGATCATACGATCAATATTCTAATTATATTTGAAGAAACGTTTTTATAATTAAATCAGTTCACATCTTTATGCAGAGCGTATGTTAGCTGAATCTAGTTTAATGGCTCAGCTTCTAGGAGACTCTTGTAATGGTAAACCCTATCAGAAAAAAATAATTAGTAGGCCATTCAATCTGGTTTTGGCCGTTTTATTGCACTGAACTCACCAATTATATATAGAATACAATACGGTGGAACATACAGTGTATTACAGCTTTTCTGTATTATGTTTAGCTGTATTCTAAATCTTCCCATCGTATACGTGCATGCGCAGAAAGCTTATTCTCGCTGAAATTTGGAGAGCGGTGATATTTCCAGTTTATTTCTGTTTGAGCCAAGCCTAAGGCAAATCTCCCCCTCTGCATCAATTTTGAGGTTGAAATCTGAAGAGAAGGTGAATATTTAAACAACAAACACTGCTGAATGATCAAGCAATTTATGTTTCGTTGCTTAGCAAATAAACCTAAGAACGAATTCGGGTGATAAAAATTTTGTCAAGTTCATTCAGAAGAAACAGATTTGACCGACAGTCCTCCTGTAGAGTTGGATAGCTGCTGCTACATTTCAAAATGCTCACTGAGAGCAGTATGGGCCTGACTCCTTGACAAGTTTCACCTTTTGATTAAGCTTAAACCGAGCTTTTTGCATTTCAAGAGGAAAACCGATATCGGTTTTTCGCGTGAATTTTCCTCCTCAGATTGTAATGTTGCCTTTATTTTTATTTTATGTAATCAAACGAGTCAATGACATCATACTCTCTCCGCATGGAATTTTACTGAGACCATCCGATGGTTGGCTTCAGCACAGAACTACCAGCGTCGGCTTCCACTGCTTCTTAATTTACTAAGGGAGATCCACAATTGTCCTGGTGGGTATTGTTCCAATGCAAATTTGCAGTTTAACGTAAGGTAAATACTAATAAATTTCAATGGTTTATTGCTCTGCGCAAAATTTCAGTTTCGAGTTCACGTTTAAACACTACTGCAACACCACTGCAACATCAGGACATACATGCAGTCGCTGCAACAAGATCTGCCGCTCACGGGCGGGCCTGGCTGCCCATCAGAGATTCTGCCTCACCTAACATAAACAGTCATCATCGCCTGCGATGGACTGCCGAAGAAGAAGAAGAAGAAGAAGAAGAAGAAGAAGAAGAAGAAGAAGAAGAAGAAGAAGAAGAAGAAGAAGAAGAAGAAGAAGAAACGCTAAAACCACTGTGGAGACGAGGAACCTCACAGCCACGAAAAAATACACCGTCCTCGTTTTTTCAACGCTAAAACGATTGTGGAGCTGCGGAGCCACTCAAACATGTACCTTCCTCCTTTTTGTAAACGTAAAAACGACTGTGGAGCTGCGGAGTCATGGAGCCACACAAACGTATACTGTACCTTCCTCGTTCTTTTAAAGGCCAAAAAGGCCAACACGACTGTGGAGCCACGGAGCCACTTAAGAAATATTGCTTTTGAAGTGGCTCTGTATTCTGTAGTTGCTCCGCAAATATTTATCTTCATCACTAACCTCAATTTCTCGATGTTATTTTCCAACGAACGTTCTAAAATTTCTTGAAATTGTTTTCCTGGTGTTTTTTCCATCCTTAAAGGTCTCGGTGAAGGTACATTTGGGCGTCTTGGTCAATATTTTTGTTTTGCAAATCTTGAATCGGTGGGCTGTGAAGTATATTTTCCCGAAAAAAAATCTGGAAAATTAATTTTAAAACCGCTAAAATCCCTTTCTTTGTTTCCCGCCATAATCTGGGCGCGAAAAAAGGATGACGTATCATGTAAACGGTCAGCAGACCGTGAACTGCATGCAAAATCTTCAAGCTCGATTTTCTAGGGGTTTATTTTTACGCCAAAATTACAACTTCTTGGACCTCCTGTCCCGACAGGTTTTAAGATATCGCTTCCAAGTTTTCAGTTCTAATAGATGATTGTATTAGCTCAAATACCAAGTGAGGAATTTTTCATTTGTTGTCGGAGACTGATTTTATGGTACTTTTTCTGCCCAAATTAAGTATGAGATGAAAGGTTTGACTTTGTTGCAAGATATTTCCTTCAATTCTTAACATATCAAAAATTCCTCACACGGTATTGCAGTGCATTCATTTGTGACTCGATGCAACAAAGTGCGGCTATTTTTGCAATAAAGTGAAGCGGCAGGAGCTTCTGCAGCAGACTCGGTCATTCTGAGTTTGAGGACTCAAAACTAAAAGGCAATATTAAATACCAAAAAACTAAAACTTTATTCAAACAATTCAATCTATTAGCTTTAATATGATATATAGTTTGACCCTATACAAAAAATAGCGGGCGCGACAATTTCATTTTTCCGCGGACACCTCATTTTCCTTTACCGAGACCTTAATAGAAGTTTTAACACACACAAAAAAAGCTATTTCGAACAGTCCGTAAAAAGCAATAATGTTTGCACAAACGAACCAACTGAAAGACCTTTACTGAGGCGGCCATTTCTTACTCCTTGTGAGGGCCGTTGTATACGACGTACTCAAGATTCCAGGCAAAAACTTCGTAGATAATTGAATTATTATAATCACAACTAGTCGCTCTATGAGCGTAAACTGGGTTGTCGGTGGTACGCGTTACACAAAAACACAAGGCATTATTATATGACTAACTCCGTGAGCGGGTGAGATGAAACAAATCCTGTGCTGTGATTGGCAACCCGAGCGGGCAAAATGAAGCTACACTGCCCGCTCGGGATTTCTCGCTTGGTCCCGCAAGATCAAAGATCATTTTTTCGGTGTTTTATCCAACATAATAAATCCTTTATTGACCAAGCTTGTTCGGTTAAGATGACTGGATATTGGCCTCGTTCTCTTTTTGCGTGTTTATGGATCTCGATTTCGTCTCGGTCCATAAACACGCAAAAGAAGAACATTGGACAATATCCAGTTATCATGACCTCACGCTTGGTCAATAACCGATATATATTACTAATCTGATCCCATGCACCAAAAAGTACCGTAAAATCTGGGAGTTAACATTAAAAGGCAAGCCAAAAGGCAGATGAAAAAAAAAAAAAAACATAGTTTTTATATAAAACTCTGAATTTCGAATTCTCAGCGAAAGACTACTGACAATCGATCGTAAAGCACTAAACGTTTTGCAGTCTCTGAATTCTATGAATCAGGAGGAAGGTCACGATGTTCTGTCAAAAGGAGATGTTAATCACGTGCTACGCAACCACAAATGTGCACGTGATCACCTTAATTGTGTCACGGTTCTTGTTTACATTTAATGAACTACAGGGAAGAATGTTTTCCTGGGAGTAATGCCGGTTTGGCCAATCCCAAAATAAAAAGAAACCAGAATTGGACGAAGAGGAAAATGCGACTATTAAAAGTTCTTGTGTGCGTTGTGACTTAGTTCAAGCTTCTTATGCAACTTTTTGACAGACAATATTAAACTACAAAATATTCCACTGTATGATCGTCAAAAAATATCTATTTTTGGACGTTCATTTGGACAAAAAGATGCAAAACGTAGCGAGAAATAATATTTCAAGGGAACAAGTTTTTAAAAAAATTTGCGGGAAATCTCTGTCTTTAAAGAGAAAGTAAAGAGAAATTGTTGGCGTCTCAAGTTAACGAAAACTTCATTTTACGCTAGAGTGACTAAACAAATCTTTTTCTGACGTTAAAGACTATGGCTACCAATTAATCATTTGCCAGGAAGAACACGGCTACAAATTCCTGTTGTCTTTATAAGGTAATTTCAACCCACGTATGCAAATTAGTTAAGGTCGAATATTGCACAACACGATGAATCCACAACGGCCGAAAAATCTAACGAAAGCCTTTTCCAGCGTAATATTTATTGAAACAAACAAAATATTTGCTCTCACAAAATTCTTTGACTTGGGCCATTTAAGTTTCAATAAGAATAAAACGCAAACAGCGGTTATAAACATTTGCTTGAAAAGTATAACTTTTTATAAACTTAACGTTTGGTATATTACAACTTATTATATACTCAACAAAATATCTTGTTTCTGATTGGCCAATAGCGAATGCATAAATAGGTTATAGAGTGCAATCCAGGTTATAGAGTGCAATACAGAAGTTTCTATGGAAACACCGGGGAAGCGCCAAATTTGAACACCAAAGTAAAAAAAAATGGCTGGCAGTCGGTTTGCTTTGTCAAACCAAAAAATTGTTGAGCAACTTAAAGAAAATGCGAAAAACAAAAACACGTTGAAAGCTACACAGACCTGGTTGAATGTCTGGAAAACATGGGCGACTGAAAGAAAACTAAACCCAAAACTGGAAGGATACGAGCGCGTTTGAGTAATTTTGTTGAGAATATAATAAATAAAAAGTCGTATGAACCTGCTCGTGCATTTCGTGATTTATGGTCACTCGTGATGTTTTTGAAAGTTCTCAAATTGCACAAGCCGTAGGCGAGTGCCATTTGAGAACTTTCAAAACATCACTCGTGCCCATAAATCACGAAATGCACTCGCGTTCATACGATTTCCTATACATACATCATCACAAGTGATTATTAATCAGTTACAGATAAATGTAAATTCAAAAATACAACTGAACGGACTGGGAACTACCGAAATTGATTGACACAAAACGACAAGAAATTTGCTAATAGTAGAGATAAAGTTTCTCACTGCCAATGGTTTCAATTAATGCTGGCTTTAGATCACAGATAAACAGAGATTCTTTAATTTTACAATGCATTCCTGATTGACCAGTTGCTAATATTTGAAAATGATCCCACTTAATTGTGTGGTTGGCTGAGATAACATGATCAGCAATTGCAGATTCGTGACAATTTGTAGTTAGGGGTTTAAAATGTTTTGTTTTTCTGTCACGTAATCGGCGTTTCGTTTTCCCTATATAGAAATCATTGCAATCTCAACACTTTGCTCTATAAACTACTTTTGACCTGAAAGAAGGAGCTAGTTTATCTTTGTAAGGGAAAAAAGACTTGATTCTTCGGGTGTTCTAAAAAACTATTTTGAGGTCGAAAAATAACATAGAATATGTTTATACAAGAACTCAGCTGTTTTTTGAGGTATTTGATGTGATGACCTAAGACAGGTACAACGATTAGAACTTCTTTTTTCCGAACTGTTTGTGCAAGATCTTGTGGCTTATTTGGATGTTTCTCGATGACATTATTCATATGATATTTAACAGTTCCCGTAGGGTAGCCATTAAGTAACAAAATCCTCTAGAGGTCATCTAAGGTGTACTGTAACAATCGGGGTGACGAACAAATTCTAATGCAGCGATTAGCCAAAGTGCGGGCTAGGTTTATTTTGTATTTACGCTGAGTGAAAGAGTCCCATTTGGTATAAAGACCGGTGAATATCTTCTTTCGATAGATTGATGTTGAGAAGCAGTTGTCACGATTGCGTTTCATAAGGATATCAAGGAATGGAATCTCATCGTTTTGCTCAAACCCAATTGTGAATTTAATGTTGTTGTGTCTCCCATTCAGGTAATCGAAAAAAACTCAAAGCACCATTTTTGTTCTTGAAAGGAGTAAAGGTATCCTCCATATACCGGAACCAAATAGTAGGCTGATTGATGTTCTTAAAAACCCACTCTGAGGTTAAAAATTATAAGAATACGGGATATTTGGGGGAAGAGATTCCGGGATACCGAGCACCAAACTTGTCATTTTTTAAAACAATAAGATAGGTTCGTTGGTCAATATAGAAAGCACAAACAGTGACATCGATGCTCACAAATGCGGTTATTTGTATTTTTTAATCAAATATTCGCAATATCCACCAATATCAGCATCTCCACAGAACGAAACGCTCATTAAGATGTTTTACATTATCTAGTACCCAAACATGTTACGCCCTTGACGTCATAGGGATACAAACTACCGGTATTTACGGGATATTCAGGCCAAACATTAATGGTATACAGGATTCTCAGACGCGCCCCCCTCCCACCCCAATGGGGCCTCAACATGCAATTAAATAAATTTTGCACACTTTAGGATCAAACCTTTTCTAAAGAACCCGTTTTCCGTGAATAATGAAGCACAAAATAGACAACAAGCTTTCTTTCAAATAATTCTTCACTGCCACATTTCCACTTATTTCTTTTTTCCAGAAGACTGTGAACAGTTCAGTATGAAATAAATGTAAACAGCCAAACAACTTTAAATGCGACTTCAGTAAACACAGATACATTTAAGGCGTTCGATTCCCTCAATGCTGGTTAAACCCATACAGAATTTGTCATTTGGTTTCAATATTGTACATAACATGACAGTTAGTAAAATATTAGAAGCAAAGCTCACTTTGATATCCAATAGCGAAAGATGCAATTGTTGTCGAAGACCATTACTCGTCGCTTTTAAGATTCTAGATATTTATTTTTCAGCGCCTGTCTTGTTTATCCAATCAATTGACGTTTCATTCTTGAGCTCCATAAGGGTGTATTTTGTTTAAAGATCCACTAAAACGCCATTCGCGTTACAATGACTTCGACGCTATTGGAGGTTAAATATTCTAATGTGTCCACCGGATAAAATCTACGTATTTCTACTACTCCATGAAATCTACCAAAAATTTGTGCAGAGGACTCTACACCCAAAGACACTACTTAGCAGGGGAGTGACAGGAAAGACTTTTCCCGACACGAAAAAAAAAAACAAACAAACAAACAAAACGAAGAAATTCGTTTCGTTTTCTGACTAGATTGCCACATGGCAACCCAGTAATTAACACACCACGCTTTTTGTTTTATGGGCACAATGAATAATTAATTAAACGTCGGCACTTACGATTTCCGTGTTCACCGTTGCGTAAGTGGGCCCGAAGTTTCCATTTGCCTTGGGGATCCTCTCCCCAGTGATGCAAAGTCAAGATCACCCAATTCGTTAGACTCTCAGAGTGGCCTTTGAACTTGTCAAAAGGCCGATGTTGGGTGAGGTGAGACTTGGTTCCGTTTGGTGACTCCAACGTTAAAAGCAAGTCTCCTCTTGGCCACACTCTTACGTTGACCCGAACTTGAACGTGCTCTAGAAAGCGGATTCTCTCTGAAGCGCAAGTGGTAGGCCACGACAAGAGACTTATTTCGTGTGTCCTGTGTTCGCTGGAAAAAAAATGTAAAAAATAACTTAAAAGTGTCTATCAACTTAAATGAAAACCATTTCCGCTCAACAATCTTCTTCTCTTGGTTAACACTAATTTTTTGATTCACTAAACTCTCTACTTCAAAGACATTGTTTTAGAGGCTCCTAAAGGACAGAAAAACTGGTTGCAATTTGATCTACGACCGCGGAAGGAAGAGGATTGGGTTAGCTATCAATGATCTTACCTCCCTGTCTTCTGAAACTCGGTTTTCCTATCAAAATCAAACGCACATCAGAAACGTACACTTCACAACGCACCTGGAAATGTTAGTTGAGGTGATTTCACATCTCTTTTGTTTAGGCACTTTTTTCCAGTCTCTAGCTAGGCGAACCATTTCGGAAACATCCATCAAACCGAATCCCAAGTAGTTACTAACTGTAAAACGTAATAGAAAACAATGACAGCTGTGAGATTTTTGATATCTTTAGTTTAAAGCCTGATTTTATGTAACTGATTTTTAATCTACTGCTTAAGAAGAAGGAAGAAAGTCAGATTAGCTCATAAAAAGGAACGGCTCCTCCCCCACCCCCTTCTTCTCTTCTTCTTGCTCTTGTTTTGCCTCACCCCAACCCCCCACCCCCCCCCCCCCCCCCCCCCCCACCCGTACATCGAGTTCTCGTTCCCAAGTTCTCGTCTTGTCGTGTTAGAGAGAGAGTGACTTCCTTTGTAAAGTTACGGAAAAACGTTTTTGAGTAGCCCTTAACCTTTAACAACGCCATGAGCATATTCTCACACCTTGACCTTAGAAACACGGGAAGAGGCAGACCAACAGCCCCCTTGAGCAATGTTCTAGATATTTACTTTTCATAGCATGTAAGATGGTTAGAGTTAAAAGCGAGATATTTGTCTGCGTGTGTCGGTTTTAGGTAATCACTAGTCCCTAAATTGCCCTGGCTCCCAACTCCCCTGCCCCTGTAGACATTTAAATCGATCGTCGATTTAAGGCACTTACAACAGATCCGGCCTGTTGCATAAATCATGGTTTTTGCATCAGTGATTCCGAGTTTTAACTTGTAAAAAATGTGATAAAAGGAAAAGGAACTTTATTTAACTGTGTTCTAGCACTGGAGCACTTATTGGCGACACTGTAAACTGAAATCAACATTTAACACAAACCAAATGTTGGTTTTTGAGGAGAGGGGAAAACCGTAGCACCCGGAGGAAAATCTCTCAGAGTAGAAAAGAGAACTGAGAAACTCAACCCACATGTGACGCCGAGTCTGGAAATCGAATCCGGGCCACATTTGGTGGTTGGCAAGTGCCCTTAATATTGCGCCATCCCTGAACCCCCATTATTTAAATAGTCAATTCTTACCTTCCAGCCCAGCCCCGTTTCTTTTCCAATCCGATGGCTTTCGTCCGTTAGTGAACCTTGCACTTCTCACAATGACGTGTTGAAGATCACGCCAGGTGAGGTTTTTGCTGGTAAAAGAGACATAGTAAAGAATAAAAAAAACGCTTAATAGAAGAGAACCAAGGTCTCAAATGTGCCTCACATAACGGCCGGCCAAGTGAACTGAGCAATTCCCGTTTTTCCCACTCTCTGCTTCCTTGCAAAGAGAAATTTGCATTCACTTTTTGGGAAACATTCAAAGCTGAAACAACCTTCGTTGATTGGCCCTTTTTAGCAACCAATCACTTCGAGATATCAAAAAGAGTGTAGCCTTACTTGGCTTCAAGTGTGAGAGCGATCAATCCTGACGCCATTGCTGTCGCTGCAGAGCTTCCACCAAAATAGAATTCACATTTTCCATTTTCACCGACGGTTACCTGAAAAAAACGAGTGGTTAATGTTAATGCCATAATTATCTTGGTTTTTTGCATTACCTTCAGTCCAGCCTTTGTAACATTAAGTAAATTATTCAGTCTTCAGCTTTTGTGGTTTTTGCTACGCCGGGATATATTTGCCCACGTTCGACCAAGCATCAAGGATATCTATACTTCATTGTATTGAGTTAGCTCATTTCTCGACAGTGTTCAGGAGTTCTAGTAAATGTATCATCTTGTTAAGATCAAGACGAAAGTTTTTAGTGAACGTTATTAGATCCCTTGCAGACTATTTGACAATTATTCCATGAGTGCGAACTGGATATGAGGTGATAAATAAACAATTTTCTTTAGTATATACTTCATGATTAAAACATTTAAGTAAACATTTGTGTTGTTGTTGTTGTTGCATGATTAGAACACTAAGTTATCGACAGCGAGAATTACGAGCTTTTGAACGTCACAGTTTCGTACCATTGAATATGTTTATGTTAAACTTGTGGCTTTCTTTACTCCTTCATCCAAAGTTTTAAGGCAAACAATTGACTATTTTACAGCTTTGCCTACTCGAGATCTTAACAAAAAACTCAAGCTTTTGATCTGATTTACATAAGAATAGCACAGGGGTTTGTGATAGAACAAGATCATTGGCATCCTCGCTGTCATTTAATGGGCTTTTAGGAGGCAGTTGTTAGGGGGCTAGAGTTGAGATCCGGTGATCCAGGGTTCAATGAAGACCCGTTCGAACCATTAATTGCATTTGATGCTTCAATTTCTCGGCTGCAATTGTAAATAGCATACTGTTTTGCCTCCCGCCAGTTGGGATTCGTAACAGTTGTTATTTTTTTTCGTTCATTTCGTTTCATTGGCCCTGAAAAGCCCCTATGGGGAGAGGTCAATTAAGTATACATGTTGTTGGTCAAATCCCGGCTCAGATTGAATCCGTTTTTACCTACAGGTTACCAACAATTAACCTAGGTTGGGTATGCACTTTACCTCGTTTAAAAGCAGCTATCAACCTCCCAAAAAGGACTGAAAACACCTAAATCTTCCCTCAAGCTCTTTCCTACCCATCTCAACACATTTTCATGTTTCGTATCATTTTATTAATTTCTATATTCACACAATTATCCATAGACTCGACAGTACAGCGTAGTAAGGGAACAAAGGATTGTACAATGCACATGGATACCGGTACTAGAACTTGGCCCCTCAAGATCTATAGTATTGTGTCTTCACCACTACGCTACAACGAGTATGCTCAACACAGTACCGTTCTTTAAACTATTTACTTTTGTATAAGAAGTCAATTCATAACAATAACCAAAACTAAGCCTAACCTGACCCTAATTTTTCTCTAGGCTTAATTTTAGGCTCCAAAAAGTTTCTTCAATTCATCTGAGTGCGTATTCACAATCTAGGTAAAATGAGGATCACCAGTTTAACTTAGGTAAAAACGGATTCAACCTGTTAACGGATTTTACCAGCAAGATATATATTTCATGTGATTTCGCCGGCCTTACCACAGGGTCTCTGTCGCCAAACGCATCTCTACTGTGAGCTGCGGCCATCACTCCAGGACAGCGTTCTCCATAATACGGTATGGAACCATCTCTTGTCAAGCCAGATATTCCAATAGTATAAATACTGTTGATGTAACCATTGTATGCGCAGCTGTCTTTTGACAGTACCCCGCCATTTCCTGTAGCGAATACGAAAATGTTCCCTTTGCCATGACGTCCCTGGAAGAATTACAACGCAAATGCTGTGATTTATGTCGATTCACGTAAACATTGTTTTGAAAATTCTCTTTATGTTAATAACAGTAACTGGGTTAATCATGGTTGTAGTCGACTTTTCTGCAGCCCGAAATCAACATTGCTTATAGGGTCAATCATGATATGTTGCGTCCGAAATGAAGGGTAAGCATTTTTATAGTTGTGAATTTAATGCAACTTTTATTTGACATCAACAGGGATCAGATGGACTAATAAATGAGGGGAAGAGTTTGCAGTTTTACTCCGAGCACTCTGGAATGGGCATGAAAGCAGTTAGAAAAGTAACTTCAGCAGTTGAAAGTGAGCCAGTCTTGAGTGGGCTTCTAAGGTATAATTGTACCATTGCGCAGAAAAGCTCCAGTCTATCAACCAAGCTAGAAGCCAAATGGGAGCTGGTCAAATTACGCCAGATTCGTATTCTAACGGTTGAGTTGAATGGATTGAACATGAAATGAAGGCTAATGCGGGGGAATCTTTTCAAATGCAAATTATTTCCCCCGCATTAGCCTCCATTTCATGCGACATCCAGTCTAACCGTGAGAATACGAAACTGGCCTGATGAGTCAATAATTTTAGAACCTATGAAATAGGCCACGTTCCATAGATCAATATTCGCACATGGCTCCAAGGCTTTATGGATAAATTTGAATATTCTTTCGCTTATAAATCTCCCCTGAGAATTGTGCGACAAAGAGAATAGAACTGAGCCGTGAAATTTGACCATAAACCGTCGTAGCCATATTTAAATATTGATATATCGAACTGGGCCTATTTCACTGATATACTTGATTTCCGAAATAAATATGATATGAACGCTAGAAAGCTTGGAATGAGTTTTTTCAGGCGTGCAAGTGACCGTTCAAGTTGCACATCTGGCTACGATGTCCTTTCTAAATTTTATTTCACTTTAATTTATAGTTCGTCTTATGTTGGCTAACCTTTTACGTTAACCACGACAGAAGAGAGAACAACCTGGGCTCAAATTGCTCACTTTGTTAAATTTCTTACATCGCAACAATAAAGGTTTCCTTAACTAGTTATGGACGGTACCTACTAATTCAAAGGTATTTTTGCGCGGTTTACTGAAAATGAGGGAAAAGCAGATCTTAACAAGTGTTACTGAAATCCAAAAAAGAAAATTGGGGGTAACCATGCAGTTTTCAAAGATAATTATTAAGTTTCAAATTGGAAAAGAACGCCATATATTGCCTTGTATTTTAAAGCTTTTTACTTATATTGTTGATTAAGTATCTTCGAAAAATGCGTGGTTACCCACAAATTTATTCTAGGACACCGAGATTACTTGCTAAGTTCTGCTTTCTCCGCATAGTTTTGAACCGCGCAAAAATATCCCTGTGTTAGTAAGCACCAGCCATTGGAAATCCGAGTATCTCGAGATGCGCAGAACGTATACGCAATAACAATAGTAGGCACCGTCCTTAATGGCTCTATACTTGAACAGAGTTTAACTGTATGACGCATGCTAAGTACTATTTGTCAGCAAAAGACCATATTCGTATTCTCAGTATTGGACAGGAACTAGTTTGCAATGGAAGCTAATGCGGGGGAATACATCAAAAGGTATTTGCATTTGAAAAGATTCCCCCTCCACTGGAAGCTAGTTCCAGGCTAATATCGAGAATACGAATATGGTCTATTGAACTCGAACGATCTATATCCTACTTTTTCCGCTCCTTCTTGCAGGGCGAATTGTGTCATATTTCCTGGTCCTTTCACTTCAAATCCGCGATCTTCTGGTCCCCAGCTGTTAGAGTATATATCAATATAACTTCTGTTAAACTTCAGGGCAGCTGCTTCCTTGTCATCTGTCGCCATTTTCGTCGTGTAAAGGCGGATGCCTGCAAATGTTTAAGCTAAAAGTAGTCAGAAACTGACTGTTACCTCCGGACTGGGACTTTTTGGCATTCATTCTTTAGTATACTGTTTAGACGCAAGATTAAATGTTCTCTGTTTGCACCCTGTTGCCTGTAAGACAGCGGGTTTGTGAGTAAGAGCAGGCGCTCTTAGGAAAAATCCATGTGACGAAAAGCAGTGCCAGTTGAACAAACGTATCAAAATGGATTTACTAGTAAGAGCGGCGAATCACCGAAAAGAGAATCATATATACCATCTTCACGATCTGTTTCACCCCAAAACAGAAACCTATGGCCGCGAATGATATGGGAATTTCATTGTAATAATGATTAAGGGTCCTACCTCCAATCCTTGCATTGTACGCCAAGCCGATACCGCATATTTTATTACCGGCCTCAGCAGCGATCACACCAGCACACTTTGTACCATGTCTAAGATGGAAATACGAAAACATCACGTTTAACTGTAATGGTTATGTCAAAAGAAATCGGCTAACAGACTGCTTTATGGAAAAAAAAAATTCAGTGGTCAAAACTATGCTTAACTTCTCAACTATATTTTCATTCTTGGGCGAAAAAAAATTAAATAAAACCCATTGTCGTTTATCAGTTGACTGACACTTTACCTGATTATAGGGTTCAATTTTTCCAATTATATTTTTAACTGGGTCTTCCCCTTTGAGTCTTCGAAGAAAGTCTAGCGTTTAACTTATAGACCCAGGGATTGGGGAGCGTTTAGATAAAGGGTATACAGGAGTCGTTCGTAGAGATTTGCCATGTCCCGGAAAAATCTCTAGAGAATCTACAGTCTACCTGTCAAAGACTGACCAAGTTTTGCTTCCCATTTTTTAGCCTTTCATGTTGAGATTGAATTCTTAGCAAGGGTTCTGTTTTACTACTCTATAGATATTCAAGTTGTACACCACACAATCGGAAAAGACGCCGCATTTGGTCGACGAGAAGTATTATCTCTTCCCATGTGTCCTGCGACACACGCCGAGAAAGTGACAGTTTAAAATGTACGGTAGAGAATGAACCTTTACGAATGAAATAAAAATAAAATGTCCTTGACACGCAGTGTACTTTTGCTTACTAGAAAGCTGAAACTTTTTTTCCCTCACCCTGAAAAAGAATGTTTGTCCTTTGGCCTCGGCTCTGGGCTGTTATCACCGTCTATAAAATCAAAACTGGCATATTTGTCCTGTCAAGAGATCGCATGAAGTCAGTGAAATGCGAAATTAAAAGGATTTTTCAACTAAGTACTTGTCGTGTTGATGGTGGCGGTGAAGCTTATGTCTACATCCAAAAAGGTATCATCGTTTATAATCCGTTATACTTCGTGCTGGTGTGAACAGTAACAACATTGACCTGGCATTTTAGCCTGATGTCCGGGAACCACTTAAGTCACTTGCCGGGTATAATCACGATCAACTGGGCAAATAAAAAAACTTTTCGCGCAGATATCAGTATTTTATGGCACGACAAACAGGAGTTCCTCTGGATTAGTTGCCCTGCCAGCACAAGAACTGTATGCCTCTTATACAGCTTATAAGCTTAAGAAATATACAATTATAAATTTAATTGGTTTTGTTAGCTAGGACATGTATAATTAAGGGCGCGTTCGATTGACCCTACTCCGGAATAAGAATACGTGAAGTGGTGATTGAAAACGGTATGTCTAGAATTTTGAAGCAACAAGGATGATAATTTAAGTGAAGCTATGATCTTCGCAGTTATGAGCGCAATTTTTGCAATTGCGTAGAGAAGCCTGAAAAATTCAGGACTTCAACAGGGTTTGAACCCGTGACCTCGCGATTCCAGTGCAACGCTCTAACCAACTGAGCTATGAAGCCACTGACGTTGGGAGCTGGTCATTTGTGGGTTCTCATGGTCCCGTGAGGAGTGAATCAATGATGAAATGGTATATGAAATGAATCATATGAACTGTTGATATGAAATCAAGTGAAACTATGATCTTCGCAGTTATGAGAGCAATTTTTGCAACTGCGTAGAGAAGCCTGAAAAATTCAGGACTTCAACGGGGTTTGAACCCGTGACCTCGCGATTCCCGTGCGACACTCTAACCAACTGAGCTATGAAGCCACTGACGTTGGGAGCTGGTCATTTGTGGGTTCTCATGGTCCCGTGAGGAGTGAATCAATGATGAAATGGTATATGAAATGAATCATATGAACTGTTGATATGAAATCAAGTGAAACTATGATCTTCGCAGTTATGAGAGCAATTTTTACAATTGCATAGAGAAGCCTGAAAAATTCAGGACTTCAACGGGGTTTGAACCCGTGACCTCGCGATTCCGGTGCGACGCTCTAACCAACTGAGCTATGAAGCCACCGACGTTGGGAGCTGGTCATTTGTGGGTTCTCATGGTCCCGTGAGGAGTGAATCAATGATGAAATGGTATATGAAATGAATCATATGAACTGCGGATATGAAATCAAGTGAAGCTATGATCTTCGCAGTTATGAACGCAATTTTTACAATTGCGTAGAGAAGCCTGAAAAATTCATTATTTCCCGTTAATGTAATAATATCGTGATTATTCCAAGTCATTCGGCATAAACAAAGTTTGAATGGACATTCTAGAAACGAAATTGGTATGAACGGCGTGTATGTTTGGAGAGAAAACTCGCGTCCTCCACGTAGCCTCAAATTTGGTAAATTCATGTCGTTGTCAGGACGAGAACGGCAAAGAAATGTACCAAATTGCGTTAAAACGCCCGTGCGGGGGTACCAACGCCATTGGTTTTTTGTCACTGGAGCGTAATGTTTCATAGAATTACAGTAACCGTCGTCGTAATCCTTGCGTAAGGCAGAAACGTTCCCCAAGGGCGAAACATCTCACTTTCGGACGTTGCTTTTGCCTTTTTTTATAAAACATGCCATTCCAAACACTTACATAATTCCTTCGCAGGTCCGGATGCCTTGTGTCGAGTCCATCGTCTACTACTGCAACAACTATTCCAGTACCAGTGTAATTCATTCTCCACACGTCTTTGACGTTGTAGTGCATTTCGTGATCAGCATTCTTTGTTTTTAAAACGAGAAAGATGTTAAGATTAACAGATGAAGTGTCATATAATGTGGTGCTGGCTTCAAGAGAAAACCGTCATTTAAATATCTACCAGCACTCGCTGAGTTCTTCATCAACAAGTTAAACTAGAGAGTCCTTAATCCGAGATAGGCCTCGATTATAATCGAATTATAATTCAATTAAATGTGAAATGGGTTCACGTCAACTAATGACAGCGCTTGATTATGATTGGATTATAATAATTTCAAACAACCTCAAGGGGGTTGTTTGAAGTAATTACAATGCGTAATTGAACAGATGGCGAACACATGGTGGCATATGAGCAAACGAAACTTCTAATTGCTATTTGGTGTCTTCTTCTATTCTCGGAAGCTATCCTTGATTCGCTTCTCGCCTCAAGCGTGGTGATGATAACCGTGGCAGACATGCGAATCGGCGCCATTTTGTCTCACACTGCGAGGTTACCCTGCCTATCGTATTGGAATTTTCGCAGATGTGAACAGAACCATAATTGAATAAAACTGAACGGAGTATAATTGCCGGAATTGTACTTCAGTTGATCATAATCAATGTTGAGTGTGAACACGGCTTTAGTCTGTCTCCCTTAATCCTTAATTGAAATATAACACCCGATTCAAACGTCGCACTTCTGCCGTGTCGAAGTCAATCGAATTGATCTTCCACTTAACCTCGACAAAAGTTCGACAACTACCTCAGACGTCGAGTTCAATCGTGCAGCATTTATTTCATGTTGGAGCTGCCATATCTTGGTCAGTGGAAATCGTAGGAATGTCTTGCGAATATGTTCATACATTATAATAATGTATGCATTTAATTCGACACGGCAGAAATTCGAGGTTTGAATCGGTGACGTGCCGCATTTCTGCCGCAAGCTCGACACAGCCTGTCGAACTTGTGGCAGAAATTCGAGGGAGGATTCGGATGTCAGATGTCTGCCGCGTCGAACTCAATGGGCCATTTCCGAGTTGCTGTTTGTCTCAGCTTCGAAGTGAGTCTTGGTGCTCAACTATTGTAAGGGAAATGAGTTTGATTTGCACAAGAATACGCAACTCATTTCCATTTGAATGGTTGTGCAACAGGACTCGCTTTGAAACTGAGGCATGCAGCAACTCGGAAATGGGCTATTGAATTGAGTTCGACACGGCAGAAGTGTGACGCAATTAATCAGCATGCAGCTGGCTTAATAGCTCTGTTTGTAGAGCAAGTGCAGCGCAATTGCATTGTTATGCGTTCGATTCCCGTTCAAACCTGACTTTTGGTAGGCTTGTTTGTTTGCAAATGCTTAAGTCAACTACTAACTGACTTCCATTTCATTGTCACTGCTTAGTGTAAACACCTAAAATTTCATATATTGTAAAATTATTTCATTCACCTATTACGGGATATAACTTGAAATCCCAATTGACCAGCCCCCAGCTGGCTTGATAGCTCAGTTGGAAGAGTATTCGAAGTCAGTGAGATCGCGCGGTCCTGGGTGTGAATCACATCCAAGGAT
Source organism: Montipora capricornis (assembly GCF_036669925.1). Classification (NCBI taxonomy): domain Eukaryota; kingdom Metazoa; phylum Cnidaria; class Anthozoa; order Scleractinia; family Acroporidae; genus Montipora; species Montipora capricornis. The sequence continues at coordinate 23,222,768 of NC_090888.1, read as the reverse complement.
GGGCTTCATGTTTTCAGGCGCATTTCCCAATGCTTAAATTGTTTACTAGCTAACTGCTATGATTTTTCTAATTTTCAAGTCATGTTCGTCCCACAGTTTAAATGTCTGAGACTTCAAATATTTAGAAGTCAAAATCTGCCGCAAAGGCGAAACGGAAAGAAGGCGACTGTTTCCGCGAACGCTTATGAGAAGTTGAAAATTAAAAAAAAAAAACATAAATAATAAAAAACAGAGACGTGACCTAATCAGTCGATATCTCTAGGATCTATTATCCCGAATCACTCTAACCAGAAAAATCGAAGAAAATTACAAGTCAAACTTGGAAACTGCCAATAAAAACCAAGGCTATCGAGAAACCAAGAGACAGAAAAGAATCTCGAGATTAAGGACTGAAGCAAATCTGAAGCTGCTCTTTGCAGCCAGTAATTCAGTGTGTAGGCTTTCCAAAGAACACTGGTAACGCAAGAGTTTCGTGTGAAGTTGGACAGGATCAGCAGAGACAGGACTCCTTCTTGTACATGAATCAATTTTATCAGCGGCCAGCATTCCTGGGTAGACGGGAACACTGATTGAAACGTCAGTGATACCTATTATAATTTTCCTTATACTCTTGGCGTACAAATATAAACCAACAGAATTTTGTACTATGGGTATCTTAGGCAGCAAACTTTTCACCAATGATGTGTGTTCGGCTTAGTAGAAAGTTCTGCTCTCGCACCTTGTACATGCCCTGCAAAATGTGCTCCACTGTTTGCGCATGCAACGGGATTACTGTGGCGCCCAACCGAGCCGTAAATTAAACAACACAAAAAGTAGTCTTCGGGTCGCTTTCGACTTCGGTCAAGTCAACATTTGGTATCACAATGGTAAAATATGTTTCTAGAAAAGAGGATAAACTAAATTGTTTTCACTCACAATATACCACTGCAAACCAGAGCTGTCATCATCAAATGGCATGTTAAACCTCGTTGTATTGGGCAGAAATCTCTTCAAGGTTTCCTGTGTATGTAAAACAGAATTTGAAAGCAAGCACTCTGTGGTTGTTTTTCGCCCAAACATTTGAACAAATATTAGCCTGAGTTTCGGTTTTTCTAAGTGGGAAGAGAGAAGGAAAAAGCCAGAAAGTAAGGATCAACTTCCCCTTCACGCGTTACATTAACTGGAAGGCGTGATACTCACGTGTATATATACATATGAGGTGAAAGCGAAAGACGAAAGAAAGAAATGATCTTCGCACTTATTGTCCAGAATAAATACGAGGATCCGTTTCTCTCTTTCACGTTTTGGAAGTCGGAAGTACTTTTTTGGGAAGTCAAAATTTGCCCTCTTTTCTCTGTCGTGAAGAGCCAAGTCGAGTCCCCATCAAACTTCTTCTTTTAGGACCTTCGGCTGTGAATCCATCGTGGCCCAGCCGGTAATTAATATAAAAATTGGCCCTTCGTTTAGGGAAATCAGCAAAACCACATCAACAATGCTACCGGTATGGGGTGGGATGTTCATCACGACTAATTACTAATAGAGGGGGAAACGTACGTCTTTAAGTGGGGGGAGGGTGAAAATCGGCTTCCAGCAGCCTTGGCAAGTTAAAAACATCCCACTTCACTAGATTACGTGTTGTATTCCATGCTGATGACGCTCGTACTTTCAAACTTATCTGCTGTAAATGTCGCAGGATTAATAATTTAGCTAGATGTTCTTGTTGATTATATACACATTTAATATGTTCTATGTTATTTTTGTATTTTAAGTTTATGTTGGAATTGGTGTAGTTAGTTTTTATGTTCATAATGTGGGTAGGTTTAGGTGATACGTACATCTTTAAGTAGAGTTAACGTTCTATTGTGTCGCCACCTGCCTTTGTTCGCAAATTGATTAAATAAATAAAATACATGAAATAAACAGAAATAAATAAAGTTATTCCGCTTTCGTTACAGGGCTATAGTCAAGCGTGTTTTCGTTTTCAGGTAAAATAATACAGATATCCATCCAAAAACAATTCGTTAGTACTTTTACAAATTAGTAAGATTTTACTGCAAATCGTAGAGGAAGATTTCGGAATGAACATTTCATCAGCTAAAAACTTGGGCCATACTTCATTTCAATTATTTGAGTTAATGAAATAATGACATAATTTTTAAGTGGGTCTAAATTTGCGTGAAGAAACCTCGCAGCATATTTATTTATATAGCTGAACTCAAGGCTAAATCCTTGAAATTGCCCCCTTAACTTACAGAGAATTAGATGTTGCGCTTCAAACTTTAAGCGCTAACGGATTTTGATTAGATGGGGAAAAAAAGGAAAGTTCATCCCTTATATCATTATTTCAGTCTACCTACCGAATCTTTACTAGCGAATCTGTTTGTCTCTAAACGGCCATAACACGTTTCAATGGCGAAGAATGCTATAAAATAGGCCCGCATAAGCATTTTCTCATAAGATCGTTGCGCGCTTGAGCATTAGATGTGTTGAACTGAATCGTCTCTGGTTGTGAGCTTTACTATTCCTTGTTCTTTTTGCATCCTGTTCAACTGATGAATGAAACTGTATATACAACCGACTAACCGACATAACAATCAGCACACACGTTTCCTAGAGGTGAAGATTAGCACAGGAAGTTGTATAATGTGATATGATAATAAGAAATATCAAGGGATTTGTGACAAGAGTTTTATATCCTGTATATCTGCCACTTTTCGTGAACAGGATTGAAATCCTTGGTAAGTGTAGGAAATCGTATTAGCACAATTGTATTTCGTGATTTACATGTATGGGTAGGAGTTTTGAAAACTTTCAAAATATCGCGATTGACCATAAATCAGAGTGCAGGAGCAAGTTCATACCGGCGATTTTTTGTTTATCATAGATATGCAACAAAATTTCTCCATCGCTATGTTTTCAGAGTCACTTCCGTATTGTACTGTATAACCCACTTACGCATTCATCATTGACCAATCTCAAACGCGATATTCTGTTGCGTGACAAATATATGATGTATACTCAGTTACCGATGAACGTTTCTCTTGACGATTCTTTTGGTAGCTATTTTGTTCGGCAATGCAAAATACACTTTTCATTAATTCTGACGGTCTTCTTACTTTCTTTTAGGAAGCCATCTGTCCACTTTACCCGAGATCAGCATACACTGATCTCAAAAATTTCAAACATTACGGCAAAAAAAGAAGATGCTGCACGAATGCATCATCGTAGGACTGAGGAACTTGCCATTCGCTACTTCCGCTTTTTTCAGAAAAAAGGAGAGCTTCCTGTCTTACCGCAACAGCACTAACACCATTCTATCCACCCATGCAGAGAGTGTACGGTAACAATTATTTCAGTCAGTCGTCCAAACGTAAGAAAAAACAAGTTTAGCAGGAGGGAACGTCATGAATACATGTCACAGTGGGCGTAAATGCTAGAACCGACTAGTGCAAGCACTGCGAGGCTTAATTAACTTTAGAATCCTGGATGCGTCAAGGGCACCCAAGGAGGACATTAAGCCAAAAGCCCTTGAAAGACATTTCTAGGCTTCTTGTAACGTGGACTGTCTAAAGATATGTTTTTATCACCTAGAAGAATTTAATCTGTTCGGATATTAAGAACTTCCCAGCGAACCATTTGCTCATCCGAAACTGCTAAGTGACCTTTTTAAGAGCCGAAAATTGCAAAAATGTCCCTTCCAAAAACGTAAGGGACTACTTTTCCCCGGTTGCGAATTTTTGTTTGGCAACGTGAACCGAAATTCTTAGAACAGTTTGACTCTCTCGAACACATATTTCGCCGAAGATTATCGTTGGTTGCCCCTGATGCGTGAGTCCCGCTAGGGATTTTCGTTACGAGACAGCGCTTAATAAGGAACAATGAAGTCGACCGGAACGTCGCAGGCCAACATGTTTAATGAACAAAACAATACATGGCTCTCTGCGATCTACTTGTGCATTTCTGGACAGGAGTGATACTTTCGGATGTGAGGTTTAAGGGACTGTTCGTTATTGATTGCTAGGAGAAGGGGTCGGTTATTTTCTAACCATCTAAGGCAGAGTAAAAATGTACCCTTCCCCGAAAGTGCGTATATCCAAAAATAACCCCCCCCCCCCCCCCCCCTACTCTCCCCCTCCAGAGAACGTTGAGCTCTGATTGTGAAATAGCGTTTAACACGATTTGGTGGATCGATAGACGTTTACGTGTTGTTTTTTTTTTTCTAAGTTGTGTGATAAATTTGCTTCTAGAGCTAAATGCTAGTAAATGATGTATGGCAATGTTTCCTTTAATTTGTTTTCTTATTGCGCTCTTTGTGTGTTTTGATATCTTTTGCTTTGGCGTCGACAAGTATTTCTTTGAGGTCGTCTTGCTTCAAGAACGTTGCGAGCCGTGAAGAGTACTTTCAGGAAGATTCCCCCCCCCGCCATTTCCCTTGGTTTTGACAATTTTACCCCCTCCCCCACTCTAAACAGCGCCTCCGTTTCCCGTTGAGTTGTTTTCGACCAGGTTGTTGGATCGGAAATTACGTGGATATGTCAATTGATATTTTGCATATGTAGCGTGACATGAGATAAACTAATTTAAAGTGAAAGCGGGGTGAAACACTCGTGTAGCGATACAGAAAACTAACTCCCTAGGGAAACAACGACTTGAACTTTCGACTAGCACGATCAGGTCGTGCACCTTTGAAACAGCGGCAAATTCCGTGAAAAAATCCGTGTATTGTTCTATTTTGAGTTTGGGAGGTATAACAAAACACTCAA
>NC_090888.1:23205526-23213026 GCF_036669925.1 Montipora capricornis | reverse complement strand
TTTGACCTCATGGCCACGGCAATCCCTCCATAGTTTTCCACGTTTTTCTATCCACTTGGGAGACTTTTACTATCAGCAAAACCGCCTTGAATGTCTCAATTGCGGCGATACATTCTCTATTCCTTCGATACATGCTCTGATGGGGGGTTTAAAATACAGGCCTGTCTTTAAATGGTTTCGGTTCCGCTTTGCCAAAATTAACTGGCAGTTTGTTTTTCAACGAACACTTCTAGGCTTAAACAAGCCGTCGTTCTGTTTAAAGTAGACTTGTACTCTTTCATTTTCTCGTTCTTTTTATGTATTCTCGGGTGTTCGTGCATAATAGCACTGCTTTATTTGCTGAGGAAAAGTCAAGGTTGAGAAAACAAGCAGGGTCTCACAATTCCCTTTCTGTTTGAAATGCCTAGACAAGCCCAGACTAGACTCTCTGTCGCTGACTCGTTAACAAAAAACAGTGCGCGGGGAATTCGTGTGTAAATGTTACGTGTGACATTGCCGTTCAATTGTTTATTGAAATCAGCGAGTTGTTTGAAGCCGCATTCAAGAGTCGGCTGCTCGGACTTCGTACAACTTCACTGCAATCTGGCAAGAGCTCCTGTTAAAGACACGGCTAAAAATTTGGAGGACAAATTGTCAGCACGATAGGAGATACATTTAAATACTCCGTTTCTCCCACAAGCCTTATTCTGTTTCATTGTCGGCAAAGCCGTAACGATAAGTGAAACAATTGGTAACAAGCTATTTGACTGTCCTCTAAATGGAAAGGGACATTATTCCCGGTAGATTTAGAGAAAAGAATATGTGGTACATGAGCCCCAATACACAGTATTTTTCAACTCAGTTTGGCAACGACATACAAGAGAATTGTCAAATTCCAACTGAAATACTTGTTGCGAGACACTTAGCGTGGATTGGGGATAAAATCGAAGAGAGAAGAATACTATTCACTCAGGGAAACGCGGGAAATGTCCCTTTATATCTTGGAAGACATTTGGCTGCCACAGGAGACATTTTGGAGGGGAAATACAACTCCTTTTCTCGAAGAAAAGACACTTTTCTGCGACTTATGTGGAGAGAATTTTTTCGCCAAGAAGACAGAGGCTTGGTTCTCGCGGGTGCTTTGCTGCAGGTTTGCTATCTTGGTGTGCAGAGGTTGTCACGTAATCTATTGTAATTTTCTCGATAAACTGGACCCAGTGACAGTTGGACCACGTGAACTTGGTGTTTAATTCTCAGTAATCAGTTGGCACATTTGATAGTTTATTTAGAAAACAAGATTATACAATTAATGTACAGAAGTTCCTCTTTAAAGAGCCTTTTGTCGCGACTTCGTCTGGTGTGTGCTTTGTAAATGATATGGCATCTTTTTGATATATTTTGTAAAACAAAGCTGTATATAGACCTATCAATTATGAACTTGCAAAATATATGTGCGAACTCATAATCGTGGTGTGTTTTTATATATAGTGTTGTTTTTCCCTATTGTTTGCAAAGTCGAAAAGAAAAGATGAGACGCAACCGCGATTGCACAGCTCGATGCGTATTCGAGGAAAAGATTTTGTTCTTTTGCCTTTTCAAAGAGAAAGCTGTTTGGAAAATGGAACATTGGCAACAAAAAAGGCAGATAACTTTAACTTCTTTGCGCTAAGAGAGCCAAAAGGCAAGTTTTCGAGTCATTCATTTAAATCTAGTTTACTCCTAAATGATAAAAGTGCTGCCGAGGGGAAGGAAGGTGCTCAATTATACTTGCGGTTATTTCACGACGGTTCATGAGTGGAATTGAAAGGAGATTTAACAGGCCTTACAGAAACCCAGAAAGATTGAAGTAAATAAAAGGGAATAGATTAAAATTGGCATCAAACCTGTTGATCATTTCCGAGTTCACTTCAACTTCTTTTTCACAGCAAGTTGACGCGCAAAGTGCTGTGGTTATTAGTTCTACTTTTTGGGTGACTTAAGTAATGAGAAAGACTTGTGAATCACCAACTTAAATTCAGCATGAAAGCGGTCAAAAAAACTAACCGCTTAATACAGGGCGCGTCCTTTGTGATGCTTTCACAAAACATAACAGAAAGTTCACGTGATGATTTCATAGAAACACAGAAAGTTCTCAGAAGTTAAGCCCTGTCGGGCAGGGTTGGTAATTTGATGGGAGACCATGGAGATAAATGAGATATGAGGTCCTTTTGTAGACGCCAAATGCCTTTTTTTTCAATCGGAATACTACTCATATTTAACGTGACCATTCATCACTTTAGTTCAGCCTGACAGCTTTTCCTATTTGTATTTCACGAAGTTGCGATGAAATTTATATAAACGGATAAAAGAAGCATCAAAAGAGCGAAAGTGAACCCGAAGACTAAAAAACAGAGCAGGATGCAAGCTTCCCCTGTAATTTCCTGCTAGCAAGAGTCTTTTTTTCTTTTTGCCTTGCGTCAGTGCAGCGAACAGGAAAAAAAAAAACCTCTGCGAGCAGGAATTCTAATCCTGTGTATCTTACCCTGCATCTTAATTCGCGCATAACCACAATTTCTTTGCACCTTTGACCACAATCCCTTGCGTTTGAAAGAAAAATGTGTCCCTTTCCCGATTAAAAAAGCTGCCTCGTTCGTTTGCTTCAGGCTCACTCACTGCGGCAGCAATTACGATTTGACTTCCGACTGAGAGGATGGCAGAGGGAGAAACCTACCACACATTGACTTAAAGTTTATGAAACATCATGATGCTGTGTCCAGTCAGCCATCGCGCAGCTAATTTGGCACCAACACGCGTCTACTGGAAAACGACTTTGCTTCTAGGGAAATAGTTACTCAGTCTGGCACTTTGAGAAATGTTAATTGCCGTTACGTCACTATGGACGACAAGAGGAGTCCACAAGAATAATCAGGTGCTAACCTGTTAAACCCGATTCGGACGCCGTACTTTTCATGAGCCGAACTTAATACATTGAATTAAGAACATTGGAAGTCTTCGGCGTGTGATCAATTAAGAACGGCTATTTTTAATTTGGAACGGCGTTCTTTTCTTTTCGGTAATAAGCAGTTGAGCCGCAGCTTGCGTCTTTTTGAGAAAGCAGTTAGTTTGCATATCAAAAGTCAGCACAACGTATACATTTCGTCTGCAAGAATTTATTTAGGTTTACGTTTACGTCATTCAGCATGTTCACAGTCTCTCTTCTCTGCCTCCATTGTGTATCATATGAACGATCAGAGTGATTTGGAAGTGAAAGACGGTTTCCCGGTCCCCGTCGTAAAACAACTCATTATCGATGCACTTTCAATGATACAGAATACTATTCCATTTGAGTATAATCGATAACGTTAGGGGTATCATTTGCTGACCAAACAGAATCATTGTAGCCAGCTGAGATGGAGAAGAGAGTGGACGAGGTGAAAAAAGAAAAAGAAAGGCAGAAATAAAAAATTCAACAAATTATTGAAATCTCTTATCTCTCGACAATCATGTTGGTTCCCAGAAGAGCGTGCGTTCTTGTTGTATTTGTCAAGCGCGTAGCTCTCCACCAGGATGGGAATCGTAAGACACGGGCACTTTTAAATAATATTTATTTTATACATTTGGAGTGGGAGCTATTAGTTTCTCTAAAAGCGTTAGTGTGGAGGCCGAGTAGGGAAAGGCTATCAGTGATTTGACTGTAGTTATAGAGATTACGTATATACGTATATTCAAATGATTGATGGGTGCGTTGAAGATCAAGGTCGCCTTGGGAATGTTGTTGACGTTGTTTAGTCGCTTTCGGGTTGTCTATGTTACAGGTAAATTGGAAATTCAGCTTGAAATGATTTCAACCCAGGTAAATTTAATTTTAAACTAGGTTGAAATTGAAAGTAGGAAACATCAACAAAAAGTCCATCAATTGTTAGCAACTACATGTATATTGGTAAGTAAATCAGTAAGGAGACGTAGTTAGCGTACGTTTTTCATGAGTTAGTCTGTAAAAAGGCCTTTGGTTGTTATTAAGTCTAAGCACTGGTTTTAAATGGTTAGCATTAAGGCTGGTTGGGGTTAGGCATACTGTGCATGATAACTAATTCTTCTTTTTTTATTTTAGAGCAGCAGAAAAACAAAACCTTGTTTAATAAGAATTACCTTAATGTGACTTTGCTTTATTTTTATCTTTCTGGTTTTTGGAAGGAAAAAGACAATTGACTTTTTAGAAGGTAGATTATTGAATGATGTACAGGTACTTGTACAAATGTTATTCAGTATAAAACCCCTTTGTGGTTATAAGTACTTGAACAATCAAATTCAAAGTTTTTTTCTCTGGTAGTCCACAAAGTTTGTAACCTTTATTAAACAGTCATTACTTGCATGTAGTTGAACAATGAGAATTCATTTCCTTGTTTTTGCACCTCTTGTACACGTGTCACCACCGGTCAAGTGCCTTTTAGCATGCGGCAGCGAAACTTGCTTTAGTTGTGTCCAATAGCACATTCATGTCTTCAGTAATTTGTAGCCTGTTTGGTTCGCATGCAATCCAAGTGTTAATAATTTCAAATTTGGTTACAACTTTCATAAATCCATGTTGTTTTTCAATTACTTTACCAAGAAGTGTGTTTGGTTGTAATGGACTTTAGTCCACTTCTGATTAATTTTTATTTTGACAACGTTGTTGAGTTGGAATGAAATAGTATTGGGTTTGCTTGTTGTCATTTTGTTGTTGTATTTTCTGTGTGCGTTTCTTTCTTTTTCCAGTTGAGGCGTCCTTATCTCCTTTGTTGACTTGATAAGTGAATAACAAGCAAGTTTAGGTTCTTCTTCTTCTTCTTCTTCTTCTTCTTCTTCTGAATATTTTGTAAAATGATCAATCATGTGGAGAATCCAATTGTGTTTGCGATGACATGAACATGCACATCGTAAGTTTCTAAGGTCCATTAGGTCCATTAATTTGCAAGTGTGCTAGGAATTCTCTTGCTTTAATAGGGGCTAGCACAGGCTGTTTTTGCCTGCTGGTGATCGACTTTTGTTCTTCGTGTATCGAGCAGAGTGACACAAAGAGTTGTGTTACTTCTTAGTAGTTTCGCTTGATATAATTGTCCATCTTCCTTGGTGCACAATATTCGAATGGGTTTGGCAAAGAACTTAGTGTAGTTGACATTTTTAAACAATTTCGTTTCCTTTCTTGGATAATATTTTGCCACCCTCTAGTTTCCATCCTTTTCTATTGATAAGATTTGTTCTGTCCTTGCTGTCTTCATTACGTGTTTCTAACCACGTCACTGCATCGTTGTAAAAGTCGTCAATAAAAATGTTATTTTGCTTGCTTTTGTCTTTTTGGAAGCTCTAATTAACTTCACCCAATATCTCTGAATCAACACAACTTGTGTTAGCTATTTTACGAACCGTACAGGGCCACGCATTGCGCACGAGTAAACTTTTGCATAATTTATAATGATCGAGAAGAGTCTGCGCCCTCTTGCACCAGGAGAAAGTATTTTGTATTAAAATTAGTGACGACTGCTTGTCCAAGTCCTGTGTGGTTTAGCGGATAGTTACGGCGAAAAACTCATTACTAAGGGATGTCAGAGGTGCCCGGTTCAAGACTCGGTAATGGCAGTTCAAAGCGATTTCTTTCTCTCATGTACTCATTGGAATTGAATGGGTCAAGGGTACATAAAGTAGTGGTATGTATGATGAATTGATCAGGGGATGGAGGTTTATGAGGGATTCTGACAGACAGAAAGAGAGTAAGAAAGTAAAAGAAGAGAGTAGAGAGGAAAGTGGGAGGAGGGAAAGGCGATTTTTTTGGTTTGTTTTGTTTTGTTTTCAACCCCCCTAAAAAAACCATGCCCCTTTTTTTTTTTCAACCACACCCCATAGAGAAAATCCCCTTTCAAACAGTTGATAAATAACCTAGGATAATTAAATTCACATAATTTGATTTAAATTTACCTAGTGTGATTTGAATGGATCTGAATTTAATTTCAACCTGTAACATCTACACTCATTCTCTTTTAACATATACGACACACCAGTAGTTAAAGCATCTTTTCAACCTTCCAGACTGTCTAGGTTCAGCCCTGGAACTGGTGCGAAGGTTTGACAGGGAATTATGCGTAGATGTACGTGAATGGTGGCGAGTTGACTTAGAGTGACGGTGACCGTTGTGGGATTGAAATCGGGTGTCTGAGTCTGATAACGTATAGCGCAAGGTATGAGCGGGAATATCTTTTACGTTTTTTTTGGGCGAGATTCCACGCGAAAGTCAGTGCGGGATGTAGAGGGTGGTGTGGAAGTGTAACGATTGCGGTGATCATATGTTTGTGATTGTAAAATCCCCGCATCAGTTGCGCGTGGTGGGTTGACGTGCTGCTTGTCAGCTGGTCTCTGTATTGGAGTGTCCGAGATTTGGAGAACTCTAGTAGCCGAAAGGAACTAGTTGTCCAAGGGAATTGGTCGTGTGGACACACTTTTGGTATCACTGTCGAAGACTGAATCCTCGTACATATCGATAAATTATTTTATTTATTTTTCCAAATACTTCCTCTCCCTCTATGAGATGATTCTTAGCAAGCAGTCAGCGGCCTTGTTAATGGTAATAAATGATAATAATAACAATTAAAAAAGCAATAATCAGAGCATGTCCAGCTTGGTTAGGAAACAATTTCTGGGTTCTTTTTAAGCGACATTCAGGGAAAGGCTATTCCAGTCCCTGATTGTATTACGGAAAATTCATATAAGTGATAGTTTCAGACGACGCGCCTTTATAGGAAAATTTGTGCATGTGTCTGCTAGAGCGGCCAGCTGTCTCGACATATTTCTTTTGATCTATCTTTACTAGATTATAGTGCATTTTATACAACATTGTTAGCCTAGTTTTCCTTCTGCATAGTTCTAAAGGTTTCCAATCAAGTTGTTTTAGCATTTCGGTGACCTTTCATAGCACTTTAGGACGTAACGTGCTGCTCTGCGTTGCATCATTTCTACGCTATCCCAGTTTTGTTTGGCATATGGATCCCAAACAGTTGAGGCATATTCCAAAGTGGGCCGGACCAAACTGTTGTAGGCAATAGACTTCAGTTCCGGAGGTTAACCCTGAGGTTTCTTCTCAGGAAGCATAGAGTCTGGTTACCATTAGTAACGATGTTTGAGATGTGTTGATTTCATCGCAAATGTGATGTTATTGTTACTCATAGATACTTTGCAGAGTCAACCGATTACAGTATTTTGCCATGAAAGGTCTATTCACGGATCAATGGATCACGTTTGGGAGATACACGCAAAACCGAGTATATGTCTGTATTGAGCTCGATGAGCCATCTGTTCTCCCAGTTTTCACGTTTTTTTGCAAAGAATTTCTGTCACTTTGCGACTCTACAGCTAAGTATAACAGAGTGTAATCTGCAAACAAACGGATCGTCGAGGACAGGTTGCCTGGCAGATCATTGATATAAAACAAGAAGAGACTGGGCCTAGAACAGACCCTGAGAGACACCAAGTTGGACTTGAGTCATGGCTGAGAACTTGCCTACAACAATAAAG
>NC_090888.1:23198026-23200526 GCF_036669925.1 Montipora capricornis | reverse complement strand
GACCAATCAGAAAGAGTTTTTTATTTCATTTTTTGCGCTGGCTATCGCAAATTTTTCATAATTACAGCTGTATGTTACCAAGACAAAAAAGAGCTTCATTTTCCTTTATCTAAATTAAGTCTTAGTAAAAGGTAATTCAGATATCCAGGATCACTTACATTTGATTCATTACTGTAAGAACTCAAGGAAATCTCCTCTTTAAGAATTTTAATTCCAGAGCAGTGCTTGACATTTCTTAAAAAATCCAGGTTGCCATGTTTCAAAAGAAACTTCCCACGATTAAATGCTCGCCGTGTTGAGATGCGAACACATGGCAATCGATTTCAGAGTTCTTAGTGTGGTCCTGTGGTTTTTCGCGGAAGTCTGGGTTTAAGTTTTGGCATTTTCCATCGCCTGCATGTTTGATGTCTCTTACATTTTCCTATCTGACAATACTTTGTAAAAGCTGCAGATATTCAAAAACATGGGAAAATGCTCAGTTGACACGTGGAAAATTATTTTTAAATTCACAACACTATCATAGATTGACAAAAGAAAATCAAGACGTAAGTCAGATGCGCGCTGCTCATGGTTTATCCACTGTCTGTTTTAATTGGGTTGGCCATTTTTTTTTTTCGGGCAACCAGCTTTTAAAATTTTACCAAAAACTGGTCGCCCGCTAAACTTTCTGCATGGTCGTCTAGGACGACGATATTGTGATAATTGTTTATATGGAGGGCCTCTATGGATAACAACTTAGTTGAGGAATGGGATACCCTGCTAAAACAATCTATTAGTTGTTTGTTTTGTAGAGCGAGTTTCAATCGAGTGTCGTAAAACCAAAACCAAAGTAATTACTTTGGCCAATCAAAAAAGGACGGAGAAAATCCTGTAAACCAATCAAAACTCGAAGTAATTACACGTAGCCGACACAAAGCGCGGAAAAATGTGCAAGCGCGAGCCACGATTGGTTTTGGTTTCACGTCTGATTGGTTGAAGAAATGGCACGAAAACTTTAAACCAATCACTAAGTGAAGCAATGCAAAACCAAAGCAATTCGCTAATTACTTTCGACACTCAATAATTTATGCAGGCTTGGCAACCGAGCTGTGTGAGAAATGTGCTGGGGAACGCCATTTTGTTTTAAGCGATAATCTTCTAACATTCTGTGTAACATTAAAAGCCATCAGTCAGGATTTTACTTGTTTGTCTGCTGATTAGGACACCCTGGCTTAAATGATTATTGTAGGCGCCGCTTATGTTCTGTTTTCTGCCTTTGCAATCTTGCTTTTTTCTGACTGTGTTCAGCCAACCGACAGAAGCCATAGGCCATTTCCGAGTTCATATCTGCCTCCTCTTCAAAGCGAGTCCAAGTGCGAAGTTTTCTTATACAAATTAGTTTCATTCATATGTAAAGTAGAACGAAGACTTGGCACAGACTCGCTTTGAAGAGGAGACAGATGAACTTGGAAATGGCCTATTAGGATCATGACTTGCAACCTGTCTCTCACGTTAATATGTATTTTTTTTTTAATTTCCCGCGAGTAATTCAACTATGTAATGTCGACTCCTCTCTCCTGAAGCGGTTACTGCACCCTCTGTCAAATGTGAAGTTCTTTATGAGAATAGCTCATTTCCGTTGCTGTGGATTACTATGATTGGGTATATAATAATGCCTTTTAAGCATTCATATTCATTTTAATTAGCGTAACATTTCTCTCCCTTTGACATGCTATATAAGCAACTGACGTTGTTTTTTTAAATAGAGATAAGATGAAAAACAAAAACAAAAATACTGGTATAATTTCTATCAACTATTTCAATGAGAACCGCACGATAGTGAAGATTTCTGACTGAGAGCCAGCCAGAAAAGGGAAACATGAAATTCTGAGCTCGTCACTTCACAAGATTGCTGAAAGTATGCACTACTATCGACAAGCAACTTCCTTAAAAAAAATTTATTCAGTCCCTCTCTCTCTTTCTTATTTTTTTCTCTCTTCAAGATGTAGCGATCATCTGCCACTCAATTCACTATAAAACAGTTTAAAATACTTCAGTTTCATGAATGGAATCAAGCCTTGATTCGGGAGCCCATTTTAGAGCTCACAGAAACCCCGATCAACCCTGCATTCTTCCACATGAACGAAGTACTCGGATTTACTTCCTTGTTTTCGTTTGGCGAAAATTCGTTCCAATCCGTAAACACCCAGAGCAATGGGCTTTGATTTGGGTCAGTATTTCAAGTCGCAGCCACGATCACGAGTGTCAGCAAATAACGACGTGTAAAAGCTTGGCGGATGTCTCGCTCGTTTCAACATTGTTGTGTTGAAGGTAGCAACTGAATGGGTTTAGGTGTTGGTGATCCTTTTATATATTTTATTCTATTCGAACGGATCGGAAATTGAATAATTATTTTCAACAAACAAAAGACGTTCCCACTTGGACACTAGCAAATCACGGACAAAAGATAAAATGAAAGAGGCTTTTTCTTTGATGAGGCTGTGTAGACAACTTGCAATGA
>NC_090888.1:23173026-23190526 GCF_036669925.1 Montipora capricornis | reverse complement strand
TTTATAAGTGCACTACACACTATGTCACCGGGTTGGTAAGAGTGAGTGATTGTGTGAGTGATTGTAAGACCGTAGTGGTAAATAGGCCCGTAGCGCGTGCATAACTCAACATGTCAGCCTTGAAGCCAATGTTTCTGGACTCTCTTTTATTTTCTTCAATCTTTTCTGGGATTTAGTATTTTACTAGTAACCACATGTATTCTCAGGGGGGCTATTTACCTAAGACATCTACCATGGCACTATAATGATAAAGAGTACCAAAACAATATTGTGCTATATATCAACGTGTACTATTAGAGCTAACACGCAGCTCAGTTGACAGGATACAGCGCTATGATACTACACACCACACGTACGCATTGCGTGCCTATGTTTTTTTTTTTTAATTTAAATTTTTATTATTAAACTTGAACAGAAAAAGAGTTAAAAACGCTTGGTTACCCCCAATTTTCTTTTTGAATACCAAAAGTACTTATTCTCCGGATAGTTTTAAACCGCGCAAAAATATCCCTGTATTAGTAAGCATCGGCGTTAGGAAATCCGAGTATCTGGAGATGCACAGAATAACAATAGTAGGCACCGTCCTTAAAATAGCATTTTAGCAGGTGTTTGATGAAAGAAGGATTTCTAACTTCTATTTTCCATGCATTCCTATTCCGGTACATGGTCTATCGAACGCACCCTTAGTTTGTTGCAGGAATGAAAATATCGTCAATATGCCAAAATTTTAACCCGGACCACCCCCTTACCAGACCGTCATGAAGTGGAGGAAAGTAAAGAGAAAGAAAATACAAACCTCCAGCTGATAAGCCACTGACCTGAAGACACTACAAACCCCCCTGGACCAGCCTGAGATCGCGAGAATGGAAAGATTCCTCAGTTGTCTAAACTGTATGTAGAAAGAAACGAAATTGTAACTTGAAATCTGTCCTGGTACTCATTAACAAATGTATGTAGAACTAGAACGATCAGAGCTATGGTTTGAACCACATGGCAAGCTTAATTTAACTCAGTCTCGATCGCATTAATCGTAGCACTTTTGAAAATGAAGAGTATCACGGTTTCATCGTAGTTTTTCTATTCATTCTACAAGTTTGAGCAACGACAATTTCATCACAATTGTTCTTAGGTGGGAGGGGGGGGGACTTCTTATGATTGTAGAATTCGACCACTCATTTGGTATTAATGTGTTTAAATAGCCAACAATAACTCTTCAAAAATCCCACATCTTTGTTTTTGTGTGTGCAACTCGGAGGCTATGACGTAGCAATAGTCAAGGATCTCTCCGGATGACTCGGTGTACTTGATGTAAACAAGGACAACTTGACCCGGGCGAGGAAAGCGATACTTTGTAGACTTGAATCTTAATCCAGAGGGTAACTTGTATTGATATTGGCTCCACCATAAGAACAGATTTACCTCAGTCGTGGTCGTTAAACAGGGTTTTATATGTGAGTTGCATGCATGCAGGAGTTTTACAAAGCGAAAAAGAGCTTGAGTGCTATCCCGCGCTCAAACAAAGTAACGATAAATTTATATATTTCCATCGAATGGTAAGAGTAAATTGTTTCAGTAGTTTCTATAAAGCTAACAAAATTTGACTACATTTCAAGTTTTTTTTTTTTTGCCTGGAAAAGCTCATAACAGTGAAAGTCGTCTAAATATATATCGCTTGATTCAGTTTTATCGCTTTAATCAGGAGCTCATCAAGAGGAGCCTCTATCTCCTCTAATTCCTTGAGTCAACCCTTTCCCGAGTAAATTTATTTTTAGGAACAGGTTTTTCCCGCGAAAAGTATCATAATTCCCTTGACGCTGAGATAGCTCTGCTTTGATTGGCTTTTACAACAGCAGGAACTCATGAAGAGCTCCTGACAACAGTGAGCGTGCTGAATCTCCCAAGGGAGGTGTTCTATAAATAAATCTATTTGGGAAAGGGTTGACTCCTAGGCCATGTATGGGAGATAAAGGCTCCTCTTGATGAGCTACTGCTTTAATATAATGATGTTTTAGATTGGTTGACTGAGATTTCAGTATGTAGCGAATGTCACCAAGACCAATATTCACATACATTAAGATCCCGCTTGAAGTCCTCTTTGGTCTGTCATTTTAGTAAAATGACAGACCCGAACACAGGACTACAGGATTATTTACTTAGAGGTTGTTTTATTTTTTGGGTTGTTCGAGGCGCGGTCCATTTTATTTGAACGTAATGCATTCTGGTATACGTAGCAAGCGGTGAATTCGAGAATTCGTGGCAGCTTACATACTTTTCCTTAAATCCAGATTATGTTGCTGCTCGCTCACTTCGGCTCGCTCTGCAGTAATAGTAAACTTGAAGTTGAGGTGGAACTTAAACTTGACACTTGAAACTTATTAAACTGAACGATCGAATAAGAATCCTGTTTTACTAAGGAAATTGTTCTTAGAGACAAAATGTTGCTATGAACTACCCCAGGATTCAAAGGAACAGCTCAAATGTTGCCCGAAGTGGGAAAAAAGTGCTCAAATTTTGCTCCAAAATCAGAAAATGCCCAGTGCAATCCGAACAGGCCTAGACGCAACGTCATGTAAAAACACTTCGGAATAATGGAAAACGGAATAGAATCCTCAAAGACAGCGCATTTACAGCGCATGCTTTTGTTAAAGACTATAGTTTCTCTTTCAGTATAAGGATAAAAAAAATAACGAAATGAGTTTTTACTAAAAAAGAATAGCTTTTGCGATGTTGGCGTGAGCCAATAACGCTCAAAAGAGTCTAGATACCCAGTTTTGTTACCAATTGGTGTGCCGAATACAGTTTCAGTGCCAAAATCATCCAAAAAGAAGGCGCATTTTATTATCCCGCGAATTAAGCGTATTCTTTCATCACTGTCATTCTGCCGCATCGGCAACACAATGAATCACTGTATTGGATCCGTCCTTGCCATCTCCACAAAAACTGAAAGAGGATATCAAACGGGTAAATATTTCAGAAAAGTTAAATTACAAAAAACAAAAAATAAGGAAAGAGGTTGTTTACGTTGAAAACATGTAAGGATTATAAGTTTCCAGTTGCGTTTTATGGCCGTCCAAACATAATTAATTAAGCTAGCTTGTTTTGTTATTTCCTTGAAAAGACAGTTGAAACTAAATTACTTCTTGAAGACAACTTCGAGTAGCTACCGGATAGTGTTGTATTTCAACAATGGCTCTTAACAATGGCTCTTAACTAAACGGACTTAAATGTCAGGGCGGCTTTAGTCATAACAAGGAAATAATCTGTATCATAGAGTATTTTACCTGACCAAAATTTAAATTAACTTATCCATAATGTTTTAATGAGTGACCAGAACAGTTACAGGTACAGACGCTATAGTATCATCATTATCATTATGTTTCATTGATTGATTGATCGATTGATTGATTGATTGATTGCTTGAGTGATTGATTGATTGATCCATTCATTCATTCATTCATTCATTCATTCATTCATTCATTCATTCATTCATTCATTCATTCATTCATTCATTCATTCATGCAATGGTTTTTCGTTAAATCATGAACTTAATCAATTAAATACTTTTGTTCTAGGGCAATCGTAGTTTGATCAAAAATAAGACAGAAACAGCAGTGATAAACATATTGAACTTTTTCATTCTTATAATGACTTGACGTTTCGTATGTGCTCTACATACATTTTCAAAAGTAACCGTTGAAATTTAAAACAGCCGAACATTTTAAGCCGAACAATTTTAACGTTTAGCCGAACATTTTAACGTTTTAAAAACCGAACATTTTAAGGCCCTAGCTAAAAATGACAATACTTCAGCCATTGCTGACCACGTCAAGGCCACTGGACATAACATCAAGTGGGATCATTTTGATATTTTAGCGAAGGGAAAAACTGACTATCATTGTAAAATAAAAGAGACCTTCTTTATTCAAGAACTTGAGCCAGCTTTCAACGTCAACGTCGGAAGTGAAAAGCTGATGCTTTATTAATCTTTTCTGTTTTTATTATTATTATTATATATTTTACTGTTAAGTATTTGCTTAATCTAGGTTCCAGTCCCCTCATCCGATTTGTTATATATAAATAGCTGTTTTAAATTTCAACGGTTACTTTTGAAAATGTATGTAGAGCACATACGAAACGTCAAGTCATTATCAAAATGAAAAAGTTCAATATGTTTATCACTGCTGTTTGTGTCTTATTTTTCATCAATTAATTAATTAACCTTTGATGCAGTCGTAGGTCAATTTTTTATCTCTCAGATAGTGCGCATACTGTGATTGCAGGCCAATTAGCGGGTGATGACGGTTCTAAAGTACGGCCCGCCGAGTTTGTTTTGAGGCTCTTTTCGAAGGTCTTGATATACAATAAAATATATTTCTAATTTCGTTCTCATCTCTTATCTTCAGAGGGTAAGTTGTAAAGTAGGTACAAAATGAAGCTTACGGTTCGGTTGCTTGTCTACCTGCAGCAACGTAGTAACCCGGGAGAGGGGTAATTCGCTGGGTCTGTGCCGCTGGCCTCTCAGAACCCCTTCAGCTTTATAGTCTATTTTATGGCCAAATATATACCCCATCTTAGTCACGTTTGAGTAAATGTAATTTTAGGGACCCCAACTTAGTCACTTTCTGTTTATGCAATTGCTTAAATTAAGGATTAATTGTAATTTGAAAACGGAATGTAATGCGATCAGTAAATATTAAATCAAAAGCGCTCTGTTGCTTTCTGTAACAACTTTTTTTTTTTTTTACCTCGAATCTTTTCGCTAGCCAGAATTTTCTTAGCCGCAAAATCCCGACAATTTGCGACTGCATACTAGCAACTCTGTCCGGAAGTCTGTTGAAAATCAATCCCATTTTTGTCAATCCAGTCATAAAAATGGGACCCATTACCCTATAAATAGGAAGTACCCTCCCCCGTCGTAGCAATAAAGTAAAATTTATAAGTTAATTACTTTCATCTTCAATAGGCAAACTCACAGCGTGGATCTCTTCCTACTAGCACAAAGCCAAATTTACTTAAGCCAACCGGTCCAGCTCACAGGCCTTATCTCACCAAAGAGATGTTGGCTTTCTGTGGCACTTTACCGATTTACAAAGCGGATGTCTCTCCAATGAACACAGCGAACCGTGGAGAAGAAAGTATGTAAGCTACTCTTTAACATAAATTCAAGAGGTTTGTCAGTCAGAAAGGACTGCAATAAGCTAAGAGCATCGACGAGATGGGGATGACTGCTTCTTGTCTTTAAGTTTCACTTGTTTTTAAAATTCTTGCTTATTGCAAGTTTGCAGGTTTTTGCATCTTGTATCCCCCCTAGGCCGCCTGTTTTCCAGCCCTGTTTTCGCCATCGCGTACGGATTTTTTCAAAAAATTGTGATTTCAATGAAAGCGTAAGAAGGTCCGTATGGGATATTTAATAAAAATGCCACTCTATAGTGAGAAAAATCTTTGGTTCCTTTCATAGAGTCATGTTTTCAACCATGGTTGAAGGTCACTGAATCCATTGAACAAATCAGCGGGATTATACTTGCAGTGTGCTCAAAAAGTGGTTTGTTTCTATTCAAATAGGAGGGCCTAAAAAGGAAAAACGTAAAGAGAGAAGAAAAAAAAATAGTAATTTAAAATTTACATTTACAACATTTGTCGTATATCTCCAGTTATCCTCGTGCCATGATAACCAAAAGCTACATGCAACTGTTAATGGCAGTTGGTTTGTTGATTTGAGCACTTTTCGTTCCATTCTTACCAATGTTGGAAAACATAGCCCCTAATTAGTATTGGATGGGGGAAGGGTAACAAGGGTCAGTTTCTTGATAGTTTCCTCCAAGATTGTAGATTTCCTTCAAGTGTAGATTGTGTCCAAGATTGTAGATTGTAGATTTAACAATATCCTACCTGACCCATTTGTTTTACCAAATGGCATGAAACTTAACCCTTTGATGTCCAAACCGGCCGAAACCTGCCAGACTTAGCATTTTACTCTGTCTAACGCCAGACGATTTTACTCGTCAATGGGGAACCCCTGCGTTAACTCTCTTTTATATGCAGATGACTTAATTGTTTTATCACGATCCAACGTAGGACTTCAACACTGCTTGAACACCTTATTCTCGTATTGCAACTTCTGGATGCTAAAAATAAATCCTAAGAAAACCAAGATAATGATTTTCCAAAAATGGAAAAGAAAATGCTACTCTAGCTTCTACAATGGCAATGAAAAAATCGACATTGTCCAAAACTACACCTACCTTGTAACTTGCATTTCATCCTCTGGAAACTTTACGCTTTCACTAGACCACTTGCGGCAAAAGGCCCTCCCTGGCCTCTTTAGTTTGGGACGACACTCTGATTTTTTAAGTCTGAAACCTTCACTTGCATGCAAAATTTTTGACTCCATGATCTCACCAATTTTAACTTAGAATAGTGAAGTCTGGGATACCTTTGTTAAGTCGGATTTCAAATCCTCGGACAACTCTCCAACCAAAAAACCCATTTACAATTCTGTAAACGATATTTGCAGTACACAAGAAAGCATCAAATATGGCCAGTAGAGCCGAACTTGGTAAATATCCCATTATCATAGATATCAATAAAAGATCCTCAATTACTTAGTAATAGATGAAGATGACAATTCAATAGTAAAACAATCTCTACAAATGTCAGTTGAGCTTTTCAACAATAGACAAACTAATTTTACTCATATTTAATGAAGATGTCTGAATATTTCAATGTACATTATTTTCATTACAATTCATTGAATGACAGCAAGATCAAGCGAGTCGTAGATCTCATTAAAAAAAAAAGAAATATGTCTTTTATTGGAACTAGACGTTTCAGCACTCACGTAAAATGAGTTTTTATCACTCCATCAAAAAGATTTACAGCCCTTCTGCTTAACTATTGTAGATTCAACATGAAAAAACCCCTTTTTTAAAATTTATTTATTCATTTATTTGTTTATTTATTTATTTGTTTGTTTCGCCATACAACCAAAAGAAAATAATAATTACAGGAAAAGAAATGTACTTATAACTTGACCAGATAATAAAGTAAGTCACTAAAGAACAATCACTACAATGGATAACACACACTGACAAAGACATAATCGAAATGGCAAGAGGGTCTCCAGAAACCACTGGGCTTATACGAGGGAGGCCTCCTTACTAAACGAGACGCATGCATCAGATCGATGGGAAAAATTGACTACAACTATAATGTAATTATATCTATCGATTAAATAAAAAATGGTGTAAACGTCTTTTAAGACAGAATAGAGTTTCAGATTGCTTAATATCATTTGGTAGCGAATTCCAAATTTTTGGACCTTGAAAAAGTATACAAAATAATTTAGCGTTAGTTCGACAAAAATGGGGACGAAAATTTGTACCCCTTCTGGTGTTATAATTATAAGAGTGCACGAGATTTTTGGTAACAAATAAATTGAGAAATGACGGTGGAAATAGGCGATGATGATAAGAAAACACGAACTTAGCAACATATAAATAATTAAGCTTAAGAATATCTAAAATTTTCAGTTTAGAAAATAACGGAGTAGTATTAGCTCGATAAGTAGCGTTAGATATGATTCGCACAACACGTTTCTTCAGCAAGAATATTCTGTTCAAATTCGTTACATAAGTAGAGGACCAAGCAATGTTACAGTAAGTTAAATAGGGGTAGACTAAAAAATAATAAAAGGATAATTTGGTTCTCGTAGATAAATAAAAGGACGCTCGAGAAATTATACCTATGGACTTCGACATCTTTTTACAGATATGATTAATGTGACATTTCCAAAAAACGTTTTCATCTATTAATACTCCGAAGAAATTAACAACTTTTGTTGATTAATCACAAAGCCATCCAGGGAGAGATATATATTGGTACCAACTCGTCTATGCTTAGATTTAAAAATAACATAATTTGTCTTTTTAACATTTACAGATAACTTATTAGCTTTCATCCAAGTATTTATGTTCTGGAGCTCCTTATTTACAACAGCAGTTAAATGGTTAACATCTGAGTGGGAATAAAAAATATTAGTGTCATCAGCAAACAGCAAAGCTTCAGTTAATTGCGAGGCATTCGGAAGATCATTTATGCAGAAAAGAAAAAAAAGCGGTCCTAGTATAGAACCCTGGGGCACCCCACACTTGATGCATTGCTTGGATGATAAAGTATAATTGTACTAGAAAAACAGGTTACGATTACAAAGAAAACTTTCTATCCACTTTAGGCCCAGCCCATTTATACCATAATGCTTAAGTATACAAATCAGGATTTGGTGGTCTAAGGTGTCGAATGCCTTGGACAAATCTAGGAAAACCCCAATAGTAACCTGGTTTTGATCAATGGCTGATGTTATTTTGTTAATAAGGTGAAGAAGTGCAAGAATGATTCTTTCGGAATCCGAATTGATAACACTATAAAATCTCCAGACGCTCTGCGAATTCAACTAGACGATTATACATGACCCTTTCAAAAAATTTACAGAAATTGTGTAGAAGGGATATGGATCTATAATTAGCAAACAGATCGGGATCGCCTCCTTTGAAGACTGGAAGTACTTTTGCAACTTTTAATTTATCTGGAAAAACACCTCAGAGATTCTGCTGTAGTCAGAGAAGAAAGCATTGTATGAACTGTCAGGATCTTGATCATTTAAAATATTAGACCAATTATTTAGCGAGATTTGCATCGGAAACTTCAATAAGTTCTTTTCTCCAAAATCCCGCAGAACATTTTCCCTCTGCGGCTTACAGGGTAAATGATCATTTTAAAAAAAGCAAAGGCAGGCAGATGGTGAGGCTCACTTCCGGTTGCCGTCCGCGACTCAAAAACGCTCGTGCCTAAGCTGCCTAATGTGTTTGGTCCCGTGAGAGTGATGTTGTGAGGTATCGGTATACCCCAAAATTGATAATTTTGCCATTTTAGTTTTTGATATTCCCAGGTAATACCTCATAGAGTTTTTTTAATAACAAAAAGTTTGCGAAAAAAGTTGTGGATGAAAAAAATAAGCCAATTTGATTGGCCAACTGGAGACACGTGATGTCACGGCAAGCAAATTTCAGTACACACGAGAGAGCTTGCTCCTGAAACACACTCGTCCAACAGATTTGCCCCTGGAGCTTGCCCCCTCATATCAAACCAGTTTGATATAAGGGAGCAAAACTCGGGAGCAAAAGTTTTGTTGCGCAACATATTTTTTCGCGAGAAATCGTTGGTGCAGACGAGGGAGCTTTACTCCAGAAGCGTGTTGCAGGAGCGTGCTGCGGGAGCAAGCTCCCTCCTGTGTACCGACCTTAAGGGTATTAAGGACACATTCGCAACATTTGTGAATGCTATTTTGGTCGATTTCTATAGTTTTCTATGCGTATATTGATATTTTAGTCGCTATTCTTTGGCAACGAAGCATACAACATTTTTGAGCAGCACAGCCTCCTTTGTTCATCAAAGTTTTTCTTTCTCTCACCACCTGACACTTACAAAAGTCGGGTCGACTTTTCAAATGACGGGTAGTTACGACCTGATCGGATCGTCACGATCCGTCGAGATATTTGAAGATGCCCCAGGCAGTTCGACTTCCGGCAGTAAATCTTACTTCCTTTTTAAATTTCACGACCCGACATCCGGTGAGTCGGGCCGTCAACAGCAATTGACGACCCGACTCAGTTCATGTATATTGGACATGTGTGGAGCAAAGGATCAACGATCACCTTGGACAGAAAGTTTTTTTTAGTTTGAGAGCAATTTTCCAGTGAAGAAACACCAGTGTGTCGCTGCAGTTTTGGTACTTCATTTTTTGTGTGAGAGGGATCTAAGTAATCGATCAAAGTTCGCCCGAATTGTTCTCGGTTTATTAAACTCCCTAGAACTCTCGCCATATGTCACGGTGCGTCACACGTCACATATCGTGCAATCACGCGTTGGAGCAGCTATTCAAAAAATAAGAGACAGCTTTTTTTCCGCCTTTGCCTAGACTGCTCGCAGTCCCTTCTGAGTTAGTCGAACCGCCCAGCCGAGAGGCGAATGGTGATAGAGCGATCTCCCCCCGGCTCCCTTGCGTGACCAAAGCGGGCGGTTCGACTAACTCAGAAGGGAGTTGGTAATGTAAATTCGCCACCGTACAAAGATTCTAAAAGCTAACGTTTTCGAGCGTTAGCCCTTTGTCGGAGCGAATCGGATTCGCTCTGACGAAGGGCTAACGCTCGAAACCTCAGCGTTTAGAATCTCTGTACCGTGGCCAATTTACATTATCAACACCGTTGATAAAACTAAACTTTTCTGTATACTACTTCCCCACCGACGCAGCACCACAGTTTCTTTCGAACTACGCCCTTAACTCAGAAGGGACTGCGAGATCTCTAGCCTTTGTCTGAAGTCTGTTTTTTCACAAAGGGATTGAAAAGTGACTAAATTATCTCCTCACAATAATTATTTGGCGACGTTGGCAAAATATCGTGCTTTGTTAGTGGCGAGCAGATCAATTATTTGCCGAAGCTGAAGGCTGAGGAAAATAATTGATCTGCCGAGTTCAATAATTGTTTTATCATTCGATGACTGAGTTTGTTTTTCACAATTTCCAATAATTAGATCACTTTCTGAAAGCTCAGGAAAGCGAACTGCCATTTCTCACAAGAGCGTGCTTTCAATTACGCATGAGCAGAATATTATTTGCAGCAAAACATTTATTTGTAGGCAGTTATTCGCAGGTAACGTGGCGAAGGAAGGAAAAATACATCGAATGATAACAGTCATGGTTATTCATTACTTTATTCAACACTCCATTCCTTGCAGTATGTTACATTTTCAAAAAACGGTGGCCACATTGCTGTAAAAATTGGCCTTGCCTTTCCTTTCGTTTCTGTTTCGACTGGCACACCACATTGTCCGCCATGATCAAACACACCCAACCACACCAAACTATACAACGCCATTTTCATATTCAGTATTAATAAAGTGATTTGTTCTCTCCGCGCTAACACCAATTGCCTTCAGTGCTAAAACTGCTCCGTTTGTAAACGGCTGTTCCTCGATCTGGGTCCTGCACACATTGAATTCTGCAGTACAACTATACTTAACAGGGAGGGCAGCTGTAGTGTCAACTATTACTCACGGTTGCATTGTGTTGCAGTCATCTGGAGTGAGCGAAGACGTGATACCAGACAGACAGAGCCATTGACAGTTTACAACAACTTCACTGCTTGCGAGCCAAACAAACTGTTGGACAAAGTAGCAGCATGCATGAAGGAAGATTGGAATCTAAACTGTCGTTTGGAACCTGGGAATTGCTACTACTACGTTTCATGTCGGATGAGAAAACCAGGCAAGGATGTATGGTTATGCGAACGAACCCATCTCACTTTTCCGTCTCCTGTGTGCTGCGAACTCATCTGCCCGCCGCCATCTAGTACCCCGCCCACACCAGCAAGTTAAACAAGTTAAACAGAGTTTAGATCGCGACGTTTACAACAAGTGTGCGCCCGACTAAGCAGCTTTTAAACATGTTTCTACTGAACTACCTCGTGAGGTAGTTAAAGCTTGTGTAATTAAAAGACACCTTGAAAAAATTCGTCCGACTTTTTTCTTGCCTCAGCACACGAGACTTTTAGATTTCATATCATCGAACTGCGAAATGGACATGAAATGAATACTGAAAAGGTCCTAAGTTGAAATTGACTTTTCGAAAGAATACACACCTGACCTGAATTCAATGATCGGTTCTGAAAGAGTAATATGTATAAAGAAGAATCTCTCCCAACTTACAGCCAGTTAGAAACACCTCTTAGATTTTTGTTTGAAGAAAGTAGGAGGTATTTTTTGTTTGACTGCAACTTTGATTACTCAAAATTATTCCAGAAACCTCGGCTTCCGCTACCCAAGTTTTAAAACAAGTTTTTTTAGAATGACAGAAATTTATTTGCATTCAATGTTGTTCGCTTTTCACACAAAATCAATCGTTTCTGCTTTTTTTTTTTTTTTTTTTTTAATGGTTGGGGCGTTTTTGACTCTACAGAACATCTTCAGAAGTGACGGTTAATACGAAAGTGGAGTTTAAATACACAGGATCACTAACTTATTAACTATTAACTATTAAGCAACAATAGAGGTGACAAAAAACTAATAAAGACACAGCTTTTCGCTGCTGCCATATTCATTTAAGCTCGGCTTTAAATCTTTGATCAACAGTGTTTCCTTTATTTTACAGAAAACGTCGGATCGCCCTTAAGTTAAAATTTCAAAATGATCCCATTATAAACTGTGATCAGTTTAGTATGCAACATGGTCCACAAGAGCCGACGTATGATTACAATTAATTAATGCTTTAAAATGCAACCGTCTTTTAGTTTTCCCGATATAAAAATCATTGTAGTCCCGACAGGCAGCTCTATATACAATCTTAGCCATTTGGCCACGGCTAAGTCTATCTTTGTAAGGGAAGAGAGATTTAATGCGACGAATGCTTTGACAAATCACTCTAAGGTCAATGCCCCCTTAGAATTAATTTACACACGACATTATTTGTTTAAAATTTACTAACGATTTTGCTTTGAAGTCCTATAAAATAAGGTAAAACTAAGAGAAATTTCTTCTTGGGAACTGTGATGGTTGAGGTCAGTGGTTTGTTTTGTTGCGTTTGCAAGACATCATTCATGTAATAATTAACAACACCTCTGGGGCAACTTAAGGTGATTCCCTAGTATTGCACTGCGCATCCTGTTCTGCGCATAACACAGCGTAAGCCACGTTCGTATTCAGGCATGGCTAAGAGGCTTTATGGTCAAATTTCATGGCTCAGTTCTGTTTTCTTTGTCTCACAAGTCTCAGCGGATATTTCTAAACAAAACAATGTTTAAATTTAACCATAAAGACTCGTACCCATGCGGAATATTGATACATTGAACGTGGCCAAAAACATTTCAAAATGGCGACCTTTGGTGCGGGAAAGCTCACTAGAAAGAAAAATGGCCGTTTTCAGAGCAAAGCAGTAAAGAGCAAAACGGAAAACTTTTTAGACTCTCCCGAAACAAAAAGTCGAGTGATAGCCTTGATGATGCTAAAGAACAGTTAAGTCCGACAGTGAAAGTGAAACCGCGCTATCGGGGAGACGTGTTGTCGAGGGGTCGAGCTTGGTTTGCTTTCTGTTTTCTCCTAAACGTGGTCGGTGACCTATCTTTTGTTTGGCATAATTTTATTCTCTTACTCATCCTCTCTGCGCTGTAAAAAAATTTCAAAAAATTTACGTCAGAAAAAAAAGTTACAGGAAAAATAGTATTCGTAGCCATCACTCGTGGACACAAAATTGTCTCCTCGAGATCACGCACCCGAAGAATATTTGTAGTCAGTGCCTTTTCAAGACTTGTTCCTGTGCCATAAAACAAACATTAAATTATTCCTTTTGAGCAATACAATTCACCTGTTTTGTTATTTAAAGAATTACGTCAAAGGTGTGCTTCCTGTTCCTTCACTGAAAACTTAGCCTGAACCGATGGAATAAACTCGTCCTTGATAGATGAAGTCGCACTGATTAATGAGTAACTTGAGCAAGTTATGTCTCTCAAACGAGCTTGGTGACCTATTTTTTTAATTGCACATTTCGAGTCACCCATAATGCAGGGAACAATCGAGAAAAGTTTTAAAAAAATCTTACGACAACTTCTATTACTAAGGAATCACCTTATGTTCATCCAAAGACAATTGTAACAAACGAGCTCGAGGCGACGAGCAAATGCGGAAACAAGGAAAAGTGAGAGTACGGATCCGATTTACTTTGTATTTTCGAGGAGTGAATGAGTCCCATTTAGTGTAAAGACCAGTGAGAATTTTCTTTCGATAAATTGATGTTACAGAAGCATATGAAACGTCAAGTAAAAAATAATTTCAAGTATGCGTTTGTATCTGATGTTTGTCACCGCTGTTTGTCACCGTTGTTTGTATGTTATTTGTGTTTGTTAGTTAGTTAGTTTTTTTTTTAATTTTAATTTTTATTTAAATACAGTACTTACATTACTTACAATACACCGTTACGTACACTACTACTGCTACTCACAAAAACTATCTTAACTTACACTAATGATACTATTCACAATAGCGTACTTTACATTGTTCGCTATACTTGGCAATCATTACATATAAAAAATAAATAAATAAATAATAAATAAATAAAATAAAACAAAAATAATAAAAAAAAACACTTTCCTATGTATTAATGACT
Organism: Montipora capricornis; assembly: GCF_036669925.1. Classification (NCBI taxonomy): domain Eukaryota; kingdom Metazoa; phylum Cnidaria; class Anthozoa; order Scleractinia; family Acroporidae; genus Montipora; species Montipora capricornis. Next base: position 23,176,317 of record NC_090888.1, on the reverse strand, counting down.
GTCTAAAAGCTCACGGGTGCTCGAACGCTTGGTGACTCCGTGGATAATTTGCTCTTTAAAAATACTTTGAACGCTGTTATGCTGTAAGATTCACTTTCTTTGGCTGCAGTATAGATGTCGTAACGGGCTACTATAAGGCACATGTTGACAGCGTGAAAAGATCGCTTCTCAGGGTGATGTGCATATATTTTAGCATTGTTCGTCAGAGCTACCCTCGGCAAGTTACTAGAGTTCCACCAAGAGGCAAAAAGGTTCCAGAAAGTATGGCCGTGCCGACATTCTACGAACAGATACTCTAAGGTCTGTCTTACACCACACAATTGACATTCATCGTTTTCGATAATTTTAGCTCTAAAAAGTTTGCTGCGAGTGTAAAAAATATGGTGGTTGATTTTGAATTGAAACATCGAGAGTTTTATATTTTTGGTGACTTTAAACGGGAGAATGTATAACGCCTCGATGCTCTGATCAGTAAAACCGGCCTTTGCTAGACGAGCTTTAGATGTAGGTATTTGGAACGTTTTGGAGACGTAAAGTGAGCGTGCTTGCTGACAAGTCCATGCAAAATGAAATATTTAAAGGGTCTGTCGCGGACTGATTCGTTTTCAAGATCACGGTTAAAGGCTTCTTGCCAGTACTTTGGAATGGCGTTGCACAACCCAAAATAGTTGGTTAGTTTGTGTTTTTTTTTTCTTTCAAGGGTTATAAAGTTTGACAAGAAATATGTGCGAAATCAACAGAAGGATCACAATCGCCCAAATGGCCGCTCCTTTATTATTTAATAGCGGCACAAATTCTTGCCGATTTTAGGGCTCATTAGTTGAAACTCAAGCACGCATCCAACAAACCTGTTTACTTTCGTGATTTATGCACGCGCTGCGGGCCTATTGCCACCACGGACTTACACTATCTCGTTCACAGGATCCGCTTTTCTTTTGGTCAGCACCAAGAACGCGGAATCTCGCCACTTCCAAGTTATGCGCAGTCGTAGTGAAGGTCCATTTTTGTAACCGGTTACAACCACTGTTGTTTCAAATTTCTGAGAGTGCGTGACGAGCCGGAAGTCCATGATTTGCGGACTTCCTGTCTTGGAAGTGGCCAGAGTACGGGTAGGTTCTTGGTGCTGACCAAAAGAAAAGCGGACTCTGGGGACGAGATTGACACTCTTACGACCCGGTGACATAGTGCATAATGCACTACCACAAAAACTAGAAGTAATCATGGATTAGAAAAGTGTGTTTGATGTCTAGTAAAATAAGTATGGGTTATTGACCAAGCGTGAGGTCAAGATGACTGGATATTGGCCAAGTTCTTTTTTTGCGTGTTTATGGACCGAGACGAAGTCGAGGTCCATAAACACGCAAAAAAAGAACGAGGCCAATATCCAGTCATCTTGACCGAACAATCTTGGTCAATAAAGGATTTATTATATGACTTAAAACACCAAAAAATGATCTTTGATCTTGCGGGACCAAGCGAGAAATCCCGAGCGGGCAGTATCGCTCCATCTTGCCCGCTCGGGTAGCCAATCAGAGCGCGCGATTTGGTTCATCTTGCCCGCTCACGGAGATAGTCATATAATAACATTTTTTATTGTACAGATTGCCCAGAAATATTCAGAGAAAGTGGACTTCAAGTGTGGGATGAACCACGAAGCGATTTATACGATATCGGTTTTTCGAGTGAAAGTTACTTTGGAATTCACCAGTTTGGCAATGAATTTTTCTTGAACCGCATAAGTATTAAAAGGAAACAAGACAGCTACAAGGGCGTATCTGTGGAATGCGCAAACAGTTAACACAAATTGTCTAGTTACCGTGAACTTCAACTACAGGTAAACTTCGGAAAATGGCGAGAAATTACCAGAAAAATAAATCTGTAACTTGAAGTTGTTTGTTGTAAAAACTCATTGTTAATGTTACAAAATTTGCAAATGCAAACAACGAAGCCCTATTAGCGGGTTATCAGGATACGGGATTTTTTACTTATTTATTTTGTTGAAGGAGACTTTATTCAAATCCCGCAGTTTTACTTGCTTCCTTAACTCCTTTCATCCAAAAATTACAAGATCAGCCGTAAATCATCCGAAAAACGTATTACAAATCACAGTTCAATTTGAACTTATCATGCTGGGCCAGTTGTTCAAAAGCTGATTAACGCTAATCTCAGGTTTAAAATTAACAAAGGAGTTTTATTCTCTACTCCCAAATGCTATTCAAGGCTGATATTCGGTAAAAATTTACATTAGAAGAAGTTAATCTCGAAAAACAAAAATAAGCGAAGGAAACTTTCACCAAAACGTTGAAAACATAGACCGTATTCATAAATGGCGGCTAAGTAATTATTCGTTTGTCTTTATCCCAATCATCCTCACTAGCCTCGTTAGCACGAACAAAATTCAAAAGAGTTTATGCGCCAAAGTAAGGCTAGTGAGGATGATTAGCACAAGGACAAAAGAGTAATTTCTTGGGCACCATTTATGAATACGGTCTATGAAACAAAAGTTTACGCCAATCCCGGATTAAGTTAATCGGCTTTCGAACAACCGGGCCCTATATTCGAAGTCTGGTTCCGTAATCATGGTTTAGTTCCTCGCAAGACAACATGCGTACTCCATTTCTCTCAATGCGCAAAAATCTAAAATTCCATAATTGTGTGTTCTATAGCCCAGTCCAATTTTTTGCCAACGAGTCAGGCCTTCTGAAGACAGAAGGCCTGGCGAGGCGGCAGCTTATAGAGCCGCGAGAAGATTTTTAGGCGGACGAAATCTCAGAAGCGCTTCAAATTTAATTGTAATGTAGACCAAAAGCTGTAATGTAGACCAAAGCGATGAAATGTTGACCGTAGCGATAACCAATGAGAGTGCCGCACGAGTACGCCGCGTGATGTTTGCAGCCGCCAGATCACGCAAGCTTGGCTCGTTGGCACTTTAGCGACAGCTATAACTAGTTTTACAATTCCATAATCTTGATTTCGGTATTAGAGTAATTGATCCCAAACGTTCCACAATAACTTTAAATCTCGATAAGAAAAAAAGCTTAAATTTTTATACGTGGTCTGCCTACGCATTCCACGTAACAAATACACCCAAAGTACAAGTACAAAAGGAAAAAAAGCCATTTCAGGGTCAACTGTCAATAGCCAGTGAATAGTAATCACGCTAAAATTAGACGCCATAAAAAAAACCTTTGTCAGTTCAAGGTCAAAGAAGAGTTTTCCTGATGTCGTACAATACAAATCTCTTGAAATGTGGTAAAAAAAAAAAAAATTGTCCGTGTATCTTGCATAAGA
>NC_090888.1:23160526-23165526 GCF_036669925.1 Montipora capricornis | reverse complement strand
GGGCGAGCAAAACTGCTTTTTCGGATCAATGGCCTCACTGACTTGAAACAATACTCCATTGTAGTTGAGAAATTCTCACATTTTGTCAAGTGCCCCGCAGGTGTATCATTAAAACAATCTTATTGTTTACCCAACGTAATGATATGGAACTTTGTGACCTTAGAAGTTACTTACCGCTTAAACAAGTTGAGCGTAAAATTAAAAATCTCAGTTATCCAATGAAACTGTGGCATTTTAAATGCACATTCCTTCAGCTTCGCAATTTAAGGAGCACGCGTTACATAAAAGCTAAATTACATTGTGCTAGCTTAATCAGCTCAGTGCCCCACATTTGTCTTGATCGAACCGTGATTCAGTTGATACAGCCGAAGAATGTCTCTCCGAAAACTATGCAAGCAAACAAGGAAACCAGCCTCGAAGGCGTTATTTGTCTTCCCTGATGAAAAAAAAACTGGCATCGCGCCCACGCGTTTCATTGTGGAGAAAGATATTGACTACAGGGAAGGACTTACTGTCCATGTCAATTGGGAAGGAAAGAGAGTTAAAGCGGAGATCCTTGCTCTAAGTGGTAAGTTTCCAATTTTCCTACTTTGTGAGTCAAAAATAGCGTGAGATTAAAGGAAATAGAGTGAGATGCTGGAACATCCTACTTTGTTTTATTATGTAACCTAATAAATACTCCCGTTTGTTGGGAAAGTTGAGAGTTGTCGGTGGTCAATATTTGACGGATCGCTAGAAGCTCTCTCGGTATTATGAGACTTTTTTTTATGCACCAAACAGACTTAAGACTGGAGGAGTTATTTGTGTATGAGTCTTTTATAAAATTTCATTTTCTTGGCTTCTTCCTTCCACGGTTTTGCATTTTATTTTTTAATGCGGGTCAAAATCTTGTCCGGCAGTCCCTCAGAGGAAGCCAAGGAAGCACGATCAGTTATTATTTGGGTTTGATTGAGAATTTACGAATTCGAAAACGCAAACAGGACAGTACACAAATCCTGTTACTTTCTAAAAGCACTGCAGTTAAGCGGCCGTGATTTGCTAAGGAAATAACGGTTTACTTTATTTACAGATGATGACAAAGTTCTCTTGGAAAAAGACTTGGACTGGTCGAGAAAAAATGTTCTCGTTGAAATCAGTCAAGATTCTGAAGAGCCACCTCAAAGATGTCCACAAAAGAAGGTAACCTAAGTTCTTTGTTTTCACTCTACAATCTTTATAGGGAACGATGAGAATGACGTTTCGCCCATTGTGGCATAGAATATCCCGTGTCCAAAAATTTAAAAACCTAAGGCCTTAGGAGTGCCAGTTACGTAATGCGCTGTGGCTGCTTATTGTGCTTGGTTTGCCATTTAACTATAGAATACAGGGCCATTTTTGAAGCCATAATTTCGCAGTGGCTCGACAGCTCGTCAGTCAAATTGGATGTTTAAAGCACTGTTATAAGATGTATCTTTGAGTGGCTCAGCGGCTCGTCAGTCAAACTGGATTTTTAAAGAACTAGTATGAGATGTATCTTTTTATCGCTACACAGTGAACTATTAAAAGAGTGCTTAGGCCGAGTGTTAAGTATTTATGAGTCAATGAGTCCATGAGTCATGAGTCAATGAGTCAACGAGTTAGTGCAGTTAATTAAACCATAAAATGAAAGCTAAAATTTCAGAGAGTGCTTAGGCCTAATCACTGAAACGAAGGCTTAGGCTTAATCATCAAATTATTGCTATATTGACTGTGCGTCCATTGTGACTCATTGACTCATTTGACTCATAAAACATTCGTTCTCGCTTAGGCCTGATCACTGAAACAAGCGCTTAGGCATAATCAGTAAACGAGCCCTATATTCTTCAGGGGCCGGTTCCTGAAAGGTGTTATAACTCTATTCCAGGGATAAATATGCCGGAATAAGGCACATTTATCCCTGGAATAGAGTTATTACACCTTTCAGGAACTGGACCTGGATGCTCTCGTAAAAAGTGTGGTTAACCAAACCGTAAACTGAACGTTAGAATTTTAAGAGTGCTTAGGGCTAATCACTGAAATGAGCGCTTAGGCTACCGCGTCACGTTATGTTCAATTTGACTCGTGACAAGCCCTTATGTAACCATAAGTGGCTCTGTATTCTATAGTTTAGCCTGCTATTGTGTTCAATCAGCAATGTTCCTAAAACCGTACGGCATTGGGCTGATTTTTTAAATTTGTGATTCAGTTCAGGACCACTTCATATTTTTATCTTGTTTGGTTTTAACCTTTGATTTTCTTTCATGCAGAGTGCTTCCGTCGACATACAAAGAGATAATACCGAAAAGGGCATTCCAGGGAGTGACGACCCGTACGAACAGTTTTTGGCAGGTCAGAGGAAGCGAGAGATTGAATGGAAAGAAGTTCGTAAGTCCAAGAAGGTCAAAGTTGCGGCACCTATACCAGCGCCCATGGTTGTAGCAAGCAGCAGCGAAAGTCCTTTAAAAGACGACCGAGTTGCCACACTTCAGGATCTGCTTGCAGCAAAGACAGAGGAATGTCGACACTTAATGAACCGGTTGGATGCCATGGAGGAATTCAGCCGAAAAATCATCGCGAACCAAATGAAAATGCAGGAGAATTTTGACAAGGTAAAGTTAATTAGTAGTCAAGGTGGAGTAAAGTAAATTTAGAAATTAAATTTACCAAAGCGATCGACTTCTTTAAAATGAACCAAATTTCCTTGAGCAAATCGTTCTTAAAATATGACTTTTGACGTACGATTCTTCCGATTCTTCAGATTCTCCCCTTGTTCAGATTCTGCGATTCTTCCGATTCTCCTATTTTACCAATTTTTATTGTCCGATTCTAAGATTTTTCCGACTCTCCTATTTTACCAATTTTCATTCTCTGATTCTACGATTTTTCCGATTCTCCTATTGTCCGATTCTAAGATTTTTCCGACTCTCCTATTTTACCAATTTTCATTCTCTGATTCTACGATTTTTCCGATTCTCCTATTGTCCGATTCTAAGATTTTTCCGATTCTCCTATTTAACCAATTTTCATTCTCTGATTCTACGATTTTTCAGATTCTCCTGTTTACCAATTTTATTCTGCGATTCTACATTTTTCCGATTCTCCTATTTTACCAATTTTTATTCCCTGACGATACCACAAACGAGACAAACACAATGTATATTCTTCGTTCAGTTAGCGTCACGCCACATGAACACGCCAAACACAATGTTATATATTCTTCGTTCTATAAGCGTAGCGCCACAAAGCAACAATATGTCAAAGTAAACTTCAACATTTTCATCTTTATTTTACAATGGCATAACCAACAAACTTTATCCTACTCGAGTACTACTCCGCGATCTTAAAGAAATGCACCCGATCGAACACAGGAATGCTCGATTACTGCTTGGTGTAAAAGACCACAGCAACACTAATATCAGACAGTCATTTCTGAAGCATCTTAAGGTCAAATCGTAGAACCGGAAGAATCGGAGAGTGAATTCTGGAGAATCGGAGAGTAAATTCTGGAGAATCTTAAGGTACAGTCGTAGAATCGGAAGAATCGAAGAATCGGAGAGTGAATTCTGCTTTCTGAAACATCTTTTTAACGTAAACTCTTCAGGTAAAATCATCTTCAAGTTAAAATCGTAGAATCGGAAGAATCGGAGAATCGGACACAGATTTCTGAAAAATCTGAAAGTACAATCGTACAAGAGGAAGAATAGGATGGTATATTCGTAAAACATCAAAAACTTAAATCGGATAATAGTACCCCTAAATCGGTGTATACTATTCTACGATTTAGCCATAATCGCACTGCTCTCGACAAGACAACCATGAAACCTTTATCCATGAGCGAGTGCTCACGTTCGAATTGAATTATGATTAAAGAAATACAGAAACTTGCAGAGTTCGGTAGTTTCTAAATCGCACGAAAGTAGTGTTATTCTTTTGTATTGAGCCATGCTAATTATAAAACTAAGCATTGCGTTGTATTTCTTTCAGATGTTGGGGAAATTGGACAGTGCAATAATTCAAACAGAAAGTAAACTTTTGACCGCGATGCAAGATGTTGAGAGAAATGTGGGTAACGCAATATTCAAGTTGGATGTTCGCCTCGAGTCGTTGGAGGAGCGACCTCTAAATCAATATTCCATGGTAAGAAGACTTTTACTCGAAATTTTAAGGATTGATTTAGAAGGGTTAATTGCTTTAAGACCGAACATGTCAGCCATCAAACGTGTCAGGCAATTTGTTCTCCCAGCAACATTGCATATTAACTCATTTACAAACCTTCAATTCAACCGCGTTTCGACAGCGCGGGCCCTAACTTTCTCAAACTATGAAGCTGATGCACTGATTCACCACAACTGTTCAGAAGTCTAAATTGGAAATATCTTAGTAATAAGGTGACTTTCAGAAAGCCTTAATGGTCTTCAAAATATTTTAAACGCCTTGCCCTTGAGTCCTTAAGTTCAAAATTTATAAGTGGATCAGATTCTACCTTTAAAACTCGCTATTTCACAGCCACGCACAAATTATATTTGTGATAGTTTTCGTTGCAGTGATGCTAGTGTTCTCTGGAGTAGCCTTCCTGAAAAATTAAGGCAAGCAGAATCTCTGACTCAATTCAAAGCACCTCTTAAATAAGTACTATTAATGACCAATAACGCACTGCATCCGTGGAAAAGGGGTTCAATATGGTTAGCAATCATACCATTGTAATTAGAATTGTAAATAATGCATTTTAGATTATAAACAGTGACATTTTGGATTTTATGTTTCCGAACTTTTTGTACCTGATTGAATTTTACCGTGGTTAAACATAGATGACCTCGACTTACCTTACTTATGCTATTCTTGGTGAACTGCTAATATTATCTTTTTCCTTGATATCAGATAAACAGTACAGAATTCGAAGAGGAGATCACTCCACTGCTTAATGTTGCCCAACCATCAGAAGACTGTGACGACCTAAGCACAATTAATTTAGACACCTTAGGCCTTATGAGTGTTGGCGCCGA
>NC_090888.1:23145526-23150526 GCF_036669925.1 Montipora capricornis | reverse complement strand
CAATTTGTGGCACTCCTTGAAGTTGTGCCAACAAAAAGGACTGCAACCTTTTCCACTGTATTTGTGAGTCCAGTGCCAGCTGTTTAATAAGACAAGTTTAATAAAGAACATTACAGAGAGAAAACTTAGCTTAAGTCAGACTTAACACTGACAATAATGTACAGGCGATTAAGTGGTCATCATTGTTGACTTCTCATTATTGCAAGGTTATAAATATGTTTGCTAAAGATGGGTCACAAATCCTTGAAAAACAGCATAAATAATGAGAACAATAATATTATTGTTCTCATTAGTTCATTGGTTAATCATAGTCTATTACCATAGATAATTATTATCTCCTTATCTCCTAATTTTCTGTTAAAAAAGATATGCTGAGATTTGTAAGGACAGGCAAAGTCAGTAACATAAAAGCGCAGTGTATTGTACAGAGGCTTGAGAGTTCTTAAAGAATACCAAAAGTCTTAGTAATGTCGAGATTCTTAAAATCATCACCAATCCTGCTCTCTAAACAATTATCAAAATATATAGTTAGGAACTATATTTTTGTTCCATTGTAACGGTTGAGTTAGTGGGTTTCTAATAATTTACAGTGTACTAGCCAACATGTTAAAGGAAAATCTGTCTGGGTCACCTTGGTTGCAAATACATGTAGCATTAACACACTAGTCTGATACCTTTGGCAGACATTCCACTCCAGGCCACATACATAATGTGACCCTTGCCAGCTGGGGTGCATTCTTCAAAGAGGCTTGGATCTGACTTCTTTCTTATCACAATTATGTAGTTTGAAAGTTTTGATCTTGTATTCAGACCACAGATCTGTCTTATCACCGATTTAACTTTCTCCTCACACCAGGTCTAGAAGTAGACATAAATAACAACTTATATCAATACCCTATAATCGAAATTAAAGTATTTTACAGTACTTGCGACTTAATTTAGTAATACTCCTTATGAATGGTATTAAACCACTAATAAAAAAATCAGTTTGCACATTGTTGAACTTACTGGTTGGTCCTGTATCACTGTGAGGTCTGCGCCAGTGAATGGGATGTTCCTTAGGAGTTCTGAAGTGACTTTATGTCCCTCAGATCTTAAAGCACAATACCATGTTCCATTGATTTTACACAGTGTGGAGTGGCCTTCAATGAAAAAGAGCAGTCAAATTAGTCATCAGTCAAACGATGTTAGTGTTGGCAACTAAAGTACACTCCCACTGAATAATTAGCATCAATAAAATGCACATGTACAATGTACATGTAATGTATGAAAGTGTTTGTTAAGAACTGTCTGTTGTAGTAATCACAATTCTATAGATGCATTAAAACTTAAGAATTACCACTCTGGCCATTCTCTTGCACTGACACTTCTGCTTGCAAGGCTCTTTCAATAAGTGCCATGAACTCCCTGTCTGCCTTTCGTTTATGAACTGAGCCAATAAACTGCTGGAGGAGCTCTTCTGATGTAAAATCTGGAAACCTTAATTATTGATAAACAATGTGTTAAAGTATGAATAAGGTAGACTGGCCCAATAAACACAACTTCATAATCACAGCACACCAGCTGTACACACAAGTATTTAGAATGGGTCATCAAAGATGTATTATGACTGTATTTTGCTGTATTTAAAATGGGTCATCAAAGATGTATTATGACTGTATTTTGCTGTATTTAGAATGGGTCATCAAAGATGTATTATGACTGTTATGTCTGAAAAGAGAGGAGGTATGCTACACAAGATTACAGAAAAAAATAACACCAGAACACAGATTTAGTATTTACCTTAAATTTCAGTTGCATGCATTGAATTGTGTAAAACAGTATATTTCTTATGGTACAATTATTTGTACAGGCTTTGTCTTGCCTACATGTATGTCACCTTTCTAATGCTTCCTCCCAGGATTCACAACCTGCTTTTTTTACAAACTCTGTCTTCAGAGCTGCTATGTTCTTTATCTCCATAGCTCTAAGCTTCATTTCTGCAAATGACATTTCCCCATCTGCAACTTTTGCTAACAAAGCTTTCAGGCTGTCTGTATCTAGCCCACGAATGCATTTAAACTTGGAGGCAACCAAGTTTGGTTGTTGCATCGCTCCACACATAAGCTTCTTTGCTTGACTAACACTGCTTGTCTGGTCTTTTATTTTAAATTCTTCAAAGGTTTTGAAAACCTTTTCCAAAATTGAGAATACTTCCTTCTCTAGTCCACTGAGAAGAAATATGAATTCAAGAGACTCCTAAAAGACAAAGATACAGTAAAGAGAGCAATAATTATTTATTCTCATTTTATACATGTACTTGTAAACAAGTATTCTTCTACACTTTTACAATCACTCAACAAAATAGTGATGGCTTATGGTTAAATTTATCGAAAAGAGCAACTATTACTAACAGAAATCTTTCCTTTAACATTTCAAGACCTGCAGCCTGGTAAGAAAAAAACAAAACATTTGTTTGGCTCTGGCCATGCTGAGCAACTATAAAAAAAACATTTTTGCATTGGCACAACTTTAGAAATAGAACAATTATGAATTACCTTAGAATTAATGACAGCACTGCAATAACTTTTCCACTCTGCATTCTTTTGCCCTCCAAATTCATCTTGCAAAAGTGAATGGCACAACTTAACCTAACAAAAAATTATTATAATACACATAAAGGAAATTAGAATTAATGTCAAATAAATTGTGTTAGGATAGTGGAAAGTTGACTTGCCCACTTGTCAATTATTTGGTGGGACGGAGGGGGGTGAGGTGGGGAGTGGGGGGGGGGGGGTGTTGAAGGTGGTGTAAATGAAATAATTATTGTTATTACAGGCATTTAACTTGTGGATTACAGTTGATCCCAAACTCAAATCTGCATCAGACAATTATTGGTTTAAGTCACAAATCAGGTTCTAGATTAGGACTCAACTGTGTATGTTTTATTGTGTGAACTTCTAAAGTACTCAATATTTTTTTAGGCTTACGCAAACAATAATATTACTATTACATCATACATGTACAGGACGCTACAACATAGCTAGAAATTAAGTGTAACAAATGACTGTTGACATGGCTCAAAGTTAGCATGATCCAAGTTAACATACAAAATGTGTGGGAGCCAAAAATTAGGAAAAAAGGGAAATGAAACATCGAACTAAAGCACATTTTAAAGGCAAACTTCTGCATTTGAAGGCATATATGATAAAATCTGCATTATGGATTTGATACATGTACAGTACCTTTTCTTGTGTAGTCATTTCATGATGGAATTGGTCCATCCTATTGTGCTTGTATGCCAATCTCAGGACCTCTGCTTTTGGCATTTCTTAAAAAAAAATAAATAATAATAATAATAATAATAATAATAATAATAATAATAATAATAATAATAATAATAATAATAATAATAATAATCACTTTATTTAAGTCTCAAGGTTATTTAGCCAACCACTAATTGGGGGAGACTGCAAATCAACTGAAATCAGAACAAATCAAATGAAATGTTGGTTTTTGAGGAGAGGGGAAAACCTGAGTTCCCAGAGCAAAAATCTCTTGGAGCCAGCAGTGTTGCAGCTCTCGTAACCTGCTATTGTTTGTCAGTATGTACTAAAACAGTGGATAGCACTGAACGTGCGGGCTGATTGGCAATTCAAACTACAGATATCCTTTGCTATTCACCTCCGAGCGATTCCCGAGGAATTTGCACCCGAAAATGTCATAATCTTTGCAGGAATAAATGAGTTAAAATCATTTTTTTCATGCTATAATTTATTATCTTACTGTTTTAGTATACACTAAAACAACTATTCACCTCGGTGTCAGTGGTTTAAGTGGTAGATATTTACTTTGACGCTTCACGGGTTGATAAAGATGCACCACTAGCTATCTCCACTTTGGTGGTGAATAGTTTCTCATCCTCGGTGTAAAAACCTGTGAAACTCACAGATGATGTAACACAAAGGACAACAAAAGAGCGAAAAAACATCAAACAATACACCTTATTCCAAAATGGCCACTGATTTATGCGGATACAAATTGGCCCTTGTTGCCTCGTTCAAGATAAAATATTCTTTTGAATTTTAAGGTTAAGAACGAGGCATCAAGGGCTTATTTGAATAAAAACAAAAGAATATTTAAATGGCGGCCATTTTGGAATAAGGTGTATAACCTTCAGTACTCTACCAGAGTTCTGTCATTTCCCTAGCCAAACGCGAGCCCGAGTCAACCATGAGCCACGAGCCAACCTCGAATCAAGCCCAAATGTTTTCTTTTTTTTTTTCTCTTTTGAGTTTCATGTTCGTCTGTTACTACGGTTGAAGCTGCTTAGTTCTTCTACTTCTCAAAGATGAAGGAATTTCGCCAATTGTTACAAAACGTACTTACTGTAGGTGTGATAGAACCCAAAACCTTGCCGGCCACTGATAATATCTCCATTCACAGCAATGCTGTGCTTCAAGGTTCTTGGACAACTTTCCCCTTAAAACCCGTACACAAGGAAGAAATATGTTACCGAAAAACATGTCCTCCATCAATTTGGCCGCGGAGAGAATGGGTTGGGATCTAATATTTATTGTATGGGTACCCTGTGTATGAAACACAAGATGGCGCTCGAGCGGCACGAAATGCTATAAATATTTTTATTCCACATCAATTTTCACAGTGTGTCGTTGAAATGGAACTTCTGCATCAGTTGGGTGTAATTAACAAAGGTCGGAATCCGTGAGGAAAATTAATGGATATCGAGGTATGCAGGAATTAAACTTAAGCTTAACTCTTGCAATAGGCATATTGCAAGAGTTAATGACATATTGTACAAAACTGGTGAGTATGTTTCTACAAACTTTTAAATGCGTTTCTGTGGCCATGAAACTCAAAAATGAAAAAAACATGAAAACGTTTGGGCTTGACTCGAGGTTGGCTCGTGGCTCATGGTTGACTCGGGCTCGCGTTTGGCTAGGGAAATGATAAAACTCTACCCTACCACAAGCTAACAAAACAAAGAAAAATTTTCCCAG
>NC_090888.1:23125526-23140526 GCF_036669925.1 Montipora capricornis | reverse complement strand
TACTCTTTGTATTGTACTGTGATTCCGGATTCCGGATTCCGGATTCCTGGTTTTAGGGTTGCATATATACAAATGTACCATTGGAACCAAAGATGCTAATGGTGGGTTAGTCACATCAGTTGATTTCGTCTTTGGTGGTCGGCGTCGGAAGTTTGATTGATGGAAGCCAAAGCACAGTTTGACTGTTGGCGATTGAGGGTGAATTCCGCAGAATTAGGAAAAATGCAGTAAGAAAGAGTGCATAACTTTGAATATATAGTTGCCGCCTACGCCTTTTTTACTCTGGTGCATAAGTTGACACAATGAAATAGCTGGTGAAAATCAAATAACTGAATAGTTCGGGTCTGAGTTATTTTGTTTTATATGGCTATTGTCAGCACTGAATAAGCAAACCTGTTGGACAGTACCTTTTTTTAGTGAGTTTTCTGAGTGATGTTGTTCAATACGTGAATAAAATATTATAATGAGAACTGCAGCTTGCTTGGTTCGATGGGTCTTCACTGTGACTAGAGACTGCATGTTAGCTACAGAGAGAAGTGTTCATTCATCCACAATTAATGCTGGGGCACTTTTGAGGTCTATAATACTGTATAAAACAAGCCTCAAATGGTTCTTTATATACCAAGTGAAATTGGACAAATGCTTGTACACTGTACCACAGGAAACTCGCACACAACAACAAAACGTCATGCTAATCGGAAGAAGTGCTATGCAGAAACTCCGAAAGCAGGTAAGGCACTTGTTTACTGGTATGTACTCATAGATGTAAGAGATTGGAAACTCTTCTGATGTTCTCAGTAGCCTTGTGGCAAAACAAGGAAAGGAAATAAAAGAAAAGAACTTCTTGATTAAAATTGAATTTATGTAACAGGAGTGCTATACAATCACTGATAATGATCATATACATATTTATATTCCAAGCTTTTTGCTGGAATCTCTCATAAGCAACCAGCCCCTATTTCATCGCTGGGTTGCTTATGACTGAGAGCTCATTCTCATGAGTGAGCAGCTAGCTTTGCCAGAACTGTCTCTCACAATTAACCGTTGCATTCGCTCTTTAATTCCGGATGTGCTCGCTTACAAGATGTTGGATTTTTAGTGTCATAGCTGACATGCTTGTGAATAGGAAGCAGCAAGTTATCACTGTTGCTAAATGTGTAGCCCTTACAGTAGCTAACTGTTGCTTTTTGAGGACACATAGAACCTCATTGAATGTAGCCGTAGTTACTAAAACAAGGAATATATATGACCTACAGTGACCTACAATGAGCAACTACAATAACCTACAATGGTCTACAGTGACCTACAAAGAGCTACAATGACATACAGTGATCTACAATGACCTACAATGAGCTACAATGACCTACAATGATCTACAATTAGGTACATTATGAGCTAAAATTAGCTAATGACCTGTAATGAGCTAAAATAAAAGATAATTTGCAGCTCTGAGGGCACTGCAGCATGTTTGCAGTATAAAGATTAAAAACATTACACTCTGCGCTTTGAACCAATCATAACCTCATTCCTGAGCGAGTTGAAAATTTTCATTGTGCACTCTGAACAAAAGAAAACATCATGGGAAGAATAATATATTTATAACCTTCTCTTCATTTTTTCCTGCTCTAATTAAGATTTTATTGTTGCCAAGCGAAGCCTTGATATTTGCACATTTTCATGCAAGGGTCTTTTCACAGTTTGTTTCTGCCTTCAAGGTTGACTATGAACACAGACGTATTTCCGGCAGTCGTTTCTCAGGCCATGTGCGTAATTGCTGTCGTTATTTGGGCCTGTCATACAATGGACTACATGTAAAAGTGTTGTGTGACAACGCACAATGGATGTTTTCTGCTCACCAAACTCTTCACCCTGATCCTCTTTTGTCTTTCTCTTTGAAATCTTGTAAGCCATTTAAGTACCGGTAGGTCATTGTAACTCATTGTGGATCATTGTACTGTAGATCACTGATAGTAGGTTATTGTAGATCACTTTAGGTCATTGTAGCTCATTGTATGCCATTGTAGGGCTCTTTTTGTAGGTCATTGTATGTCATCCCTTGTTTTAGTAGCTATGTGAATGCAGCATTTGCATAAGCAAACTTAATCTTCCAGTGGATAACCAGTTTTGAATAAGCTTATTGAAATTACATGTATTCTTCTGGTTTTATTGTAGTTAAAGATGCTGGATGTTGTACTGAAAAATGTCTGGAGGCCATGGATCTGGCAGAGATGTGCATGATAAGGAAAAGTGTTCAGGGTACCAGTTCACTACAAAAGAGGCAGACATTACTTGATTGTTTGTGGGTGCATGCCAAGCCAAATGAAAGGTGTGTTTTCTTATTGCCTACAGTATACACAGTTTAAATACATAGCTCTCAGTCCTGCATGGTCTCATATAGAAGAATGCATGACAAGAGGAAACATTTAAACTAAATATTATTGCATGTTCTCGGAGCAAATTTGCATTGAATGCATGTGGAGAATGCCATGCTTTTAAGGTTATCTTAAAGTTTGCTTTCTGATTGACTTTAAAATTTAATAGACAAGAATATGGAATCAAATCACAGATTAATATTAGTCCATCCAAACCCTCTATACAAATCATGTAAGATCTTGATATAACATGTTTCCTACAGCTGTATGACTGTATATACTTCTTTTATAGTTGAGTACATTACGAAGCAAATTATTATAACTGGGCTACATGTAGGTACAAAATGTAAGCTTGACGAAATTCATGTATATGCTTTTACTAAACATGTAAACTATGCAATAATTTGTGTATGTTACAGTGAACAAAATTCAGATTCAAACATTTTCCAATACAATCTTTGGTCCTTGAATTTCAGTGATCTTCAGCACATCCCATATTATTTAAGTGGATACAGAGTATGCAGCACTGCTTATCGTATGATAATTGGACTGAGTGCTAAAGCTTTAAGGAAAACGTTTCGTAACTTCCTTGACGGAATTAGGACTTTGCAGAAATCCCGGAGCAGGAACCTAACACACAAGAGGCTGATGGCTGAAACTTGGATGGAAGCATTCACTAAAAGGGTAACCCTTACCAAAAAGTTATATTAACCAATATCCCCAGTTGCTGAAAAAGTATGTTGTATGTGTATGTGTATGACTGTTGGGGTCAAATTCTCAATTCATGATTTCCATCCACAGTGTATGGTACACTGTATGAGCCTTCTTTCAAGTAACAAATATATCAATTACACTTAAGTCAAATAATTAAAAATGTCCAGGCTTCCTGAAATAAGGGCTAATCTGGTTTGAAGACATTAAAAAATTCAAAACCTAGCAGCATTGCCATAATATGTGCATGCATGTAGCTAATTCACTATTATTCAGTTGATTGCATGCAGCCTGTGGGCATTATGTTAACCTCTCATTAGTGTTTGTTTGCATGACTAAAAATCCATGAAAGAGCTCTATTTTTCAGGCTAAACCGATCTTGTCATTGCTTTGTTGTTGGTATTAAATATTATTATTAATTACCGGTATTATTTCTAACTTCAAGGTGGGTGATAAAATGCCAGACACGGGTGCCTTGCATCTTCCAAGCTATCTAGACAAAACCATCATGTACAGGTATATGAAAGCAGACTTGGAAGATGGCAATGAAGATGTCGTTCATTATAGCACTTTCTGCCATCTCCTGAGCGATGTGTTTCCACATGTTAAAATACCCAAGGTATGATATTGTCATGTTAGAGCTCCGCTCTATTTATTTTGAACTCCATACTTTAAGACTTGTAGAATACATTATGTGAGCAATCAAATCATATATTCTTATAAAAGGATCAAGCTAAAGGACTGGCGGTACAAGCTAGGCAACTTCTACTCTCACCAATTTCAAACAGGAGAGCGATGCATAAACTTAAATTCTATTCCCTATTAAATTTACTCCAGAACTTTTGTTAATCGTACTTTCATGTTAGTGGTATAGGGGTTTCAGCTGTATTATTATTTCTTGAATTAACCAACCATACAATTTTGTCCCGTTCCTATAAAATAAATTTCAAATATACTAAATATATCCGCAATCTACAGTGTTCAACACAAACTTTCTTACTAATCTGCCCTTTGGGCAACCAGTTTTGTTTTTTTGGTTGCCCATGGTTTTTTTTTTCGGTTGCCCGCCCTCGTTGACGCGTTGGTGGGATCGGATTCTTAACTTAATGTCAATTTGGAGTAAAATGTGTGTAAGATGGGTTTGACAGACCAACAGGACTCCTGCTGTGTCCATAGTGTTCAGACAAGTAGCTTTCACTGTTTTGCTTTGACCATTCTTCCTGCTCCCAAAAAAGTAATATAATTGATTCAATAGTGATTAGTATCAGTGATTGGTGGAGATTACCTTAAGGTGGCTCAAACCAGTTTCAACACTTTCAAGAGACCTTGTTATGAGAAAGATTGACACTACATCACGTTATCATGTCACAGCAATGTTATGAAACCATGTGAAACAGCAATTATTATTAATTATATTATTTTTTTATCATGTTTGCAGTGACTATGTCATATTACTAGTCACTTTCTTAGTTGCAAATCAAATCGTTCTGCAAAATATTAGTCAACCAAAAATTCTGATTGCCCTATTTGGCAAGTCCTAGAGTTGTTTTACTTGCCCATGGATATATTTCACTTGTCCTGAGCAATCAGGCAAGCATTACTTAGTATCAAACACTGATCTAGAATACAAGAAATGTCATCACTATGTAGTAAATAAGGCCTAGTTGTCTCCCCCACACATCCCACTTGTTGAAAGATGTTCAAAAATTCAGATGAAAATTAAGGTTGAAAGACATTACGTAGGTATCGATAATAGCCATTAACTAAAGTTGGCTGTTTACATGTAGACTATGCTTTTTTATGCCAAAATGGAGTTGCAATTTAATTATCTTGGTAATTTTGATTTGCTGATATATCCTTATTTGAATAACTACGGTATTATTATTGTAGGTTAACCGTTTTACCAGGTGTGATTATTGCACAATATTGGGTGAGGAAAAGCGAAAAGCGAGAGACAGGGATGTGCGAAAGTACTTGGACAAACTGTTTGATTTCCACAATGACCTGCAAATGTAAGTTATGCAAACAGTCATTGCATTTTGTGACCTCTTATAGAAAATAGATGTGATACTGATATCTATTGATATCCGTAATGCATGCAAAGAGTAACAGTGTGTTTCAACAGATACATGTATGTACATAAACCCTGTCATGATAACAGTTGATAATATATTTTTTTTCTGACTGAATAAACTATGCTTTTCAAACCATGCCAGCTGGATACATGTACATGTATGGGTGGTAAATATTAATTTTCACAGGTAGTCGTAGTACAGTCATCCAAACAGTCCATTATTGATGTTCATGTGAACTGCTTTAGCCAATTGCATAGATATTTGATCTGTGGTGTGTGTTTTGCGAAGAATTGATTGACATATACCCTTAATCTAATTTTGGCATCCCTCACATTCATAAATTTAGCGAAGTATTTCTATCTATTTTGTCACAGGAGAGAAAGGAAACTGTACTACCACCACAGGGAGAAGGCAAAACAGTACCCACACGAGTATGCTTGTATTGCACAAGATGGCATGGATCAGGTAAAGCTTTTCCTTCCACGCCTCATAGTTACAGCACATGCCTATGCCAGTGCAAGAAAGCTTAGAACTCACTTGACTGGTGTGTTAAATCATGGCAGACAACCGAAGGGCTATTTTGACCTATTTCAGTATCCCCATGATTCAAATCTCACCATAAATATTCTATTATTGGAGTTGCAAAGCATGGGGGAGGACTTGCCTGACACCCTGTTCCTCCAAATGGATAATTGCTGGAGGGAGAACAAAAACCAGTTTGTTCTAAACTTCCTTGGTGTCCTAGTTATGCTTGATATTTTTGTGAAGGTAAATTGAGTAACACTGAAAATTTATTGAGTCACATAAGGAATTTGATCCTCTCTGCCTTAGGGGTTTAGTGTAATTGTGGAATTACAGTATGTGGAGATCATTTTATGGCATAGGAGCTGGGACTTAGAAGCCACGCAGTTATAATTATACACATATTAGTCAAAGGAAAGGAAAGGAAAGGAACTTGATTTAAATAAGTGTCTAGTCATTCTAGTGCTGGAGCATTAATTGGGGACACTGTAATGCAAATCAGATCAAATGTTGGTTTTTGAGGAGAGAGGAAAACTGGAGTACCTGGCGAAAAACCTCTCAGTGCAGAGCAGAGAACCAACAAACTCAACATACATATGATGCCGAGTCAGGGAATCAAACCCAGGCCACATTGGTGGGAGGCGAGTGCTCTAACCCCCGGGGGGTACTTTAGGAATTTCTGGGTAGGGATGTGCCGCTGGGTCCCTCGAACCCTTAGCCTATACTGTACCAGAGCTAGTTTCAGCTGGATTTTACCACCCTATACTAGAGTAAACTCCCCAAATCACTCCTATCCTAGAGTAGCTGTTTTCCAGAAACTGAGGTCACTAGTACAGTCTAAAGCAAAGCCAAAACAAAACCTTATACCACACTGATCACTTCTTTCTTAATTTAAAAAGAGGATTTATTTATACTTGTCCAGTCATGCCAAGCACGTACGTACGTACGCATAATCAAGACAATAAATCAATTGTTTAATTTTAACCAGTATTAATACCACCGATTTCCGTCTGAACCCCGATTTTTGACAGTTAATATTCAGTAGCATTTTATGATGGTCATCTATCAATGCTGTTGAGGCTGAGTCGTGAAAATTTAAACTTGCCAATTTCATTTTTTATATTTTTGAGTAGCAATTCCTGGTTTCCTTAGTCTATATAAAATCTTCAACCAACTGGTCAGTTTCGTGAAAAATGATACCCTATTCTAGACCCAAACGCTCTGATTTATACACCCTATGCTAGAGTAAACTGCTTGAAAACCATACCCTTCACAGCGGCACATACCCATATAGCCCATATATGGCAGTACCCCGCCCCGGGGCTCTGACTCACCACTGCGCCATCCATGCACCCCTGTAACCCACTTTTCATTCTTGCAGGTGAAACTGAATTTTTTAATGGTGGGACATACACATGAAGCTGTTGACCAGATGTTTAACAAGTAAGAGATGTCTTTGCACTGCACAAAATTCTGCTTAATAATTGTTGTTTAGGCTGTTGCATTGTGATAAATATATAATGTACACAAGGATTAATGTTTATATTCCATTTGACCTTTTATCGTTTCAGTAGTTTTACTCTTTTTGGCTGTTTCATTTTGGTGGTTTTGCTTTTGTTGCTTCACATTTTTAAATTAGCACATGCCCTTAATTCCTCAATGAAGTTGTTACATGCCAGTTAATTTACAGTGCATGTTTCTCTTACAGGCTTTCAGAATGTCTCGTTAAGCAAGACACAAGAACCTTTTCAGGTACGTGTACGGTATTTCAACGTGATTAGAGGAGCACTTGTGCATTTTGTCTCCTTATGAATAACTTCTTTTAGAGAAGTTACTGATCTGTATGCGTTCGTTAATTTTCCGATAAGCATCCAGGGAGGGGAATGCTGTATTGTTCAACTTTTTGCAAGGCTGGTTAAGAGAGTACTTAATTCCAGTTACATTCTCTCACTGTATTAAATATTTAACACTGTATTTCTGGAAGTCATGCATGTAAATGTCACTGCAGTGCATGTCTGTTTTTACTTTGCAGAGCTAATGTCTGCCCTTGAAAAATGTTACACACCCTCCCCAAAGGCAGTAGAAGTTGAGAATGTGTTTGACGTCAAGGAGTGGATGGCACCCTTTTCAACAACCCTGCACAATATTTCCAACCCACACGCATTCAAATTCACTAAAGCTCCATCTGGAAAAGTTGTTATGCAGTATAAGAACTGGGGGAGTAATAAGAGTGAAAACTGGAAGCCAGATAGCCCTGACCCTGAACAGTGGCTTACCATCCTTAAAGTAAGTTAATTAATTGCACTTGGGAATGCACATTGTGCAGTAAGTGATTTGTTGGCAAATAAATGCCTTTTTTGGCTCTAGAATGGATGCCAAGGGAATTCAAAGACTATATACTGTATAATTCTACACAAGATAATTTTAAAGAGGTAAAACCAAGTACAATGAAGAATTTTGATTATAATTTTCTGCAGCTGGCAGGTGTTTATTTGCAGACGTGTATAAAAGAATATTCCACTTACATGTAAGTACTACAGTACATGTACAGTATGCTAGGGATGACAGCGTGGATATCCCATTTATTTTGAAGGAAGATGTGGAAATAAACCCCAGTGAGGTCCCTGATTATGTCATCCCGAACACAGAGAAGCTGGAACTTGGAAAGCTGCGGACTGATATTGAGAAATTTTATAAATCAAGGCTATTTTCAGAAGAGCACAAAACAGAGTGGAGTACTCTCCTATCAGCTGAGAATGCAAAGTGGAGTCAGAAAGATAGGGCATCAAGTTGGCCATTGCAAGATATACTTGCTAGGAAAGCAAACCTGAGGGAAAAACAAAAACTACCTGAGTCGGGTGACAATGGCCTAGGATTTTTGGGGCAGAAACCTGAGGGGGTTCCAGTAGATGTCGATGACATGGTCAGAAATCAAGTTGCCCCAGTACGAGAGGTAAACCATATGGTGTAAAAAGATGCAATTACTTGATTAAAATTATGCCCCATTCACACCAAACCTTAACCATGACTATTTTGAAGATGTTTAGTTAAACACGCTTTCAAAGTGTTTTCTTTAAAATCATGTATGTATACTGATTTTTGTCAACTACAAATTTAGCACAGGTCAAAGCATGTATTCAAACTCACCCGAATCTCATGTAAAAGGAGGTGCTACCTTTTTTTTTCTGACTGATTTTCAGTTTGTTTAATCCAGTTTAATTTGGCATGTCTTGTTGGTGTGAATCAGGTATAAGAAAGTTGTTGTGTGATTTCTTCATTTTGTTTTTTTGCATGTAGGTGTATGGTGGAGTATACAGAAGACCACAACCAGATGTAGTGATGGTGGATAGTTATGAAGGAGTAGTACCAGGTAGCATTGTTGCTGTCAACCTAGATGGAAACTACAAGCCTCCCCATCTAGCAGAAGTACAACAGGTTGACAATACCTCCTTTACTGTGCAGTGGCTAAAGGGTGGCTACAAGACAAAATGGGTGCCTTGGCATGGCTGGACATCCACCCAGATTCCAAAGGAAAGCGTAATATTGACTTTGATGAAAATGGGAAACTGAAAAAAGAGGCAGCACAGTATTTAAGAAGAAGATACAAGGAGTTACAAAAAAAATAGATGTAGATCAGATTATCTATGAGTTACTCATGTAGTCATGTTCCTTAAAGTGCTACAGTGACCAAAAACCAAGTTTTAAGCCTTGATTTCAAAAAGACACCTGTTAAACTGCATTTCAACTGGAATTTTCTTGTTTAATGGCCCACCATTACTAACTTTAACTTCTTGAGAGAACTGGCAAGATTGAGGAGAAAATCATGTCAAAGACTCAATACATGTAGTTTAAGAATACAATGCATGTGTTTGCCACTGAATTAATAAGCAGCACAGGAGTTTCGGGCTTTCAGACTTTTAAACCTGTGTTTTGCGTTTACACGCTGAAATTTTAAGCTACATGTGGTGAGTAAATGACATATCACTTTTCCCTAGATCCCTAGGTCCAATCGGTCAGTTGGAAACGTGAGTAATGGCAGACTGTGAAATCCAGAACTTACACTCAAAGTAAATAGCCTTTGGATAACAGACCTTAACATTTTGCCAGTCAAGTGTTGAGCAATCACACTTTAAAAATCTGAAGAAAGAAAGGAAGTGATTTTTTGGTCATAGTTACTGTGGCTCTTAAACAATAGGGCAATTCTGTAGATCTGCCAGTGATGAAGCTAAAGTAGTATGTGATCATTAATTTTATCCAGCTGGTCTGTCCATGGAAATTCCCATAAAGCTGTTACCGGTGTGGTAAAAAGCTTGACTATTGGATCATATTGTTACGAGTTCGTATGTTTTGAGGAAAGGTAGCTTGCAGACTAAACTGAACGCAGGGTTGTCGGAACAACAACAAGAAGATTTATTCCAAGAATGAACGTAGTTTCCACGAAGTAAAACTCTGAACAACACGTACTGAATAAACTTACACGGCCTCCGCCAACTTGAATGCACACAGCTTCTGTCACACTTGACTAAACACGGCCAACGCCAACTCTCTTCGCTTGTGAAAAACTAGTTAGAAAAACACTCCGCTTGGACTCGTCTACTTATATACTCTGACAATAAACTTCTAGAACTTTCTAAATTAGTAATGAATCTAATTATAGTAAGATTACAAAACACACCGATTTAGAAACGCTTACGTACAAACCTAAATATAAACAAACTACGAACTCTCGCGAAGCTTCTAGACAGTAACGCTTGTCACGCAATACTATTTTTTGTAACACATATTTTATCCAGACTTGTTCATGGAAATTTCCATAGATCTACTAGTGATGTAGTTAAAAGTTTAAATATGGGATCATAATCTTATCCAGGCCTGTTTATGGAAATTTCCATAAAGCTGTTAGTGATGTGGCAAAAAGCTTAAGTATGGGATCATATTTTATCCAGACCTGTTCATGGAAATTTCCATAGATCTGCTAGTGATGTGATTAAAAGTTTACATATGGGATCATATCTTATCCAGGCCTATTTATGGCAATTTCCATAAAGATTTTAGTGATGTGGCTAAGAGCTTAAGTATGGGATCATATTTTATCCAGACCTGTTCATGGAAATTTCCATAGATCTGCTAGTGATGTGGTTAAGAGTATACATATGGGATCACATCTTATCCAGGCCTGTTTGTGGAAATTACCATAAAGATTTTAGTGATGTGGCAAAAAGCTGAAGTATGGCATCATATTTTATCCAGACCTGTTCATGGAAATTTCCATCGATCTGCTAGTGACGTGGTTAAGAGTTTACATATGGGATCATGTTTTATCCACACCTGTTCATGGAAATTTCCATAGATCTGCTAGTGATGTGGTTAAGAGTTTACATATGGAATCATATTTTATCCAGGCCTGTTTATGGAAATTTCCATAAAGATTTTAGTGATGTGGCAAAGAGCTTAATTATGGGATCATATTTTATCCAGACCTGTTCATGGAAATTTCCATAGATCTGCTAGTGATGTGGTTAAAAGTTTACATATGCGATCATATCTTATCGAGGCCTGTTTATGGAAATTTCCATAAAGATTTTAGTGATGTGGTTAAAAGTTTACATATGCGATCATATCTTATCGAGGCCTGTTTATGGAAATTTCCATAAAGATTTTAGTGATGTGGCAAAAAGCTGAAGTATGGGATCATATCTTATCCACACCTGTTCATGGAAATTTCCATAGATCTGCTAGTGATGTGGCAAAAAGCTGAAGTATGGGATCATATTTTATCCAGACCTGTTCATGGAAATTTCCATAGATCTGCTAGTGATGTGGTTAAAAGTTTACATATGCGATCATATCTTATCCAGGCCTGTTTATGGAAATTTCCATAAAGATTTTAGTGATGTGGCAAAAAGCTGAAGTATGGGATCATATTTTATCCAGACCTATTCATGGAAATTTCCATAGATCGGCTAGTGATGTGGCAAAAAGCTGAAGTATGGGATCATATTTTATCCAGACCTGTTCATGGAAATTTCCATAGATCTGCTAGTGATGTGGTTAAGAGTTTACATATGGGATCATATTTTATCCACACCTGTTCATGGAAATTTCCATAGATCTGCTAGTGATGTGGTTAAAAGTTTACATATGCGATCATATCTTATCCATTCCTATTTATGGCAATTTCCAAAAAGATTTTAGTGATGTGGCAAAAAGCTGAAGTATGGGATCATATTTTATCCAGACCTGTTCATGGAAATTTCCATAGATCTGCTAGTGATGTGGTTAAGAGTTTACATATGGGATCATATTTTATCCAGACCTGTTCATGGAAATTTCCATAGATCTGCTAGTGATGTGGTTAAAAGTTTACATATGGGATCATATTTTATCCAGGCCTGTTTATGGAAATTTCCACAAAGCTGTTAGTAATGTGGCAAAAAGCTAAAGTATGGATCATATTTTATCCAGACCTGTTCATGGAAATTTCCATACATCTGTTAGTGATGTAGTAAATGGTTAAAGTATGGGATCATTTTATGCATAGCTGTTCATGGAAATTTCTATAAAACTGCTAGTGATGTGATAAAAAGTTAAAGTTTAGAATCATATTTTATCCAGACCTGTTTATGGAAATTTCCATAAAGCTGGTAGTGATGTGGTAAAAAGCCAAAGTATGGGATCATATTTTATATAGAGCTGTTCATGGAAATTTCTATAAAACTGCTAGTGATGTGGTAAAACGTTTAAAGTATGAGTTGATATATCATCCAGACCTGTTCATGGAAATTTCTATACATCTGTTAGTGGTGTTGTAAATAGTTAAAAGTGTGGTATAATTTTATCCATACCTGTTCATAGCAATATTTATAGACCTGCTGGTGGAAAGTTAAAAAGTTGTGAAGTTTCTTTTCGATAGTCGTGATAACCACGATTTCATGAATAAAGTTTTCCTTATCGTTAAGTGTCCCGTACCGTGGTTAAAAATTTAGAGCAATATGGTTATATCAGCCAACGTTCTTGACATTGGCAAATAACGGTACTTTAGATTACTTGGTTTACCAAAATTGCCTTACTTCAGAAAATGCCAACTTAAAAAATTACGTGTTCTAGTTAAAATTTCCTCCCATGCCTTTGCCTTTTTTGTCAACGTCTTGCTGTCATAGCCTTTGCTTTCCACTTCTGATAGCCTTTGCTTTCCACTTCTGGAAAGTCTTTCCCCAATTCGGCCAATAACAGTTTTTCTTGTTCGCTAAAATTTGTTGTGCGACTCGTTTTAGAAGTCATGTTACAGAGACATAACCACTATCTGGACATTTGCATACGAAATGGTGACACTCCTGTTTGCAACCAGTTTCAGTAAACCTTCCTTGGAGGAATGCCAAGAGCATCAAAAGCTGCAACACAAGAGAACAGCCAATATTGTGGTGAGCAACAGCATCATACAAGCCCATTTCAAGAATCTCTCGGCCAACATACACTTCTTTAGGGACGCGCTGCCAGACCATACCATTCAAAGCCTCATTCTGGTTTTGAGTTTTTCCATGCAAACATATTTCCAGCAAGCTGTTTTCACTTAGTCTAACATACTCTGGTTTGAGTTTGGCAATATCTTCCAAGGGAAGTCCAGGACCATGCTTATAGAGACTTGTCCTGTTGGCTTAATCTCGTTGGTACTTGCACCAACTTGTGCTGCCAATGGGGCAGTGGTCATGCAATGGGCGGGACTCGCTGGAGGCACAATGCATAAAACTGGCATGGATGGCTTTTTTCATCCCTGTCAAGTTCCCCACGTTGGCACGAATGGCAATACCATAATAATTCTGGAGCTTGTCAATTGTTGAATCAGTAGTTAGTTTGCCCTTCTTCCCTCCCAGTCCTGGGTTTTTGCGCTTCAACTTGCGAAGTGTTGTGCCCACCCTTTTTTGCACATGGCCGATGCACTCTTTCTTTTCAACTGTAATTCCTGAAGCTTGGTACACATCCTTTACTCTACTAAAACTTTTGCTATCACCATCTCCGTAATATTCTGTATAACGCAAGTTATGCAGTTTCACAGAGCGCCTAAATATACGGTTGACATCTTCTGGTTCCATGGCTGGTGCAGAACCTTTAAAATTGGCTTTGCGGGTGGTATGGTCTGCCTGCCATCTCCGATATTCCTCACTGTTCTTGCCTAAATGTTCATGTAGATCACACTGCTTACATGCTTGGCTAAGGGCTTCATCATCAAGCACCTTTCCTGTATCAGTAGAGATGGCAGTAACACATCCATTCCTTGATGAAAACCCTCGTTTCTGCCATGTGCCATCAAAAGAAACACCACAGTCAACAGGTTCAGTTACAGGAGGGTCATTTTGCCCCTTTAGAATTCGTATTTCCTCAGCTGCTTTGCTCATTTTTTCCTTTGCAATGAACTGCAAACAAGTGGTAATCACCTTCGAAATCTTCGCATAATTGTTTGGAGCTGGTGGTGGGGGCATATTCATCAAACTACAAAATTTTTTAGCACCAGAGTGCCCCTTTCCAAGGGTTCTCATGCTATAAATAATGCGCCTGTTCACCTCGAAGCCCTTCCCTTGTTGTTTTGAGGTGTAAAAGGAGTAAATCCAGCCACAGTTCTCACACAGTAAACGCAAACTTGAGGCACAGCCCTTTCTATAAATTTCATCTTCCATAAACAAAAGACTCGACTCACCACATTCATGACACCTCAATAGCGAGAGCACATTGCACAACACTTCCATGTCAAAGAGTCTGAACCCTGTAATCGTTGCATCACAGCTAGAAGTAGATGTTTTCTCCGATTTATCTACTGGTTTCTTTTCTTCGATCTTCTTTTGTTCGATATTTAGCTTTCGGTAAGATGCAGACAAACATTCTTTTGCTTCATCGTCAACTCGAGTATTCGACGAACTGATTAAGCCTCTGTTATTGTAATTCTTTCTATTTGTAAATCTATTCCCATGAAACTTTCTTTTCCTTCGCCTTTGAGAAGCAAATTTAGCTTTTGGCATTCTGTCACGATCCACAAACCAGTAAATATGGCGGCGGTTTGCTCAAAAGACACTGGGAACGAAGTCAGAAACACAAACTAGATCCTAGTCTCCCAAGGGAAAATCGACGCGGAAAATCATGGCGAAAATTGCGATATTATGCGCGTTTCTTGACCCAAAACGACGCGTAAACAAACCTGTTGCTATGGCAACGAACTGACATTACCTTGTTTTACCCTCAATTTTGTTTTTCCAAAAAAGATATTCGCGGAAAAAACACTCCAGAAGTAAAAACAAACAATAAAAGATTTCAAATCAGTTACAAAATTT
>NC_090888.1:23105526-23118026 GCF_036669925.1 Montipora capricornis | reverse complement strand
CCCTCATAACCATGTAATAAATACTCTCAACTGCGTTAAAAAAAAAACCCTCAACAGTACAAAATATACTTAAATACATATACTCTCAATGCACAAAGATGAACCCACCCTTAGCTCATGAAAGAGGCTATGTCACTTTATTTTGGGGTGTTTCGGGGAAATATTTAGTTCATCACGAGTTTAAAATTCGAAAATTGTAATGAGGAATTCCTTTACTGATACACTTATCGCTGCATCACAAACAAGACGATTCTGGGCAAAAACGACCTTTATCCAGGGATTTGCCATAAAATTCTCAAGGTTACTGAAATGTAATCCGTTTCAAACTTGTACATTTATGTCCATCCATGCTTCTCTTTCCTTTTGCAGTATTTCGTTTATGTTGTTCAACAGTTTTAAGTGGTTATTGCAATGTTTGATTCTACTTTTTGGGCATTTTGAGTGCCATGAAGTTACATCATGTTGCTCGGTGACATAGCCCCTTTAACCTCTCGGATTTTTATTTCCAGCGGAAAGTTATACAAACTGTTGAGGACACCTTGATCATTCTCTTCAGTCACAAAATGCAAACACGGAGGAAGTATCGTTATCATCATCAGTCCCTATACAACATACTACCTCAATAGTTCTATTCCATGGTTACTTGACGCTTTTCAAGTATGAAGCCTTCCTTTTCACAATCGACATTTAAGGAATTCTCGGGACGGCCTAAACTGATAAAGAAGAAGAAGAAGAAGAAGAAGAAGAACACAAAACAATTATAATCTCATGCACACAAAACACGTGTTCTTATTATTTTCTCTCTCACACAGCCGATTACTATGGACAAGATGTTCAATTATTATATTAGACTGGGAGCACTGACAATCACTCGCGTCAGCAAAGGGTAAAAATAAACTGTTGTTTGACACTCCTTCGCAACTTTATATTGAAATCTTGCCGTTTAGGCCACGCCCTTTGGAAGTGAATACTTTCCCTGGGCCAAAACGAAGTCTAGGTACAAGTCGACAAAGCACATCACAACAGATGAAAACAGGTTTTTTTTTTCTGAAAGAAACATGTCACTTATTCCGTAACGGAAAGAGAGAATAACTACCTCGAATGTGACGAACAACCACTGACTTTAAGAGCTTGAATTGTTGATCCTTTCTAAAATGACATGACAACTCAGCTTGGACCGAGACTTCCGAAGCATATCGGTGAACTTCAAAGGGTGCGGTTCTAGTGAAAACTGTAAACCGTATTTTCACGGCGCAATATACATACGATAAAAAGCAAGATTAAAACAACTATCCGCCTTCCACGCAAAAACCCAAAACACAAGCACTTTAAAGTTGTTTACCTTCGTTGACGATAATACTTGTACCCAAAGTAGGCAGCTGTAACCGCCAAAGCCAAGAAAACGACGACAACGGTGATTATAATCCAGATCAAAGGAGCCTCTGTATAAGTACAAAACACAGAAAAACGTAAATGGAAGAATTAAAACCAAAGTAAACAATACCAAAACTTCGTTTGACGCAATAAAAAGGCGATTCGTTTCTTATAATTATTTTTTACTAAAAGGCAGTTATATTTCTATGTCACTTCCATCATAACAAAACACTTCTTGAGTTCTCGTGAAGCTGAATGAAATTGAAGACCTTTTCCACCATCAAACTACAGTGCTTGGTATGCGCATGCCCAATCATCAGTCGCCCAATGAAGTAGTGGATGCAGTTCCGATGAACGTGTGGCAAGTATTGAACCTTTTGCCACCCCTGGCCTTCAACATCGTTCAACAAAATCAAACAGAAGACAAAGCAGATGTTAAAGCCGTTTCGCGGGCGCCTGTATGGATTATCAGCAAAACATTATCAACTTTCAAGTTCTATGGAGAAATTGGGAACGAGGCGGTAAGCAAATTTGTATTTATTTTAAAACTGTTGTAACCAACTTAGACGGTTAAGAATTAGATTTTCCCCTTGAGTTGTGACGAAAGAACAAAAACACAAACATTAAGGCCCGATTCACATGGTACCGTGCGAATTTTCTACCGGTGGAAAATTTGTGCATTTAGGGGTTCCGTTCACACGGAACCACGCAAAACGTACAAAAATCTAGACGCCTTGCTGTTCAAAAAATTGAACGCCCAAATCGGCGACGAATTTTTAGGCGGTACTGTCGAAAATTTAACCAGCGCCCTGTGAACACCTTGACCGTCTAAATTTTTGCACGGCCAAGGAGTGGTTGCATGGATGCGCAGTAACTCAGCTACTATCGTTGGCCTTTCTCTTTCTTGACGCCATTTTGGATTTCGTAAAGTAGCGCTCTGCGCATGAACAGATGGTAAAAACACTACATGGCAAAAATTAAACTTTAACACGGTTCGTTATTGCACGGTTCCGTGCGAACAACATGACCGGTCAAATGTTTCAATCGGTAGAACATTCGTCCGGTACCGTGTGAATCGGGCTTAAATGAAATATTGAAAGCAAAGGATAAAATATGGCAACATTTGATAACGTTCACATACACACACATTCACGCGCTCGCGTTTATCAGGATATGTTGACGCAAAAGAAGAAGAGAATTTTAAAATACACAAATCAATACAAAGGACGGAGTATTATGAGTGAAGCCAAAGTTGAATTGCACATCTACCCCTTCCTTCTGTTCAAAAGACTTACCCGAAAAATACCGAAAAAGAGCATTAACATAAATTTTTTTTCTATTTTGCGGTAACCCTGGTTTCAGGTAAAACTGGTGGTAAAACTAACCCCAAAATGAACCAAGATGAAGTTAATGTCGTGCCATCGAAAAAACCTTCCCAGCAAATTGTCTCTCCCTCAATAATAATAGAACAAGTGGAAGTAATCTCGTAAGTTGAAACACACGTTTTAAAGCAGACGTTTATTTCACGCATAAATGGTCCGTGCCTTTCAACCGCTCGGATGCGCTGGCTTTGAATTTTCTTATTTGCAAAGAAATGTACACACATGTGCAACACAAGCGTAGCGCTATTGTGTCTCGTGGAAGCCTCGTGTGCCAAATCACATCCAATAAAATTCTATGGACGTAAACAACCCACACACTATTCGCAAAGAGAGCTGAGGACACGGAGTTTCTGGTGTTGCAGTCTGTCCTTGAAAACGAAGCACTGTACATAGACCCACGCTGCTGTGTGACCCTCAACAACCAGAGTGGTAAAACTTAAATTAACTTACGTAAAGTATACTTTTATCTGCGCTTGCAGTTGAGTAAATTTGGCACCATTTTTTGACAAACTCATTTGCTTAAATGTTGTTCGTTGCGTTAGTAATAATCGCGTATGGAAACATGTGTTAAGGAGTGCACCATCGAAACCAAAATTGTTTTGTTAACCGTTGGTAGTCGTTTTTTTGTGATGCGTTTATACTGATGACAAGTTTCTGTAAACGATCTCAAGCTGAGATAGTTTTGCTGAAAAAAGCGAAAGAAATAACTGAGTAGTGGTAATTGGAGAAGAAGGTTGCACAGTAGCCTTAATTCTCACCTGAAGATCTCCTTGGAGGTGAATATTCTCTTTGTGCAATGACATTGACATTGACAGTCGAGTCAGAGCGTATCCCTTGTATAGCAAGAAAAGAAACAAGTCAATTGAGGACTGTGGCGAACAACTATGGCTTCGCAGAATAATATGAAAAAAAGGTCTGCTGTTGTCGTGCAACCGAGCTGGAGTGCCTCCAAATGTTAGACCCCTTTACCCTTTTTACGGCTACTCTGGAAAGAGAATACAGCCTCAACTTCCTGCTTGAGAGAATACCAAACTGACTTACCCACGCCACAACAATAATATACGCGGAAGCTTAAAATTTTGTTGGTTAGCAACGTTTGCCGAATTTACTTCTTCTGATCGAAACTAGTAAGTCACGGATTTCAACGCGCCGAAAAAAAACCAGGCACCAGCTAAACCCGTGATAGAAACATAAATGGTCAACAAAAAAGCGAAAGTAAATTGACGAATAACGACCCAAAATTAAAGCAAGCTAACGTTAACCAAGAACATCGATATGCGAGGGTCGCAAACTTTCAAAGGGAAATTAGCCAACGCCTTCAAAAGATGCAAAATAGAACAGCTCGTACTATTTCCAAATAGAGAGAGTTCTGAAGAGGCTCCTCAGGTATTGAGGTGGGCTTAGACAAATGCACAAGTGTATACTAGCATTTAAATGCCTCCAAGGCCTAATTCCGTCTTAAGAAACTACTTCACTAGGACCAGTAATAGAGAAACTAAAACATGTGCTGACTGCAATTTTGACTGCTAGAAGCACGCGAGCTCTTTTAGGAACACGAGAGACGTCCCTAGAGAAACACGAACCGTTTGTGCTTTTCGCACATCTCGCGTGTTCTCAAAAAAGCCCGTGTGCTTATATGAGTAAACATTTCACGAGGAACGAGCATTTTTTGTTTCAAATGAAATCAATCACCATTGTTTTTCTCCATACATCAACAAGCATCATTTTCCATTGGCTCAAAGCGTGAATGAAAATAAACCGCTATATAAAAATTCACTTTGCCTTAATAATACTACAAACAACTGACCTTGGACTGTTTCTGTGTAAAGGTTCTCAACTAAAATAAGAACAAATGTTTGAGGAAGTTTAATTATCTAATCCGTTTGCACTTGGAGGCATATTCATTTTAATTTGTACTGAGAACGACTGATTATTGCTGCTGAACATCCCACGGCGCATGAAAAGCATCCATATATATTTTTTTGTCTTTTTTTAATTCACATCTTACGGCTTAGATAATGGTGAAAGTTTGTGAACACTCTAATCAAAGATAAAATTTGTCACTTAGCCTCACTTTTTGATCTGCTGAAATGTTTTTCGATATATTTCTGTCTTATTACAGTACGAAACCCTCGCTAATATTAATAGGGCTGAGTGGAGTCCAATTCGGTCTGTAATCATACGAGTGATAACAAAACCAGACGACCGCGCAGCGGGAGTCCGATTTGTGTATCAAGAGTATGATTACAGACCAAATTACACGACATTAAGTCCTCTCACCAATTCATCATAAAAAATACAATTTCTGAGGAAAGAAGAAGAGATAAGTTACATGTATGAAAGGAAGGGGAAATTTGCATTTGAAGACTGACAAAGGAGGAGTAAATGGTTAAAAAACTTCCATTTAGAAATCACTGGTGATCCTTGCAATCTGATTGGCTCTCAGCTGCGCGCTTTATTCCCAAATCGCACTATTTTTTTGCTCTAAAATCGCACCATTTTCCCAGTCAATGAGAATGGACCACTAAAACAAGACAACAAATCAGATTTCAAGGCTTGTTTAAGGTAACTAGTCAAATTGCAAGAAAATGAAAGACAAAGGAAACCAACGTGTGGCGAATTTTGCAAGTTTTGTTCCCAACTGGATCAATAAAATATTGGTACTGACTAAATTCCTGTCGTAGACCATTACTCGTCGCTTTAAAGATTCCAGATATTTATTTTTCACCGGCTGTCTTGTTCATCCAATTGACGTTCCATTCTTGAGCTCCAAAAGTGTATACATGTATTTTGTTTAAAGATGCACTAAAACGCCATTCGCGTTAGAATGACTTTCGACGCCATTGCAGGTTAATTAAATGTTCACCTGTGTGCACCAGAGAAATCTACGCATTACCCCAACCCCCTCAAACCTAACAAAATACGCACGGAAGACTGTATGCACAAAGACACCACTTAGAAGGGGAGTGACAGGCAAGACTTTTCATGACATGGAAAAAAACAAAAAAACAAACGAATTTTCTAACTGGATTGCCTATGGCAACCCAGTAAAAACGACGAAATGTAACACACATTCCGACTGGCTTTGGCAACCCAGTAATGAAAAGCTTGGTTACCCGAAGAAAAAACAACGGACAACCCAGCAAAAAATAAAAAAAATGAATTACATAAACAGCACCCGACTCACTTGTCGGTGCTCTTTTGTCAATGTCCGATAGTAGTGGGACGTTTACAATAATAATTAAATTGTCGCAGCTGAGCATTTTTTGTGTTTTGAATATCTGCACCTTTTGCAAAACATTGTCCGATAGGAAAATGTATGGGATCATCCCATACATTTTCCTATCGGACAATCGCCTAAAAAACAGCTCAGATCATGTCACGCAACACGTGGGAATTCAAAACTAACCGTCTTAACTCCTCAAGTTGGACATAGTGGTTGTCAACAAAATGAAATCATTCGACTACAAAAATCCGAAAATAACGGCTTACCTTTAAGGAACTCTAACATTTCACCGTTGTGAGAAATGGGAATGTTCAAATTATTTCCTTGTGAAATACGCCGTTGGCATGTTTTTCGTGGCGTTTTTAATAATTTGCATAAACATTCCATTTTTTTTCTGTGTCCAATTGGACCCTTTGTTCCACATTCTATGCGTCCAAAAGGAAAACGAGTGCGTCCCAGGACACAAATTATGACGCACTCTGGATACATCTCTGGGATGGAGTCGAAGACTATTTTGAAAATGCTAAAACCACAGGCGCACTCTTACAGCTATGGGATGCTCAAGCTCCAATGCCATGAGATAGCATCTCAGCACGGCATGCATTTAATCGTAGGGGGTTTCCTAATGGGCAACCAAATTTACGGGCTTAGTTGCCCGGCTTTCGAAAGAGGGACAACCTGGATTTTTTTTATTTTATTTGGCGCACTGCTTTTATATAAGTTATTACGACATTGTTTGGTATCTTCCCAATATACACCAGTACTGTGGACACTAGCTAAAATCACTGGAGCAACAATTCTTGAACTAGAGACAGACTCTGTAAAGCCCTGGCAAACGGCTCCAAAATTTGCTTCCACAACCGTTTGATTTTGTTGAACAACGATGTTTAAGCCGCCCCAACCTACCACAATCAATTCTCAACACCTTTTTCTTTTTATTTTGCGTTTGATTGGGAATCCCGAAAATAAGAATACCGGAAACATTCTCCAAGAAAATGAAACCTCACTACAGTATAATAGAAATTGCTAACAAGGACGTCCAGTCAAAGGTAATGTTCACTTCTATTCTAGAAAAGGTCAGCTAAATGGAAATTTACCTGAAAGCTTTCTTGAAGGGGTACTGGAAGGCTTTGGTGTCGATGTAGGACTTCCTGTTCTCCGCACATGAGGGTTCTTTTCTAATGGATGTGAGGCTGTCCCGTGCAAAGTAAGGGACCAGTCGAAAAGTTTCCCTTACGAAGGAAAAGGACCAGTTAGATAAACAACAACAAAAACCCAACCTCCACCGTGGTTGCAGTAACATCACCCTATAATTAATGCACGATTTTCCCTTGGAAAGTGGCAGCGGTTCAAAATAATATAATGATTTCCTAAGGTCACATATACCCACAGAATTCAAGGTGAAAGGGTCCAACCACTTTTAAAGGAAACTCAAAGTGACCCAATTGTGGATGCTCTACGGTTACAAAAATGAACCCTCAAAACGAAAGAGCGTATTTCACACGCTTTTTGAAGTTGGCCAGTCGTCGTTGATCTTGGGTTTGACAATGGGGTTTGCCTGTGGAAAGTAAACTTTTCATCGCCCAACATTTATTCCGGAGATGTCACGATTACTTAGGGAACTCTTGACTTTTATGACCGTTTTTCATACCAATTTGTTTATATGTAATACATTAACAAAAAACAAAGAATCGATTTTCCAACAAGAGACCACAGGAAAACACCTACATAAAGACAACAACTGGAGAAGTGATATTATTATTTTTCAAAAATTATTGTCTTAAGCCCCTGAACAGGAATATGGTGTCAAGTAAGCATTGCAAGACAACAAGCAATCCATTCCCAATCAATTAGCGCCCCAAGACACCGAAGTAGACACGACACGACAAAAAGAGTTCAACACTTTTTGAGTTTTTAACATTTACAATATGTACATTTGTATATATTTAAAAGGAATGTTCTTGTCTCACCTTCATTAACGTGTTCACCATGTTTCGAATTCACCAGGCGAAGTTTCCATTGGCCAACAGGATTTTCACCCCAGTGATGCAACGTCATTAGTACCCAGTCCAAATCCGTGAAATTAAAAAAGCTGTCTGAAAGCCTGTAGTGTGTCAGATTCGACACAGTGCCTTGCGGTGATATCAACTTTATCAACAGATCACCACGTCGAGTGTAAGTTAAGTTGACATAAAGTTCCACATGTTCCAAGTGATTTATCTTGTACGCGCAGTTTTTGTCCCAGTCACTTAAATCGATCGTCATTTCGGCGGATTCTTGAGACGACGTTAGCCTGAGAAACCTAATTAAAACAATGTAGGATTTAATTTGACTAGCGATCCTTGATCAACAGAACGAAGAGCAATGAAAACGTTCCATCTTACTATCGTGCTTGGGTAAAAAGAATACTTATAGGCATTATTTGATACACTAATTCGTTGAAACACCCTGCGAGCTGAGCCTCCTTTTGTCTTTTTCTTTACTAAGAAGGAGAAAAGAAGGCTCTGCCTGATTCGCGTCAACCCTTTGAAGCCGCCACAGCCCAAACGTCTGGACTAGATAATCTTGTTTTCTCTCGTCAACCTGGTTTTTCCGGTGAGGCATGCGTTTAGTGATAAATCCGATGGTCATAACAGGGCCTGCTGTACCATGAAAAATCAAGATGGTGGCGAGATCCGCTGGAAGCTAAGCAACAGTTATTCTGGACGAGTATTAGGCAGACTGGGTTCGAAACTGTATCCAGGCAACATGTAGCGCATGTTCAATA
Source organism: Montipora capricornis (assembly GCF_036669925.1). NCBI lineage: Eukaryota > Metazoa > Cnidaria > Anthozoa > Scleractinia > Acroporidae > Montipora > Montipora capricornis. The sequence continues at coordinate 23,109,277 of NC_090888.1, read as the reverse complement.
AAGATCTTACTCGATTCGTGCAGAGTCTTTCTTAAGAACGCCGAAATCGAGCAAGCAAAAGAAAGGCTCTGCAGGCAGGAGCAAGGATGGCACAGTCGGTTAGTGCGCGGCCTTGGTGCACGAGGTTCTGAGTTCGATTCCCGGATTTCGCATCCTTGTTTCGACTTCTTCTTTTCCGTGTAGCTAAGTAGCTTTAAATACCCGTAAAACGGAGCACTGATGAAGAGGGGGAGTAAAATGAGCGCACCGTCGACCTCAGGTTTGTCAGTTGAATTACTGTTACGAGTTATCGACGTTAAATATGGTTACTTTACTTTACTTTTTTTACAGGGTGTCGTTGAAAAGGACGACTATTCAATAATCTCGACATGAAACTCGAAATTGAGTCCATGTACATGCAAGTAGTTGCGAATTGCTTACGTCTTTATTTCTATGACATCTTAAAACACACAAGACCAAAAGAACGGTAATGAAACTCTTGAAAGTGCTCATTACAGATTGAAAATCGTCTTAAAGGCGCTACCAACAGGGAAAGGGGAAAGACAAGAGGAGTCTATTTGAGACAGGTTCCATTATCAGCCGCAGTTTCAGGTAAGGAGCCCGAAGAACGAAGACCGGACTTGAGAGAGTGGCGGAAATTGAGCCTATATTTGAGATGTATCAGAAAAAAATGAGTATGTAAATAAAAAATAACAATTCACAAATAACTGATTTAATAGCTCAACGGCAAGGTCACCCTTTAAGAAAAAGTCGAAGAGATAACTGAAGATATTAAAATACTAATTGGTACGTTTGTTTTCCTTTTCGTATGGTTCAGACAAACAACACATAATCTGCAATGAAGTGATATTTGCGCCTCACCTTTGAGAATCCTGAGGCTTTATCGAACAATTGAATTTCTCAGGAACAGTCACCCAATTAAGAGCAGCGTCAACCATAGCACGGGCATCCATGAGACCAAATCCAATGTAATCGTTGACTGTTAAGAAGCAACCACGAGATAAGAAGAAAGAATGGAGATATAAAGCCACAATACACAAACCCACAGCAGAAGTAGAGATAACGTGTACTGTAACGGTGAACGAAATTGAGCGAGCGGAGACTTATCATAGTAAAGGTAACGCTAACAATAACAATACCAATGCCAATGCCAATGTCAATGCCAAGCCAATATCAAGCCAGTGCCAATGCCAATGCCAAGCCACTGCCAATGCCAATGTCACTGCCAAGCCAATATCAAGCCAGTGCCAATGCCAATGCCAGTAACAATGACAAAGAAATGTATTTAGATGTATTTGAAGTGCGGGTTATAGACGGTTTCATTTATCGAGACCTTTCACGCAAAAAAATGAGCCCAAGAAATTGACGTACTCCCACCTGTGTGGCTCAATAGCTCAGTTGGTAGAGCATTCCTCCGGCGGCGCAGAGGTCATGGGTTCGAATCCCGTTGAAGCCGCCTGAAATCTTCAGGTGTCTATAAGAGAAAATTACTTAAATTGTCCCTTAACTGAGTCAAGTGCGAGGATCACTTATACCTTTCGTATATAAGAAAACCGCACTTCACATGTACATATCTTTTATTCATCAGTCCTTCCACGAGAACACATGAGCCCAATTGACCTGCTCCGGACTGAATGGCTTCATAACTCAGTTGGTAGAGCATTGCACCGGCATCGCAATGGCGTTAATTGAAGCCGCCTGAACTTTTAAAATGTCTTAGTGACAATTGCTTTTTACAAATTGTCCACTTAACTGCGAGGATCACTTCTACAATTCGTCAATAACAATAACAACAACTGCATTAAAGCCTCTGGGTTAAACGGATACACCAAAGTGCTCTACTAATGGGCCATTTCCGAGATGCTATTTGTCTCAGTTTCAAAGTGGGTCTTCGTGCTCTATTATTGAAAGGGAATTGAGTTGATTTACATAAAAATACGCAACAGTTGGTTATTTCCACATGAATGCTTGCGGCGCACCAGGACTCGCTTTGAAACTGAGGCAATTGCAAGCAGCAACTCGGAAAAAACCAACCAAAACAACCAAAACCAACCAAAACCAACTCGTTAATGATTGAAACTCACACAAACTTTGTCGTGCCAACGTTCTTTGTCCCAAAATTCGTATAAGAAACTATGCATTCCTCATTTTTCATATACGTGAAGTACTATTCTCATAAAAAAAACTTCACACACCATTACAAAAGGACGATTAAAAAGCCAGCAAATAGATAAACTAGAGTAGCACCTACATTTTAAGCCGGTGCTGTTACAAGTCAAACCTCCATCACTAACTGAGGTAGTATCATCTGACCGAGCAGTCCAAGCAATGATGTGCTGAACATCTCGCCAGGTAAGTGTTTTCCTAAAAACGATTTTAAAAACATTGGTTCATTGCAACACAATACATATTTCACTGACTGCTTCCCATGAAACACAATCACCGAAACGACAGAGCAGAACAACAACCACAACTGCTAAGAAACCCAACCGGCCGGAGACAAACCAGTTGGCTATTTACAAGTGCAAGTGATAGAACCTGGGACTACCAGGATCAAATTCAACGAATGGTCAGGACAGGTCTTGAACCCGGGATCCCGAATCTCAAGGCAAGCGCCCCAACCACTGGGCCACACTACCTGACGAAAGTTCAAAGCCATTCGTAGACAAGGGGAAAGAAGGAGAGGTCTGAGGGGGAAGTGGAAAGGAAAGAGATTAGGGAAACGAGAAAGATCAAAAGAATAATGAAGGACAAGAAGGGAAAAGCTGTTGGCCATGGCGTAGGTGGGTGGGTGCGGGGAGGACTTGCACAGTTTCGATAAGAAAGCAATACTATAATTCTTGACGTCTTTTGATTCCACATGCGAAAGTCGTCATCATCATCACACACTCGGCAATCTTAGAGGAGAACTACACGTCTGTTAAATCAGTTACAAACTGTATAAAAGCTTTAGATTTAAAACTTATTAAGCTTTCACATTGACTGACAATTTCAGGGAAAGTATTCCAGCATTCGACTGCTCGACATAAGAAAGACCGCTGACCCGAAACAGTCGTATAGGCTGGGATGTTTAGCTTAATATTAGTTCTAGTATAGTTCTAGTTCTAGCATGTGTCTCAAAACGAACGCTAAGATACTCTGGGGTTAACCCCCTTAGAAATCGAATCAGTAAGCGCCAGCGTGCCACGCACCAAAAGCCAGCTGAGATCATTTCGCACAAGTGTTTTTTGATCATAATTTGCTTTTCTAGTAAGAATTCTTGCTGAACGAAATGATATGTGAAATGAAACACCCCAGCATGCGAATATTCCCGAGATGAATGAATCAATGAACGAAATGATATATGAACTGAATCATATTTTGAACTGCAGATATGAAATCTGCATATTTAAGCTCTTAATCTCGCAGTTTGAACCCACAAATGACCAGCTCCCAACATCAGTGGCTTCATAGCTCACTTAGTTAGAGCGTCGCACCGGCATCGCGAGGTCATGGGTTCAAATCCCGTTGAAATCCTAAGTTTTTCAGGCTTCTCTACGCAATTGCTAAAATTGCGACCATAACTGCAGGGATCATAGCTCACTTGAACAATTCTTGCTGCAAAGTTCTGGATCTTTTGTAACTTACGAACGTCGGTCATGCTAGTGTTAGACCAAACAGTTGCCTTTTAAGGGTGACAAAAAGTACAACCGTAACCTGATTTGGACTTGTGCGTACTGAAACAATTCTACAAAATAGCTGCCTTTTGTAA
>NC_090888.1:23098026-23100526 GCF_036669925.1 Montipora capricornis | reverse complement strand
GTATTTGACCCTTCAGATCCCCCCAGATTTCACCAGATAGCACCTCTGCGCATCCAAATTTCAAAAATTTTCTGGGGGGGGGGAATGCCCCCAGACCCCACTAAAGTGCCTTCGCCACCCTGACCGCCTCCATCTTCAGAATGACCTGCTCCTACAAATCTTTTTGAGAAGGCTGATCGAGACCAGGTTTCTTCAACAAAGGACGGATTAAATATTGTATAAGTTCAGTAGGCATGACGGAGGTTTCTAAAGACAAATTTACAAATTTCCAGATCACGGGGCCAAGTAGATCGAGACAATCAAGCAGTATAGAAGATGGAACAGGATCAAGTTCACAAGACTTTAATGCTAAAGAACGCAAAATTTTAAGTAGAGTCGAATGTGGAGGACAGCTGAAACAATGGAGTTTTGTTGTTGCAACTGAAACTTCCTCAAATATATTCAGCTGACCCCGGTGAGCTCTAAGCTTGAACCGCGATATGGTCACATGATACTGGTCAGCGGATACTTTGTTTTGCCAGGTGTCAATTGATCAAAACATTGATATCCAATATGAAAGATGCATGCTGTACGTACGTACATAAGGATGGTCGATGAAGTCGCGGCTATAAAATCAAAATTTCTCGCATCGATGGGTTACCATATTTTCTTTATACCTATAGTGCTCTGTGCGCGCGCCTCCGCTATCAACATCATTCATCGACTCTAGTTCACACGTGGCTTAAGGTAATTCCCTTGAAATTGTTCTGCTATCAAACTTTTTTGGAAACTTGGCATAATTAACATTCATGATATGAACATTTAAAAAATGCAATAAAAAAATGGGGTCACCGTGCTTGTTTACGCGTCAGCAGGCTCGTAAAATGGGGTATTTTTACTGTTTTCGCGTTAAAAATTCGAATCACCTTCACACAGAATTAAGTCTTGGTTACTTCAAAGACAAAATTTTATTTTGAAAATAAAGCTTCTTTTATTTACATAAGCAGTAATGCTTCATTTACGCCGACTTTGATTCCCTGTTTGTTGGAATAGTGCACCGTTTTTGGGACAGTTCCGTGGTTAGCTTGAAGTCCTCACCTTGGCCAAAATACACCCAGTACGGAACTGTTTTCCAAAAAAATTCATGTTCTACTATCAAACTTTTTTTCTTCTTCAAATATGTTATTTATTAGACTGTTCTTAGCAAATATGTGAAAAAAAAATCGGGGGTCACCGTGCTCGTTTGAGAGAAAAGGAGCATTTATTTCGCTATCGGGCTTAGTTTGCGGGAAATCTCTTACGTTTTGTACGCGCACGTGCTCATGTGCGCGCGCTAATGACGCGAAAATCGTGCGCAGTAGGGATGCGCAATGCAATACTAAGGAATTACCTTAAGTAGGCTCGCAAGGGTTTTCCGCAGAGCGTGCACGTAAGCCACACGCGCAATTCTAAAAGCTGCTCGCCTCAGCTCACGATTCAAAGTGGGTCACCACAAATAAGCAAATATCGCTAATTTCGCTCGCCTTCCTTCTAATTCCTATACATATGGAATATAAATAGACATCTCCTATTCACGAAAACAACGGATATTGTACACACACGGTTTAAAGGTCACTTAAATCCGTTTGTCTTGGCCTGTAGCTTCGCTCGCGCGTGCACTCGAATGAGCGAGTGACGCATGCGTAAATGCCGATCTTGTAACCCTCTCATTTTTCCTGATTTTGCAACTTTACTCACTCATATCTCTTCTTCTGGACGGCGAATTTTTTCATTTTTTTTCATTTTTTGCATGTTAGCTTAGATTAATATAAAACGTTTGTCTTTCAAGTTTAAAGAAATTCTGTAGGTGAAAAAAGAATATTTTACAGATTACATTGTATTTCTAACATTATCTGGTAACGCTGAATGGGAAGATTTCACCGTCCCCTTTTTTTCAAAAAAAAAAAAATATATATATATATATATATCTATACGTGTATCTTGATTTTAAAGCTCAAAGATATGCCTAATTTCGTTGCCATGGTAACGTTATTTTGGAGGAAAATGGGGTGTGAGAAATGGATGATGGGTACTTAATACCCTGGCCAAATTTTGTCTTGACATGATTACCCTAACTGTATCTAAAACCAGAATATTTTTATTTGTTCGAAAAAAGGAGAAATATTTGAGCCTCCTTAATTAAAACTGACCCCTTTTCTTGAGTACATACTACTGGGACCGTCGCACCCATTATATCCATGCTGTAAGAAACTGCCAGCACACCTTTCGCCGTAGATAGGAATGAATCCATCAGGGTTGATCCCTGATATTGCAATTGTGTATATACTGTTGACATAGCCATTAAATGCACAGCTGTCCTTGACAATAACTCCGCCATTTCCCGCAGCAAAAACGGAAATTGAATCATTACGACCCTGAAAGTTAAAAACGTGATGAAGGTAAAAGCTATTTAGCTGTCGGAAACGAATCTCCTCTTTAACTTTTTCGGTCCTGAGAGTGAGACTCGTACATTTTACTCTGT
>NC_090888.1:23075526-23085526 GCF_036669925.1 Montipora capricornis | reverse complement strand
AGCTCTCAGGCCTGGTTTTAGGCGTCTGATACCGCACACCGCTGAGACCTCCTTTGAAAATTAAAACACCTTTTTTACGAAACAGAAAGGAACTAATCAAATAAGGCAGACGATAATACACATTTTGAGTGGTTATTTTCTCAGTTTAAATTAAAACTGAATTTTTGACAAACTTTCCAGTATTTACAAAAATTCGAGCGATTTCTCGCTGCGCAAAATTCACAAAATTAAGGGCCTAAAATCATTGACTGGTACCTCGCCTGGTGTATCGAGGCTTATTCCACGTGAAAGAGCATTATTTTCTCTTGCAGAATCCATTTTCAAAACCATGGGCTACTTAAAATACAATTTTTGAGATCGAAAAATACACGCAATAGTTTTGGAAATTTGAGCTCTTTTGATAATGGCGTCCCGATGTCGAAAGGTCACATAAACAAAACGGCAATATATTTTTGGAAGTTAGCGATTTAATATTATGTGCTAGCACTCACAAACTAATGTTTAAAAGACTAATTTGCGTAATTTGCCATCTCTATTGAGGAAAAATTAGAGAATCTGGTCGTTTATTTTGATCTCGAGTTCTCAAGTGTACACGGATCACGTAAAGTTTGTCAAAGGTTGAAGGTGAGGCACTCATTGTCAAATCAAATCAAAACATTTTCTAGACAGAAATTTGTCTCAAACACACACGGCAACTTGAAATGGATGGCTCCTCATACCTTTCAGCGGGCTTTCTGGATACTGAAGAAACCTGGACTTCGTAGCGAATTCAAAGTTTGGTCAAATGCAACTGATAACAGTCAATTGCGTTACAATTCACAAGGAGACCGCTGGTCAAAGAACTATAAGGTCGATCACGCTAAGGAATTTAAAGAAATATTTTGAATAAATATAAATTTGATATGAGCTGCTATTACTCTGAAAGACGTTACTGTTGTAATTATTTTTAATTTTTCAAAAAAAAGAAAACTAAGTCGGGCTCGGACGGTCGGAGAGAAACTGAACATGTCCTTACATGGTGACAAAACATAATCTCATTTGTTTCGGTATTTATTAGATTAAATACTCTGTCATTTTGAACTTCTTTTACTTTACCTTATTTGGATCATGGTATCGAAAAATACCCACATCACTGAATTTAGTGTGCTACAGAGGCGTCTGTTGCGCTGCGTTTGTTGTTTGTTGTTAAATTCGCATTGGACTTTCAACAAGAGAAATACCGTGATATCGTGTCTTCAGTAAATGTGTTGAAACTCGTCTCGGGAATGGCATTGTGTGAATATGCTACTCAAGTTGGCGGACAATGCGGAGCTAGCGCAGATAATCCAGGTAGCTCTCAATGTAGGGCAATCGCAAAATGTGACAAGGACATAAGAAGTCACCTGAGGTCTTTTGGCGCTGGTTTTGCGGATTCAACAGTAAAGACTGAGGCAGAACTTCTTCTTGCCAGGGCAGGTATGCATTAACACAGATCTTTGTAAATGTGAAGCCAGAGTTAGACAGTGTAGTGTGTATATTAGGGGATTGGGTGGGGGGGGGGAAGGGTGCTGGTGGTGGTTAATGATGTAACGAGATACCTAAAAGAAGTAATCATAACCCTAATTTGAAACACTGCAGGGTATAGCATATTTTTTGATCAAGCTTATTTCGGTGTAAACATACCGTAATAGCTCAACCACCTGAAAACTCCACGCCCAAGCCCCCTGGTGGACCCTGGCCACGCCTACAGATTCTAATGCTTGGACTGAATATGAACGAAAACACTCTTTGAGTGGGCATTATGTATTATGAGCGTTTTTTTTCTTACATGTGTCACTAACTTCCATGGCGCGTTTGTACTACCTACGAAATCCACATTGCAAATAGAGCGTTAATATTCAAAAGATTCTGGTCGTAACCATGTCTAATCTCGTACCCAGATCTCCTACGGTCATACGGAAGGGAGATCTGGTAAAGTTCAATTTTGAGCATGCTCAGTGCCAGCGAGGCCCGAAATACGGGCTTTTCTATCACTGCGCATGTTCGTACTCTCTGTTGTGATTTTGGGTGATTTTGTGGAATAAACATGGATTTCGAGAGTATTCTTGAGGAGTTTCTTTTGGGTAGAGGACAAGGAAACCTTAAACTTAAGGCGAAACAGAAAGAAGCGCCATAGAGGGATTGTTTTTGAACGGTCGAGATTGTTTAATTGTCGGAGCAACTGCAGAATCACTGAAACGAGCGCTTAGACTTAATCAATAAACTAGTGCTATTTTCTTCACACAATCTCGTGAAAAGTGTAGTTTACCAAACCCTAAATTGAAAGCGAAAATGTCAAAGAGTGCTTAGAACTAATCACTGCAACGAGTGCTATTTTCTTGACACGATCTCATGAAAAATGTAAATGTAACCGTAAAATTCACAATTGATCACTACTTAATTCGCGAGTCACGCTTTAAGAACGAGAAATACTGTTTTGAATAAATTACATACTTCAACTTGAATTTATTAGTTTCTGCGCACCGCGTAGCAAGAAGCTACGCAGAACTTTATTCGAGTGGCAGGGTACGTGGGGCTTTCGTCGGTACCATTTACACAAACGTCACAAATTTTTAACATGATTTTCCTCAACTGCAAAGCTTTTCCGGCGTCGGAAAAAAACAAAACTTTCCTCCGCACAACTGACATTTATTCAAAACAGCACATGAGCTTGCTAAAACCAAACCTTCACTAAGTGCCCCGCGAAATAAGCCTATCGGAGCGTAGATTGCATTGCCGCAACCTTTTTTAGTAGCCAATGAAAAATGGTGTACTGTCCAAGTTTACCAGATCTCACATTTCGAGTGACGGAGTGAGATCTGGGTACGAGATTAAACCATGTCAGCAATTTGTTGTTTCTACGTCAACAACTTGCAAAGCGCTTTACAAATACCTACCTTGAAAATTACTAAAATTGCTATGGGTAATTGTAATCTTTCTTTTAACGGCTAGTGCTGTTTTGGTTGCTTTTTGGCGCTAAATTTGCCGTTTACATACAGGAAGACTTATATAAATTTTCAATCGCAAAATTATACTCTTTTCAAAATCTCACCCTCGAGTTTATTCTTGAAGTATGCTTAAAATTTCGCACATTTCAGCCTTGATATTCCTGTAAAATATATTCTTATTAAAAAGGTGTATTTTTAAGCTAACTAAGGATAATCGAACTGAGTTTGTCTAGATCTGACCGCTCCTTCTTTTTTCAGGTATATTCGACATCAGCGAAAGCCACCTTAACATCTCTATTTGTCCAAAACATCGGGATGCATTTGGCATACGCTGGCGTTGCCGAAAGCGATTCTGTTCTGTTCCGCCAACTTGGGCACCTCATCAGGCAACGCAAATGAAAGGAGATCGGAGTATTACATTTGTCCAGTCGAAACTTATCTACAAGATGACGTCAACCGTAGTTCCTATCGGATCTCGTAAGTACTCTAGTATGAGTTTTAGTCAAAGTAATCTTGTAGTGAGATGACTGTTTCTTCTTACAGCTTGTACTTTGTAGAGCGATAAGAGGCAGTCTAAATTTCCGCTTGCTGCAGATTATACACGAAAGCCCATTAATTTTCAGTGCTGTAATGTATGAATATTATACTTGTTTTATTGTTTGCAGCAATATGCAAGCTTTGCCGTGATTTGCTGAGTAGTCCAGATCTCACGCCCCGAACTCAAAAGACTGAGACTGTAGCCGATGAGCCACTAGCTGAAGAGCCATCGCCGCCAAACGAGTCCACCGAAAGTGAAACTGTAAGTCGAAGGAAAAAACCTAGATTCGAGCGCATTATATTTAACAACTATTCGCCGCAGGCGGGGTGAACATTGGTGAATATTAACCTCGACTTCGTCTCGGGGAATATTCACCAATGTTTACCTCGCCTGCGGTGAATAATTGTTAAATATAGTTAATTTTTACTTTCTGTGCAGTTGCTGGAAATGCAGATGGTTAATTAACAATTATTCCATGAGCGCGCGTTGGATATGAGATGGTAAATAGCCAACGAGGCGCGTAGCGCCGAGTTGGCTATAACCACTCTCATATCCAACAAGCGCGAGTGGAATAATTGTTTTATTAAAAACGCCCCCAAAATATAGGAAACTAGACTACAATAAAAATAAAAAGGCCCAAAAAATCACGCGTATGCTTCCCGTGTCTGTAGATCATGGTATAATGGCTCATAACCCATGATGGCTTAGCCAATCAAAACTCTCGAATTGCATTATCCAATGATCCAGTTTTTAATAAAATACCATATCTAGACTCTAACTTAAGTGCGTTGTATACAAAAAATTTGCTTTCCGAGATAGCTTTTGCGTTTAGCTTTGAAAAAATGGGGAAATGCTATTGAAGACTGGGACACAACATTTAAATTGCTGGTAGCACAGACTACAGTGATATGATTTACTCATTTGTCATCTTCATAACATTATAGGATAACGCGGATGAAAGTAGCAGTACAGATGTGCTGTGTCAGGCGATGAAAAGTATCATGATCGCATCAAACGACACAAGTCTGTATGTCCCGTCTCAAACGGAAACGAGTGGCAGTGAACTTTCAAGTGATAGCAGAAGCAGCGGGAACCTCAGTCTTCGCCGAACGAAGCTTAACAAATTCTTGGCTATCAGAGGAAAGTCTACCTTAACACAACAGCTGAAACCTTGGGCTAACATGTTAGGTAGGACAAGGCATGTATACGTCACTAAAGCAAGAGACGCCGTCATGGCAAGACTGGAAGTGATTATTCCAGATGAAGCTGGTGGCCTGTGGGAAGCATTGAAAGAGTCTGGTGAAGTTGAGAGTGCTTTGGGTGTATTGTCTGAACCCCACCCTGCTGATGACAAATATCTGAAGTCCCTTGCAGAGGCATACCAAAATGCATCCAGCTGGGACACGCGACGACAAGTTCTCTCCGTCATGGCCTACCTTGTGCCATACAGTCTTATCCAGCGATACCTACCGGGTATCACAGAATATCGAGTGAAGACCGCACGAGAACACGGAAAAAAATACGGGCGTGGCTCGGCTGTACTCCTGTCCAAGAGCCCTCGTATGCGTGTTAACTATGCTCAACTGGACCACTTCCTAGAATTTATCACCAGTCCACACGTAGTAATAGACCTGCCTTTTGGCCAAAGACTACTTTCCCTGGCAGATGGAAGTCTTCTAGAGACGCCAAATCTCATAAGAACAATGATACCAGAGCGAATTGTGGCACAGTATACGCAATACTGTAAGGAAGTCAACTTTACGCCGTTCAGCAGATCAACCATGCGGCGTGTCTTGTCCTCTTGTGCTGCAACGGTACGAAAATCACTTCATGGGCTCGATTACATAGCTGCAGTCGGCGGAAAGGCTTTCGACGAACTGATTGAAATGGTACTAAAGCTGGGTAATGACGACAGGGTATGGGTAAGCCGCTTGCAGAAGGTGCTGAAGGAAGCTAAGCAGTACATCAAAGGCGATTATAAGGTATGGAGGAGGGCGATATTATAGCCTTATAATCCGTGTACAAACTTTCCGTAAAAATACTTCGTAAGTGTGTACTTATGTGTATGTATTTTGAGGAAGAATTTGAGCGATGTGATAGTCAGGCGTAGAAAAAGACCCGCAGTCATTACCATAATAGACCTGTACTGACATGACTTTAAACCTGCCTTGAACGCTATGGGCAGGGATTCCGCTATTCGTGCAGAGGGAGGGGTATATAATGAAAAGCAACGGCCAAAATATTCAAAATCTAAGAAATGTAGGGTTTATTGAAAGTTAGCTTCTCAGCTAGTCAGTCAGTCAGTAAGGAGGTTATCTTTTTTTTTTAATCTTGTTTGTAGATATCGCTATGATAGGTTTATGGTTTCCAATAATCTTTGCATGATGCTATATATGAAGATGGCGTAATTTGTTATCAACATACACTGACATACCCTTTTGCTGCAGGTACATGTTTCAACTCATGCAACCACACCCGACCACTGTAGCAGTTACGCCCTAAGCGACCCCAAAGATCAAGCTTTTCGATCGGATTGTGGCCACAGCCATGAAGACAGGTGCCCCTCGTGTGAGGTGCTTAAGGGTGCTCTAAGGCAGATTGAAAATGTTGTAGCAGAGTCCCCACTAACGGAAGATGAACGGGATGACATGCAGTATACTTTCCGCCTTGCAGTGCAGGCCATAGAGTCTTGGAAAGCGCACCAACTTCGGTCTTTGCAACAAGACAAGGCAAGAATCACTGCTCTAGAAAGTCTAGATGAGTCATCGGTACTAATAACCCAGGACTGGGCTATGAAGTGGCTACCACAAAGATACCGGGAGACTCAAGCTGACTGGTTCGGCAAGAGGGGTATCTCGTGGCATGTCAGCGTAGTAGTTCGGAGGTTGGCCGGTCAACTGGAGCAGCAGACCTTTGTCCACATTTTAGAAGAGTGCAGCCAGGACGCCCATGCTGTTGTCCGAGTTCTCCAACACACACTGAGGTCTCTGAAAGTTGAACATCCCGAGATAAAGTTTGCGGCACTTAGACAAGACAACGCTGGGTGCTACCACAGTGTGGCAATGCTATCAGCGTGCCGTCTTATGGGGACGGCAACTGGAATCCATGTCAAAAGAGTCGACTTCAGTGACCCTCAAGGAGGCAAAGGCCCTTGCGACAGGAAAGCCGCTACCATCAAGACTCACGTGCGACAATACATTAACGAAGGCCACGATGTGCTGACAGCGCACGATTTTAAAGAAGCCATGCTGTCTCATGGAGGGATTAATGGGGTTCGTGTAACCTTAGTCACTGACTTCCTCGAGAAGCCACAACAGGAGATGACAGGCCGCTGGGAGGGAATCAGTAGCTTTAACAACTTCCTCTACCAGGAGGACTGTGTCACAGTTTGGAAAGCATACAACATCGGGAAGGGAAAAAGTATCCCATGGTCTCAATTACAAGGTAACCGCTACAACTGAACAAAAAACATCTATGGCAGCAGAATCCCCCTGTTAAATTGGGGACACCTACGATATTTCAAATATTAGCTAAAATACTAATGAGTCAATAGGGTCAAATTAAAAATGGCTGGCTTTTCCATTAACGATTCCCTATTTGCGATGTGTTCAGTACTGCACGATGAATTAATTCGTGCGACTTCTTTTCTGATACGACAAAACTTCAGCTTATACTCGCTTTTCAGCCATTCTTCTCCTTCCTCCTCCCCCAGATCTCAGTCATTTTTATCCTAGGATGAAAGTCATTTTCTCAACGTAATTTTGATTGTTTGTTGGTTCTTCATGAATATTTTACTCAACTCTTAATTTAGATACTATTAATTTCATTTTCTTATGTACATGATTTAGTTTCAACGCATTTAGAGGAAGGATGGAAGGCTAAGGTGTCCAAGGGTGGGTTTGCGCCATGTTCTAGAGGAAAGCGCGAACCATCCAAGAAGCCTGAACAAGTTGAAGGTGAAGAGGACACGGGTGACGGCGTGGACGAGGAGGCAGAAGAGGATGGCGAAGGGGCGGATGCTAGCTCGTTGTTGCCATGTCCTGTTGAGGGATGCATACGCACCTATCAGAAGTACCACAACCTGGAGCGCCATTTGCTCTTCGGGAAGTGCAAGCTCGTTTCAGAGAAATATACCCTTTTAGATACCGCTAAATTGGCGTACGCTGAGAAAGTTCAAGAGGGTCTCACTACTCAGCCAACACTAGCTGCCCCAACCACCACTGAAGTCTCTTCAGAATCTCCCTTGGTGCAAGGCTGGGCTCTAAAAGGTGCGAAAAAGTCCACCCGTTTTAACCAGAATCAGCGTCAGTACCTCGATAACAAGTTCCAGATTGGACAGGAGAGTGGCCTTAAAGCCGACCCTGAGAAGGTGTCACGGGACATGCGCTATGCTAGAAGGGACAATGGTGAGCGTTGCTTTCACGTGGAAGAGTTCTTGACTGCACAGCAGATTCAAAGCTACTTTTCACGTACTGCTGCAAAATTGAAGCACGCAGCTACCACTCAGTCAGGGCATGACTCCATCGACAATAACGATTGCCAGGCGGCCCAAAAGCAGGAGGCTTACTCGTCTGTCCGCTTAGCTGTCCTTCGCCAATGCGAGCTGTTGCACCCCATTGTCTATGACACGCTGAACATATGTTCCTTGTACAGCAGCAACAAGCTGACCAAGCTCAGTGTCGCACAACTGAGGCTTATCTGCAGCTACTACAACATGAACATAGAGGAACAACAATCAAAGCGAAAAGCGCCATACATTACTTTTCTCTCGGATCTTGTAGGGTCCTGTTCTTGCACTAAGGTCTAAAGAGTGCTTGCGATGTTATCGGAATGTAAAATATCCTTTGATAATGTTAATTGTCCCATCTGTTATATTTTGTTTTCATACAAACTTATACTGATGTTCTTCCAACCGGAATTATTCCATCACTTGTACCGTTTATTCCGTTCCTCTATAATTTATTAAGTGCGTTTTGTTGAAGTAATAAATAATCGAGAATGCCAGAGTTTTTTTTATTTGTATTCAACAACCGAAATCGTAAATTAGGGTCGGATGTGAAGCGACAGAAAAACAATATCGCACCCACAATCAAAGTTTCTGTCAGCGGTCTCTTGTAACAAAGACTGTAACGCATATATTTCTGCCGTTGACAGTGAATTCTGTAACGGTCGAGAATGCTGATCCAGCGACAGATTTTTCAAGCCTAATACAAGGTACGAAAGATGCTATTCTCATTTTAAGTGTTAGAAAGCCATGTCGGAATGACAAATGTTCCGATTTGATTTCATTAAGACTGCTTTGACCTTGACACCCTTTTACCCGTTACAACTCGAGGTCAAAAAAAAATCCAAACTGTCAAATTTTCCTTACAAGTTATACCAATCAAGCAGAATAGTCTTGTAAACATTAGTTTGTGAGTGATAGCAAATATTACTAAGCGCTGAGTTTCGAAAATATATTGCCTTTATGTTTGTGTGACCTTTCGACACCGGTACGCCATTATCAAAAGGGCTCAAATTTCACGAAACTATTGCGTGTATTTTTCGATCTCAAAAATTGTATTTTAAGTAGGCCATGGTTTTGAAAATGGATTTTGAAAGAAAAAATAGTGCTCTTTCACGTGGAATAAGCCTCGATACACCAGGCGAGGTACCAGTCAATGATTTTAGGCCCTTAATTTTGTGAATATTGCGCAGCGAGAAATCGCTCGAATTTTTGTAAATACTGGAAAGTTTGTCAAAAATTCAGTTTTAATTTAAACTGAGAAAATAACCACTCAAAATGTGTATTATCGTCTGCCTTATTTGATTAGTTCCTTTCTGTTTCGTAAAAAAGGTGTTTTAATTTTCAAAGGAGGTCTCAGCGGTGTGCGGTATCAGACGCCTAAAACCCCAGGCCTGAGAGCTGCGAAACCAGGTTTATCTCCGTACGTCCAAAATATTTATCGGATCGAGGTAAAATCTGTATTTCTAGCAATAGTTCACCAAGGGCTTTCTTGAGAATTTTTTTCAGATTTTCCGTTTTTTCGCTATTGCATGGCCCGGTTGAAAATTAGTGACATTGACTCTTAATGTTTAAATTTTGTATTTTTGTATATTGAATTACCTATCTTTGTGTCTCCTTAAACAAGTCGCCATCGTTTCTTGAATAAGTACCGGTTTACCTTTCGGGGTTTTGTCAAAGTTCTGCCACCGGCACTTTAAGATAAGAAAGAGAGACGTTGGGAACGGAGTTGATTAAAATTCTGCTATGGTTCCATGGTTTTTCGTACAACTACCCAAACCCTAATGTGAATTAACAAAAACTTCGAAATTGAGGACAACCTCTCGAGAATATATTACTCGTTCTTTAAGCCACCCGCAGATCTGTCAGATAGATATCCCGGGTAAAAAATCGATTCTTATTCATCCATAAATGGCTGCGCACCGCGGTAGTAGTCCATCTCACTCTTTCTCCTTATTCTCATTCATCAACTAAGGACCATGGTGGCAGTCT
>NC_090888.1:23050526-23070526 GCF_036669925.1 Montipora capricornis | reverse complement strand
CATGTACAGTGTATCTACTTGGACATTATTGGAGGGCCACTTCCATTCACCACTCTCAACAAAAGTAGGGTGCTGTTTTTTTGCATCAAAAACAGCATTATGGAAGAGACGTGTCAAAAGAGTGCATCTCAAACTATTAATTAATCTTACCCGTATAATGGGACGTCTTTACTTGAGGATGTGGGAGAGGTGTCGTTTTCAATGAAATCAAAGCTTGCTGCATGGTCCTACAAGGATAACAAAAAAGAAAATCTTTAAGATGACATGCAGCTGGTCTTCTATTAAATAGTTAATGCCAGGCACACAAGTCATTGTACTGATCCAGTGATTGAGGCTTAAATTAATTGATTTTTCATGTAATTACCAACTGAGACAGTTTTATTTAGGTGCTTTGAAGTCATTTTTGGTTAAGGTTAATCAATATTGTTACAGTGCATGTCTAGAGATACTGATGAAATGGTAAATGAACTGAATCATATATACACTGCGGATATGAAATCAAGTGAAGCTATGATCTTCGCAGTTATGAGCGCAATTTTTGCAATTGCGTAGAGAAGCCTGAAAAATTCAGGACTTCAACGGGGTTTGAACCAGTGACCTCGCGATTCCGGTGCGACGCTCTAACCAACTGAGCTATGAAGCCACTGACGTTGGGAGCTGGTCATTTGTGGGTTATAATGGTCCCGTGAGGAATGAATCAATGATAAAATGGTATAAGAACTGAATCATATATGAAATCAAGTGAAGCTATGATCTTCGCAGTTATGAGCGCAATTTTTGCAACTGCGTAGAGAGGCCTGAAAAATTCAGGACTTCAACGGGGTTTGAACCCATGATCTCGCGATTCCGGTGCGACGCTCTAACCAACTGAGCTATGAAGCCACTGACGTTGGGAGCTGGTCATTTGTGGGTTCTAATGGTCCCTTGAGGAATGAATCAATGATGAAATGGTATATGAAATGAATCATATATGAACTGCGGATATGAAATCAAGTGAAGCTATGATCTTTGCAGTTATGAGCGCAATTTTTGCATTTTTCTTCGAAATAAAAGGATAACCTAGCCTATCTACCATAACAATATGAGCGAAATCGAATTTTCGACCCTTGCCGAGTAATGTTTGATTATGGGCCGGGCCTCTTAATGATTATTTCCATAAGGTCGCAGTAGTAGCAAGTATGATAAATACTTTAGGAAACAGACAACTTTTTTAAAAGACATGTTTCGGCATGCTTAAAAATGCCATCATCAGTTTAATGAGTTCCCATTAAAGTGTGAACAGTTATAACTGTTTATAGACTTTATAACTGTTCACACTTACATGTAAGAACTCATTAAACTGATGATGGCATAAGCATGCCGAAACATGTCTTTTAAAAAAGTTGTTTGTTTCCTACAGTGCTTAATGATTAATCGGTTGGTACAAATTGTACATCCCTACCATAAAATGTTAAATTATAGTATGAAAGTGCCTCTTTTGGGAAGGATGTTTTAAGTTTCAACTAGCCTATTTATAATAAACTGATTAATGTTACAAAGTAAAAAAAACTCACATAATTGGCTGCAATCTCAGTGTGACTTGGGTTCATTCCTTCATCTACTACAGCAACAACTACTCCAAGACCAGTGAAGTTTCTTTTCCAGACATCAATCACATTGAATGTAGGCTTCTGCACTCTGTTCTGTTAAATCAAGATATCAATATAATTAAGTGTACAATGTACATACACATAATATAGACCTACGTTTTGCTAGGCTATACCTAGCTAACTTAAGCAAAAGGAAATAACCACACAGCAAAGAGGTTCTTTTGAGATTTGTACTTTAACCCTTAATTAATATACATGTAAAAAATTATGAATTTACCTTACAGGTTAAAAAGGTCAAAAGACAGAAAACAAAGACTTAAAAAGTGAATCAAAGGGAATTCTTGCCTTTTGCATGTTAAGGCCAAAAGGTGCAAAAAGAAAAAATGCACCCAGCAGTTTGTCTATTGATTTTCAGTGGATTATTGGAGACTGCAACCACTTGCACTGGAAAAAATAACTAAAACATGCAGAATACAAAATATAATTATTTTCTTTGCTTAGCCAACTGTGATGTTCTTCCCAACATTTCATTTGCTATGTGATACATGTTAAGATGTCACGTAAAGGTGTAGCTTGGAATTGGTGATTTAGGCATGACCAGTCACCACCTTTACATTATCTACAAGCCTTTGTACAGCAATTTTCAGCTTGGGCTTTATTACTTAAGGGCTAAAACACTCCACTTACAATGTACCACATCTCTCTGTATAGTGGGTCTGTGGGCTCATCAAAATTTACTGAAGATGACAGCAACTTGTAAGACTTCATCTCTTGCTGCTCAACCTTCTTAACCTGTGTTAAATCAGTGGCAATAATGCTGACAGTACTGCATTCCATAAAACATAAACAAAAACTTTACATCATTATTATGATTGTATCTTAATTCACAGTCAATCTACACAAACACGTAGACCAGCACAGGGTGTGCTTCAGTCCCAAACATGCTACAATATACAGTGCATTAATTTATGATTAATTTACACATGCAATTTAACCAGCACTAGGTTCAACTTAGCAAATTATTTTTGTTACGGTCATGGTCATCTTCTCAGTTGGGCTTTAATTTGCAAAGCATTAGGAAACATTAAAAATGATGTTGGGGGATTGCTATCATAATACCAGGCCTTCACGAAAAGCAGTGCTAGACTACACTGTAACCACCTTCTTTTCTTTGGCTGTCACCTCCAAATGCCAAGCTTGAGATAAACACAGGCTGTTTGTACATTAATGACTTTGTGTACAGCTATAGAACATCATTAATTTTAATGGATTCAACAACCACAATGAAAATTGCAAAAAATAATTGTGTGTACATGCTAGAAAGTAGTCGTGATGGTTTGAACTCACAGTAGGTTCTGATGCAAGTCCCACATGACGATAAAAATTGGCAACATGGGATATTTTCTCAACATTATTATGTTGGAATATGAAAAAGTCTTCAATGACCTGAAAGCATATTAAAGGAAAAGAATAAATTTTACAGGAAACATTACATGTACAGTGTATATGTTGTAATTCAAATGTTGTAATTCAATTTTGACCTCTGGTTTATTTTTTTTTGAACCAATACAGAATTTTGAACCAGTCCAGAATTTTTTAATGAAGGGGTAGTTTCTAAAGAAACTGTTGTGCTGCGTCAGTGGGGAAGTAGTATACAAAAATTTGGTTTTATCAACGGAGTTGATAATGTAAATTGGCCACCATACAGAGATTCTAAAAGCTGACGTTTCGAGCGTTAGCCCTTCGTCAGAGCGAATTGGATTCCGATTCGCTCTGATGAAGGGCTAACGCTCGAAACGTCAGCTTTTAGAATCTCTGTACGGTGGCCAATTTACATTATCAACTCCGTTGATAAAACCAAATTTTTGTATACCAAATTTTTTTAACTGGTTTATTTTTGTCAACTACATGTACATGCATGTACAGCTGTAGTTGTCTCCCTGATTAGTAGGGCACATGGGCCTGGCTATAAGATTTGAGACTTGCATAAAGTTATTATTATTATCATCATCATCATCATCATCATCATCATCATCATCATCATTGCATCTGACAGAATGCGGCGATGCGGATCCACATAATTCCCTAAAATCTGCATCCTCTGCATAAAACTGATAACAATTCCTACGCATTTTTCGGCAATGAGCCTGGACTGTAGTTAAACAGTTTTCATAACATACCCTAGGCTCAAACTATTTAAAAAAAAGCAACAAGGTATAAAAATTTAGCCGCAAGTTATAGTCGTACATTAAATTGATCATTTGTAAAAGTAGGGAGAATCATTGCGATGAAGTTGTACAAAACAAAATAGGAGCCCGCAATACGTATGACAGTAAAACACCGCTGAAAATGGTGAATGATCGAGAGAATGGATCATGGTTCAACCACATCACAATTTTGCTCCATTTCTCCAAATTGAAACAAAATTCATGACGAGAAACAAAATATTGTTTTAGTCGCTTTATTTATTTTAGCAAAAGTGCCGATTACTATTATTATTATTATTATTATTACATGGCATCTGACAGAATGCTGCGATGCGGATTCGCATAATTCCCTAAAATCTGCATCCTCCACATAATTACGATATTTTCCGCATAAAACTGAAGAACTGCCTGATAATTATTAGTGATAAAGTAGCTGCTCATCATACTCACAAACACAAATTAAAGCCAAAGAGATATTGACTACTTTGAAACGCTTATTTTCCTGAACATTAAAGAATACGCCATTTTGTGCGCAACATGAAAGTTCGTAAGCAGTTTCTATGCATTTTTCAGCAACGAGCATGGAAAATTTAGCCGCCAAGTTATAATAGCAAAATTAAATTGATCATATGTAAAAGTAGGGAGAATCATTGAGATGAAGTTGAACAAAACAAAATAGGGGCCCACCATAAGTACATGTATGTGTAAAAACCCGCTGAAAATGGTGAATGACCGAGGGAATCGATCGTGGTTCAACCACATCGCAATTTTGCGATTCAAAATTCATGACGAGAAACAAATTTTTTTTAAATCGCAAATATTTATTTTAGCAATGTCGATTGCTAACCCTTTTATTTTAATGGTGAAAGCTGGTCGCAGTTTGGCGACTCGTCCAGATATCGCAAAGGGAAAAAATTCAGTCATAAATGGTCCTGATTCACCATAACCATGTAAATACATTGGACGGGCGTAATTTAGTTCTATAAATTGTTTAAATTTCTGCATAATCCGGTGTAATTTCCGCATAATCAACACATGTTTACACATAATATTATGGCCAAAAATGTCCGCATAATCTTTAATTTTTTTTCCGCATCCTATCAGAAGCCCTGTATGTTGAAATGGGTGCTGTTATGAAAAAAAATAAACGGGTTTGATACATGTAGATGACTTAATTACTATATATTTACATATCACTTATAATTATATTACTTAACTACTATAATTATACAAACAACAATTATCATCAAAGATCATTCATGTTACAAATCAGTTCATTAATTAAACGTCTCTTAAAAACCTTAGTATTCGTGATTTCCCTTAAATCTTTACTTAAATTGTTCCATACTTTTACGCCGCGATAAAAAAAGCCGCGTTGGCCAGCATTGATTCTACTAGATGGAATATTAAAGTAGAATCAATGGTGAAAACCTTGTTCCCAGGGTCTCCATTGTCTTTGACAAAGAGACCCTGAGAACGAGGTTGAATCATGGTGTTCAATCTTTTAATCTGACATCCTTCCAAGAGAAAATAATATTAAATACTTTTGCATCACACAACTCTGGACGTATTATTAATTGACAGCTGACAAAATGTAAACTTTGAACTATAATTTAAATAAGAGTGATACAAAATGGATTGGAAATCTTTACATACTAGCCTATGTAGCTGGCGGTTTTGTTGTTGTGGAATGTGATTTTGAGCGAGGAAGGTTGGGGCTGGGCAGTTTTGTGAATAGGAGATGTATGTTTTATTCCATCTATATAATAATTAGAAGGAAAGTGAGCAAAATCAGCCGTAAAGTTCATAATTTATTCTGGTCACCCATTTTGATTCACAAGTTGACGCAAGTATAATTATTGTACATTTTCTAGCCTTCTTAACAGGAATTTTTAACGTGTTTGTGGTGAATTAACTAATGGTCAAATTTTGCCAGCATCAGATAATGCAAAAATATGTACTGTATACAATAGGCCATTTCACACTTGTTTGCTCAGTGACCTACATGTAGCCTATAAATGGCTTTGAGGCTGCCGGTGACCTTGTATTGATACAGATCTCACTGCTTTTATCGTGTAAATTGTTGTTGTAACTCTAATTAGTCTACATTAACATTAGAAAAGCACAAAGGTGTGTATCAGGTATCATTCAGGGCCCCGGCAGCCGCTTCCACTGTTAGGTTGTAGCTACAACTATAAATTAAGTACAGAATACAGGGCCACACAGGGTCAGCACATGCAAATTACTTACAAGCTTTTGTAGAACGAGACACACAACAAAGGGAGCTTTTGTTATTCAGTGATATGGAAATCAGTGGCCCTGCATTCTGTAGTTAAGCCTGGCCGCGAATTCTGTAGTTGCTCCAAACTGTTTCCATCAATCGTTTCCACAACTGAAGACCATATAAATGAGAAGTAGACTACAAATGCCATGAGCACTGATTTGTCACTTTCAAGCGGCGAAACTTAGGTACAAATGATGTAACGCTCAATTTTGGGTTGGGAATTGTGGTCTTTTTGTGTAAGATTGCCATTTTCCAGAATGCACGAAACAAAAAAATGGATCTAAGGGTATCCAAGCATTGGAAAAAGAATGCAAGAGGACAACACGTACCCTTCCTAAGTTTACAAAGCCATGTTTTTTGGCCAGTCCGTCTGCGTCGTTGTCACTGCCATCAATCTGTACTGCCCAACGATTCGAATACTCCAGTGAGTTCGATAATAAAATCAGAGACAAGCAAACACAGTAGAACAACAACACTGTTCCCTGTACCACCATCGTAAAACGATCAATCGCCGCTTAAAGTTTCACAGCTCTGAAAAACATAGTCGAAGTCACATGCAAGTTTGTTCGATGAGCGGTTACTTGGCCAAAACAATCGCGCGAGAAACTCGCGCGATCTTCTTGCACTTCCGTGTTTGCCGCAAACAGCTGTACACCGGTATGGTCTGGTAAAAGACTTAAAGGAAGTATTTTATAACCATACAATTTTTAGAATAATCCGGACTGTTTCCTGAAAAAAAATTAAATTTGTTTTTTTGTCATCGTCCTCATCCTTTTGTTCGTGGGGTATATCCTGATTTATGCAGCTTCATAGAGGTTTATAAGTCGCCATGACAAGCACGCTTTTGGTGGCAACTAAGGATAAACTCACATGCATGCAAATTGTGTCCCAACTCTGAAGGAATTAATTAACGAAATGAGGAAAAATTTAATAATTCATGCCATAAATTTCATACTTCATGACGTTCGTAATCCGCGATCAGGCGTTCTTTTCTTTAGAGACGGCGCGAAAAGTACTTTTTGCGCCCTCTATAAAGAACAGAACGCATGATCGCAGGTCACGCAGGGCAAAGATATGGACAATAATTTACAAGGTTCGTGCAGAACGTTTAAGAGCTATTGTTTTACACTGTCCACATCGTCCACGTCGTCACTGCTTAAGCTTCCTTGTGTGGAGTCTTACAGAAAGTCTACGGTCCCCATGATATCCACTCAAACTATGCATTTGATATCCCTTTCACGTTCTTCCTTCCTGTTGAGCTATTAACAATTTTTTTTCCGCTAGGACTGTTGACAAGCGAACAAACGAGTGGTTGTTTTACGCACGCAGTCAGCCGAGGTACGTTTGTCCTGTTACAGTGAGACAGGAAGTACCTAAGCTATGAAGGGAATAGCAAAGTTCTTGCTACGCTGATGCATGCATTAATTATTTCTCGTGATGGGATTTCATTGATACCTAAAAATGTCTTTGCTGATTTTAATGCAGAAAGTGACGTAAATGCACAAAAACACGTCGGGGTGGGATGATAGAAATTAAAGGTGTTTTCGGCGTCGTTGCAGGAAGAGAGGAAGCATCTAAACTCTTGAACGGATGATGCGAATGCCAAAATTCTTGCTTTACCTGCTCAGTTTTTTTTTTCTTTTCCTCTTCATCTCATGAATCCAAACTGCGCGCACACTTTTTGGGTATGGAAATTAAGAAGCACGCAAGTAAACTCGCAACATCTGATACTTATTGAATGAAGGGTCAGCGCTACTGAGAGGATATATGATACGACGAAAGTGCAGTAATGAAATCCACTTTTCTTTTCTTTTTTTTTTTTTTTTTTTCAGGCCTTCCTTTCGTTACTGCCCAAGTAACGATGATCCCCAATATTAGGAACTTTAAGATCTACGACGCCGACTTCGATGAAAACGTCACTTGTAAATATAACTTTGCAATATCGTAAGTCCATCGCGAGTACTCTTCTCGTTCACGTCGTACAATGTGGACGAAGTATCCTTAAGAGTAAAATAGAGAATGAAAGATTTACATTTGTACGCTCGAGTTGTCGTGAAAACCTCAAAAAACGTGCTGGACGTGCGGCACGACTCGTACCTTTCTTCTTTTAACCCAATGATATTGTTGTTTCGTCGTGTTCTCGTTACGTTGACGACCACGTCGTTGATCTTAAAGTCCCTATATAAAACGTTTAGAAGTTTTAAAACAGTTTTAAAACAGAGAAACATCTATATTGCTTGTAAATTTATATAGTTCTTACCTTTTGAAGATATTTTAAGTTTTGTAAATACTTTTATCATGGAAATAAAGTGATTACATAATAATAATAATCATTATCATCATCATCATCATCATCATCACTTTATTTGCATGATAAAAATATTTACAAAAATCAAAATATCTCCAAAAGGTAAGAACTATAAATTTACGAGCAATATAGATATTTCTCTGTTTAAAACTGTTTTAAGACTTCCAAAGAAATAAAAAATAAATAAACAAATTAAATTTAAAAAAATAGAAAAGTCAATTAATATTAGATCTGGCAAGTTCAACGTCCACATTAATTTCTTTAACATTATTGGTTCTCCTCCTATTTGACCTGGAGTCTCTGAGGCAGAGTAGCGCTGACCTTAAAATAGAGAAAGAAACTTTTCTCTTATCCACGTCATTGCCTTTGCATAGTCTTCGCCATTCTTTATGGATATCAGTTCTGCGAGTCGGCTATGATGTCTTAAACATTCGCGTCCCATACCTCCTGTTGTGGTGAATACTAGTGGCGTAAAGGACGCTTGTTCGATTTCCAGGACTCGTCGTTCATACATTCGTTTCTTGAAGGCGATACACTTGTTCTGGCGTGAGATCTTTGTATGAGTCAGCGGTTGGATGGCATACTCTTATATCGAAAAAAGTCGACTTTTGTCTCTCCCAAAATCCAGGTGCATGAATGTCGAGGCGGGCGTCGCAGGCCAAGTGTGCACCGCTGTTTAAAGTCTCTCCGGTAATTCTTTGTAGAACTGGTTCTGTTTCTACATCATTGCAGACTAGGTTAAGTAGATCAGCTTCGAGGTCGCGTAACTCGTTGTGACGTTGAATAATAAAGCCACCGCGTTTACAAATCATGGCGTGATCCACACTAAAGCGATTTCCACACGCAAAAACGGTGGGTGTGCCCGTTATTTCCCAATCATACCTTAGGAGGATAGCATCTTTGAATTCTCTCTTGTTCAGGTCAAAGTCCAAGTCCTTTTTGGGAATT
Organism: Montipora capricornis; assembly: GCF_036669925.1. NCBI lineage: Eukaryota > Metazoa > Cnidaria > Anthozoa > Scleractinia > Acroporidae > Montipora > Montipora capricornis. Next base: position 23,061,190 of record NC_090888.1, on the reverse strand, counting down.
ACTGTTAACCAATTTGATGCTCTAAACTGACAGCTCTTTTCGTTCTTTCGGGTAGAGAATTCCTCCACTCGTCCGATCGTTTGAGTAATCTTTCCTTCTTTTCTTTCTTTGCCTTTTGTTGTAATGACGTGACTTCAGCTTCGTCAGGCGGTTCATGTAGCTGTGACATAATCCGTTCAGCAAGGGGAGCAGTTACATTAACAGACGCTTGGAACTCGGCATTCGCACTCTCAATGGGATTCGTAAATCCTAGGCGTCCAAGACGCACTGGAAAGTGATAGGATATCCCGCTCAAGCTGTGTACACTTATGATCCACCATTGAAGGTATCAGTACATCGGATATCGCGCGTTCAAGAGGCTCTAGAAGGTCTTCGATATTCGGTATAGTGTTCTAAGATAGTATGTCCACCGATGCCTTAGGCTAAAAGTATAGGCCACATAACTAGCTTGTGGATGTGCTTGCGCAAACTCCGCCAGTCTCACTATTTGACTTATCCAATCCTCCACTTTTTCTTCTACGTAATCCTCCAAATGCTTTCTTGATCCAAGTACAGCTCCTAGGTGTTGGTGTCCTTCAGTCGAGATATTAATTGCAGTACCATCAAACATTGTCTTGGCCAGTTCTTCTTTCTCTGAGTAAATATCCAAGTTGTGGTCCGTCTGTGACTAGCTCGTCCCACCACATCTTAAGCTCATCCAGTGTTCCCGATGCACTCGCGTAATCGGCAAACCAACATTGCCTCGCTGAGCTAGAGAGATTAAGATGAGTTATAAGCGGCTGGAGACTAACTGCATATATAAAGTCCCATTGCTATTGGATTACCTAGTGTATTTATCTCTGCTGATTTGATCTCTTTATCCCCTGTTATGAAAAGGCGTGCTGGTTCTCTGTAGGTGTTTATAGCGAAGGTTGTTAGAGTTGGGCATAGAATTCTTATATTGTGCAGGGCTGCAGATCTATTCAGAGAATTGAAGGCGTTTGAGGCGTCAATCAATGGAACTGCTTCGTTATCGTCAACTTCGAGCATTTTACGCATGGCATGAATTGCTGCTTCACTTCCACATTTGACACCTGCGCAGACCTGAAGTGAGCCAGAGGCATCAATAACATCTTGTTTGAGAATTTTCATTACGCATTTAGCCATGATTCTCCCTAAGACCTCTCCAACGCGATTGGTCGCACCGCACCTTCGCCTTTATCAAGAGGGATCAAGCGGCATGCAACTAATGGTTCGATGGTGTGGGGATCGATGTATTCTGTACACAATTTCCTGGTCATGGTGGCCAGAGCATCACACAAAATAATAATAATAATAATAATAATAATAATAATAATAATAATAATAATAATAACAATAATAAAGATATTTCTCTGTTTAAAACTGTTTTAAAACTTCCAAATAAAACAAAATAAAATAAAAAATAAAAAAAATAGAAAAGTCATTTAATATTAGATCTGGCAAGTTCAACGTCCCCATCAATGTCTTTAACATTATTGGTTCTCCTCCTAGTTGATCTGGAGCCTCTGAGGCAGAGTAGCGCTGACCCTAAAATAGAGAAAGAAACTTTTCTTCTTATCCACGTCATTGTCTTTGCATAGTCTTCGCCTTTCTTTGTGGATATCAGTTCTGCGAGTCGGCTATGATACCTTAAACATAATAATAATACTAATACTAATAATAATAATAATAATAATAATAATAATAATAATAATAATAATAGTAGTAATAACAATTTCTGGAGCAATGAAAGCCATGATAAATTTTCGGTATCCTTAGGCAACTTGTTGTTGCCTGGCCCCAAGCAGATAACCCAGATCCAACTTTTGGAATCCACAATAATAATAATAACAGTAATCAGCGCAGGATAGTCATCCAACGAATTACAGAGGAATACAAGGAAGACCAAGTCCATTTTTATTTAGCTTACCCGAAGATTTATAGGTAAATATCTAGGAATGTAAATATATATTTAATTAATACTATATATTATTTTTAAATTGGGGAGACGGAAATGGTTGGAGGAACTAACCTTAGTAGGTGATTTTTGAAAATAATAGGAGCAGAAGGAACACTGTCCACAACACAACGATGAAGATTAAAAGGTATTTTATGGCAGAACTGAATTATGTTTGATTTACATTATTACAGCCATCAAACAATCTGGAAAGGTTTCATTATAGTTGGGCGATACTATAAAATGAAGTGAACACATAATAGGGCTCTTGTGATAACTTTGGAACAAACACCCCTGACACATTTCGACACTAGACAGGAGTGTCGTCGAAACGAGACTGGATCTTATTGACTCGGAATTGTAACTTTTTTAATTTCATAGGTACTGAGATTTATCCACGAAAAATTCATACTGATTCTAATTGTAGCCAATCAGGAACACGAACGACAAAATTTCACGGTGAAGAAATATCGCTCGTCCAATTAGAAACAAGCAACCGAGATCCGGAAATTCAAATCGGGAAAGATCGTTCAAGTGAAGAAAATCAGTGCAGGTAAACATGGCTGAAACTAAGAAGAAATTGAGGAAGAAGATAACGATCCTTGAGAGCCATCGGACGTTTGTGAGAAAGATTATAGCCGAAGCAAGGGAGTTGCTGACTAGTGGAGAATCTTTTTATCCGGAAAAAGCTTAAATTTTCCAAATATACACTGGAGGATAAACCTTCGTAGCTCAAAAGTTTAAACGAAGGGTTTCGCGAATATATTCTGGACGACTCGCAAATCCAAGAAAATGTGGGTGCTAGCTGCGATTTCGCTAGTGCAATCCAGGAGTATATTGTTGATCTGGAAACGATCTTAATTTCGAAGAGGGATCACGAAAGGAGCTTTTCACAATCTGCTGAATCTGGTTTGAACACCGTGCAAGCAGGATCTAGCACGAATGTATCAATTTACAGCCACACCAAACTGCCAAAACTCGAACTAAGGATGTTCTTCGGGAAAGCAATCGACTGGTATCCGTTTTGGGAGTCATTTGACTCGGCTGTCCATCGAAACAGCACTCTAACTGGAGCAGATAAGTTCAATTATTTGAAATCACTGCTTGAAGGATCTGCCGCCCATGTTATCGCCGGATTGCCTCTGACACTGAAATGGCAATTATGAGAAGGCTATTGGTCTTCTGAAAAAGAGATTTGGGAATCGTCAAATCGTCATTTCAAGTCACATGAAGTGAAACGACTTCGTAAATCTGTACGATACGGTGGAATCACATATGCGTAGCTTCGAGAGTTTGGAAATTTCTCAAGAAATGTATGGCTGTTTTCTAATGCCCTTGATCATGCAAAAATTGCCAGAAGAGTTCAGGATCGCCATCACACGAAATCTAACGTCTGAAACGTGGGTCCTAAAGGATATTATGTCCGAATTCCAAAGGGAGCTACAATTACGTGAGAACTGTCAACGTGTCCCTGGAGAGATGGGGATAAGCAGTTCCGGGTGCCAAACCCATCAAGGCGTATGCCAGTGTATCAACTATCGACAACCTCAGCCTTGTTTGCGGACAGTGGAAAAAGCATTCATCAAGGCCCTTGGTGCACATATTGTAAGGGGTCACATCCATCTCTTAAATGTAATGTGGTAACTGACATCTCTCAGTCTGCAAGGAGGCAATTGCTTCGACAGAAAGGAAAGTGTTTCAGATGCCTACGTAATGGTCACCTCGCCAATCAGCAGACAGCGAGAGCAAACATCTCCAAGCCAGGGAGTGGTGAACATTCTGTCAATTCCAGAATGGTGTTTGTTAGCGGCAGTCAAAGAAGCTCCATCTCAGAGAACTTGCAGAACACTCTGAAGCTACCTGTGGCGGGCCAGGACACATTACTGATCAAGACCTTCGAAGAGTCTACAGCCAAACTAAGGCAGTGTGCCATTGTTCAATTTGCAGTGGAGGCAGTTGATGGTATGCAGATATATGTTTCAGCATATGTAGTACTATCGATCTGTGAACCAATCAGTAATCAAATCATTGAGTTTACTCAAGCTTACTACCCTCATTTGCAGTGCAGTGCAGTGCAGTGCAGTGCCTTAAAAGGCTCTCTGATAATTCCCATGGTGGTGAGGAGTTGAGTGTAGATATACTTATCGGTGCTGATTTCTACTGGCATTTTGTAAGGGGAAGTTTTGTGCGTGGTCCAGAATCAGGTCCTGTTTCCCTTTCTACCAAATTCGGTTATATACTTTCTGGACCAGTGGGAATTCCTGTGGCAGGGCATGGGGACTACTCAATCAATCTTACCGAAACCCATGTGCTCAAGATCTCAAATTGTGTCATTGAAGGAGGAGATTCACTTGAAGAAGAAATTAAGCACTTCTGAGATTTAGAAACACAAGGAATCAAGCACGATGAACCGACGGTCTATGAGAAATTCATTGAAGATATGAGGCGCAATGGAGAAACATATGAAGTCAAATTGCCAAAGGAAGATCATCCCTTACCTTCAGAGAACTATCATTTAAGCAAAATGAGGCTGGAGTCATTGCTGCGGAGACTAAAATCGAAACCCGAAGTCCTCAAACACTATGATGAAGTCGTTAAGAAGCAACTTGAAAGGAACATTATTGAACCAGTGAACTGGACGGAACAAACAGAAGTAGGCAAGGTCCACTATTCACCTCACCGAGAAATTATCAGGCTTGATAAGGACACAACTAAACTCCGCGTAGTCTATGACGCATCTGCTAAGCATCATGGACCAAGCCTGCACTCTGGACCACCCCTCACTCCAATGATCATCGATTTAATGACACGATTCAGGGCTAACAAGGTTGCACTTACTGCCGATATAGAGAAGGCGTTCCTCAATATTGCTATTGCTCCCGAGCACCGTGACTTCCTGCGATTTTTTTGGGTTAAGGACATTCTTACTGGCAATCCGAAGGTCCTCATTATGCGATTTACCAGAGTAGTCTTCGGAGTTAATTCCAGCCCATTTCTCCTAAATGGAACTATTAGACATCATCTGAACAAATACATGGATAGAGATCTAGAATTTGTTGAGGAAGCGTTACGTTCTATATATGTGGATGACCTGGCTTCTTCAAAGCCTAATGTTCCTTCAGCCTATGACTTCTACTCCAAACTCAGGAAAAGATTCGTGGAAAGCTTCAACATGTGCAAGTGGCTGACAAATGATCAGGAGGAGTTGGCAAATAGAATTAAGTCTGCAGAGGAGGGCCAAGTAGCGATACAGCATCACCCCCCTCCTGATTTACAGCAAGAAGATAAGACTTTCTCCGAGACACAGTTTCAGAATGTGGATAATTCAGAAGGTCTTCCAAAGGTGCTGGGAACATCTTGGAATCCTATAAAAGATAAGCTTGTCTTTACTTTCAAGAGCTTAACCAGTTACCTGACAGAAGAAATCGTTACAAAACGAATCGTTCTCAGTTCTATTGCAAAAATATTTGAACCTCTTTGAATACTGTCTCCAATGTTTGTTGAATTCAAAATACTGCTTCAAGACATTTGCAGAGGGATGTTGATTGGGACGCTCCTCTGGACGGAGACGTATTGGAACGGTGGAAGTCATTGTTACAGGACATACAAACTATTTCGAGTTTCTCAATTGACAGATGTTACTCATCGAGACTGAACCGTGTTGAGACTCCTATATTTCAGTTGCATGGGTCTGGAGATGCATCAGCCAAAGCCTTTGGTGGTGTTGTTTACCTTAGGATACAGTCAGAAAATTCAGTTGTTTGCAAGCTTGTTGCCTCGAAAACGAGAGTATCACCCCTTACAGGTGTTACCACACCCAAATTAGATCTGCTGTCTGCATTGGTGCTTGCAAGACTAATCACAAGCGTTCATAAGGCACTGGGTCCATGTTTAAATATCACTGAATGTGTATGTTGGCTGGATTCAGAGATTGCATTGTGGTGTATCAACAAGACTGATAAGGAATTTAAGGCATTTGTACAAAATCGAGTCGTTGAAATCCGCAAGCTTGTTGCCCCAGATCTATGGAATTATGTCCCTTCTGCGCAAAACCCAGCGGATATCACATCACGAGGGTGCAAGGCCTCAAAGCTAAAACATGAAAAACTTTAGTGGGAAGGTCCTGCTTTCTTAAAGGGGAAGAATCCTGACAGTTGGCCAAGTCAGAAGGAGTTTGGACCAAGGAATTTCGAGAAAGACGTCTTCAGTGAAATCAAGCCAGCGAATAAGGTCACTACTGTCGCTGTTGCCGTGGAAGTCAAGGGACTAGATGAAGTAATCCCTCCTGCTAATTTCAGTGACATCTACAGACTCTTTAGAGTAACGTCTTATGTTTTGGGATTCATCAGGCGCGTTCAGGGAAGGCAAGGGTAGCCTCAGTTTACCTCAGTGGAGATTAAGCCGGAAGAATTAAGTGACACGGAATCACTATGAATCAAGCATGTCCAGAAGCATGTTCGAGAGGAAGAAAATTTCGGACAGACGCGTCATTCCTTGGGTCTCTTTGAAGACGACAGGGGCATATTGAGATGTGGAGGAAGACTACATAATGCGCCCCTGCCGTATCCAGCCCGGTTTCCTGGGATTCTATACCGGAAACATCAATTCACTGTTCTTATGATCAGGGAGGAGTAACAGCAATGTCATGCACAACGGCGTCAAAGAAACACTAACTGATTTAAGGTCAAGATTCTGGGTTGTAAGGGGTAGACAGACCGTACGTGACGTGATTTCTTCTTGCGCTACATGCAAGAAACTTGAAGTGAGATCATACAATGCTCCTCCTCAGCCTCCACTCCCAGATTGCAGAGTATCAGATGAATTTGCCCTTCACCCAGGTTGGTGTCGATTTTGCTGGGCGGAGAAAAAAGTTGCGTTTTCAAACGAATACAGATACGTGTGGACAGCGCGTCATATGGATTAATTTCCCCAAAAAATCTTACCCATGGTACTCCGCTCTCGCACGCCTGAGCTCCGCTATGATTAGTACGGCATATGAACATTAGATAGTAAATCTTACATATTCTAATGATTTTTTTGATTGTGAATGCGCTTACAAGATGTTTCTACCTGAGACTTTGGTCCGAATGAATGGTTTTGTTATCTTTATTTTCGTTTTCCACTTTAGAGATTCCAAACTTAGATTTGAGATTACTGAACTTCTTTTCAAGAAGATTGCTTGAATTGTGTTTCTTGACTTTCATAGCCTTGGTTTTGATAACAGAACAGACCTGGTTGTAGTCAAGTGGAGACAGAATAGTCTGAAGAATGGAACGTGCTGACTCATAAGACTTCTGGAAGTTGCGCTGCTCACTGCGGAGGGGGGGGGGGGGGGGGGGGGGAGGGGGAAAGGGTGGAGTAAAATGAGCACACCGTCGACCTCAGGTTTGTCAGTTGACTTACTGTTACGAGTTATCGACGTTAAATATGGTTGCTTTACTTTACTTTACTTTATATAAGCACGGCTAATTAGCACCTATTGTATATTATATTGTGTACGCATATTTAAGTAAAAGGAAGGTTTACGTTTTTGCAAACGTTGGCCAAAGAGGAATTTATTTAAGTAAGCCAGCACATTATACAACAGGGAACAAACTCACAGGCGGTGTGTACGAGTCGGATGAATAAAGTCCTCGACAACTTGTTGCACGGGTTTAGGTGGTGCAAAAACTTGCAAGAGGAAAGAAAGGAGGTTATGCTCAGTGACTGAGTTAGGTCCAGGCCGGCCGGAGAATACTTGGCTCTCGGTCATGGGGCGCTTGCAGATTTGGTGGAAAAGTCGGGGCGCGGGGTGCCGAGGTGTGTGCCGGGGTCATGGCGGCAGGTCCGAAACACAGGTCTAGTTCACACATCTGTTTTACCAACACAGAAAAAAACCTAAACACTCATTAAAGCTAACCTTAGGCCTAAAAACTTTTGTTTAGGTTTAATTAGGCCTAAGATTAGCTGAAGTGAGCGTGTATTGGTGAAGCAGAGATCTGTGAAGGAGACCTGTGACCTGAGACCTGTGTTTCGTACCTGCCACCGCCATCGGCACCGGCACCCCATGTTTTCCACAGACTCAGGCACACCTCGCTCCGGCTTTTCTACCAAACTCTCGGTGCAAGTGCTATGACCACGAGCCAACTTCAGCAACGACGACAGACAGTGATGGCATGTAAAACATCACAAATTTGAATGTTTAGTGGCAAAAACAATAGCTTTACACGCTCTGCACGTGCTTTTTTTTTTGTTGTCCATTTCTTTGTCGCAGTCGGATAACGTCAGCACTTGTGAATGCGATTTCATTTTCTTTCCTTAAATGAAGCTCTGTTCAGACCAGTATCATTTTTTGAGGAACTGACACCCCTTTGCCGCATTAAAAAAATTGCGATAGACTATTCCCCATCCCATAATGCAATACGTTTTGGGGGTTCTTTGCATAAAGACAATAATCACTGATCCTAAGGGGAACAGTGGAGAAAACTTAACTCACTGTTTCCGGTGGGACCAGTCATTTATCAAATGCTTATTGTTTTTATGTAAAGAGCCCCCAAAACATACTCTGGTTTGGGGACATCTATTCTTAGAGTTATTTTCATAGAGTTATTTCGTAGAGTTAGAGTTAAGTTTCCAAAATCCTAAGCCAACATTTACCTAAGCTAACCTTAGGCCTAAGGTTAGATTTTATGTATTTTATGTATCCGGTAAATTTATGTATGTTTAGGATACTTTCTGTATTTCTGTATTCAGGATTTAGGCCTTCCAAAATATTGAATTCAGGATTTTGGAAACTTAACTCTAACTTTAAGGTCATCATAACTCTATGAAAATAACTCTATTGTTAGTCAACCTCATTTTGTTTTATTATACCCCACAACTGAAAATGAACCAAACTAAATACCCGTATAATCCTTACTAGTTTACTGTTTAATTATAAGTCAAATATCTCAAATGCAGATGACTGAATAATTATCTTCAATAATTACCTTCAATAATCACTTTCAACTTTTGTCTCGTATCAGTTGCTCTATTTCTTCCTCACTTCGTACTTGAAAGCGTTTTGTTGCGGCCATGAATTGAAAAAACTTGTAAATGATATATTATATATTATGAAAGAGTGTGATCTTTCCAGCTACGCCCGACGACACACAAATCACAAGTCCATAGTGAGTGGACCGAGGTGGAAAGGGCTATCTAGGGGTGCGGGGATGCAGTGGTGGGAGCACTCGCCTCCCACAAATGTGGCCCGGGTTCGAGTCCCAGACAGCGTCATATTTGGGTTGAGTATGTTGGTTCTCTACTCTGCACCGAGAGGTTTTCTCCGGGTACTCCGGTTTCCCCTCTCCGCAAAAACCAACATTTGACTTGATTTACGTTAATTGTTAATTTCAGTTTACAATTTCCCCAATTAGTGCTCCAGCGCTAGAACGACTAGACACTTCAATAAAGTTCCTTTCCTTTCCTTTTTTCCATTTCCTTTCCAATCAACTCAGATCTTGCGTTGTTATACAAATAGTACAATCTGAACGGTCTCAAAAGAAACAATTTAAAATACCACGCAATTGTCATGGGTAAAACACAAAACAAACCGACTTTTGTGAAAATACTATCATCCCCTATATAACTTCTCAGCTGGAGATGCTTGACGTAAACATCGATGACCAGCTAAAGTTTAATAACCGCGTGTCTAAGGTTTCTCGAAAAGTCTCACAACAGATAGCGGTACTCGGACACAATGAACAGAATGTTATACCTTTCGAAAGTATATGACGCGATCTGTATTTATCTTTCATTGCTCCCCATTTTAAATACTGTTCCGAAACGTGGCACTTTTGCAGAAAAGGCGCCACTGACAAACTAGGTAAAATAAATAAGAGAACAATCAGATTTGTATTTATAGATACAAGCACACTAGATGTGAAGAACTATTAAGAAAACTAGGCCTCTCGTCGCTTCAAAACCAATTGTAACATATGATTTTAAATCTTGCACAGTAACCATGTATGCCTCTATATATTAGGGAATTAATTAACTGTGGGAGAGTTAGCTTTAACCTCAGGGGCAATATATATATTGACCTTACCCAAGCCTAAAACAACCTCATACCGCCTAAAATCGTGGAATTACTTAGCCGCAAAATTATGGAATAAAATTCCAGATTCTTTCAGGACAAAATCAAACTTTAAAGTTCTCATGCTAAGACAACTTAAAAGACATTGACCTTGTTAAGTTTATGTACTGTAAAGATCATAGTGACACGACTTACGTTGCTTAGTGTATAAATGTATAAATGTAAATGTATAAGCTTGTATTTCTGCGATAGATATTAATGATTAATTTTCTTTTCTTATTGTATTTTATTCATTTTAAGTGGAATACCTGTAACTAGCTGGTTTGTTATCGTCGTAGCTTTTGACGGCGTCTGCGATAACATACTGTTTAATAGCTAAGCGTTTGACAAAATAAACAGCATTGTGTTGTATATTTTCAGATGACGTTCTCGTTGCCGTTGCTGTCGTGGATGCTAAAGCTCCCTATTGTCCCGCGGCCGCTCCATATCTTTTTGAATAATTCAAGATATATACATAGAAAAAACATATACTTATTCCCAGAAGGTAAAAGTTGTTTATTTACTTTCTTCTCCACTATTTGCTGAGGTGTTTAGGCGATACACATCCACTTTGTAAATCGGTAAAACGCCACAGAAAGCCAACATCGCTTTGGT